>NC_047057.1:34659085-34973170 GCF_000738735.6 Corvus cornix cornix
ACATATTTATTTAACAGGTATCGTTTTAATCAGCTTTAAAAAAAAAGAAAAAAAAAATCTTGCTGGTTTTTTCCCTCCTTATTTAGCACTCAAAACTTAGTTTTGCTCCTAACTGAATCAGTTTTCTGTTCTAATTTAACTTTTGGTGCATGGGAACCTTATTCTTCTATTAGATAACCACTCTAAAGGTTGTCACAGTAATTTTGTGTGTTTTGGTGCAACTAAAAATTTCATAACACTTTTGCTTCTTTAACAGGTATTCATTATGTGGATTCCAGTTCTATTTCTTGAAAGTTACATATATTGTAAGGCATATTTCTAAGTTCTAGGATTTTGATTTTTTTCTTTTGGTGTATTTATAGGAATCTTTGCCTTTAAGTGCGCCCGGGCAGAAGAGCTATTTAACATGTTACAAGAGATAATGCAGAATAATAGCATAAATGTGGTAGAAGAACCAGTAGTAGAAAGGAATAATCATCAAACTGAGTTGGAAGTACCAAGAACCCCTCGAACACCTACCAGTAAGTATAGTTCTACTGTCAGATGACATACCTGAATGTAATGTGGTACTTAGCTGAAAATAGCATTTGATTTGAATTTAATCTTTAAGTAGTTAAAAAGAAAGCTAATTTAAAGCTAAGAGGCTAATTACTAGTAATGCATTCTCTTGAGGTACTTGCTGAGGATTATCTTTAAGAAATAAGTTTTGGGACCTTATTTGTTGCATAAGAACACTTACGAATCCACCTATTGAATTGCACTATGATACATCAGCATGCTTTACCTGTAGTATTTCAGAGAAATGTTAATGTTGGGCAATGTTTCAAACTTTTTATTGGGGGGAAAAAAAGGTACTGCTAAAATCACACGTGCAGTGCCTTTGGAATCTTTCTTTTGCTCTGAGTAGATGGATGGGTGAGTGAAGTATTTAGCTAAAATCTTCTGGTATTTTTGAAATCTCAGATGGCTTGATATTTGAAAGTAGGAATTCCAGTTTATTGATGATTTCAGAGAAATGGAAGCTTACGTAAATGAGTCTCTGTTTGCTGGGGAGAGATGCTAATCGTAGAAGGAGAAGTTGCATAGGGAGTTTACTGGGTGTGTAATACACCTAGGTTTCAGTGGTTGCTTCAGAAATGTGTTCCAGTAAATACCGGGATGCTGTTCTGTTTTCCATTTCCTTCCTCCAAGCAAAATTGAGCTTTGTGAATATTTAATACTGTTTTACATATTTTACTTTCTCTTTTGAAACTTAAACTTAAGATATAAGGTGTCTTATTCATATACAGTAAAATGTTCTATTTTAATATGGTTTTGCTTGTTTTCTAATTGAATCAGCTCCTGGGTTCAATGCACAAAGTTTACCTAATGGCTATCCCAGATACCCATCTTTTGGAGATGCTTCATCACACCCTTCCAGCAGACATCCTTCTGTCGGCAGCGCACGCCTCCCCTCTGTCGGTGAAGAATCAACACATCCTTTACTTGTAGCAGAGGAGCAAGTGGGTGTTTTTTTCCCTTCATACAGCTTAGGTTCTACATTACTTCAGATTTTTCTAATGATTGTTCTGTAGGCTTTCACCTGTGTTTTTCAGTATCAGGTGTAATGTATTCCTACAATATTTTAACTACCTCGGAAAAGTGTTTGCCTTGCCTCTTTAAAATGATACTTTCTAGAATGGCTTGATGAGGAATTCATATTTATATACAAATAAAGATATAGAATGTGTGTGTTTGCATAATAATCTTTTCAAAAATTTCAGTAATTATTTTTAAACATGAGTAATTGTATGTTATAATGAGAGATCCTGGTCAAAAACCTTTTTTGTATGTAAGTCTTCTATTTGCCAAATAGAAATCATGGAATAATTTGGGTTAGAAGGGACCTCTAGTCCTCTAGATCAAAGTTCTAAATTAGAGAGTAGCACAGAGCCTTGTCCTGGTCATGTTTTGAATACTACAGTCAAGGAGATTCCACGATATCTGAGCCGTGTGTTCCAGTGTTTCACCGCCTTTGTTGTGAAATCATTTCTCCCTAATATGTAATCAGATTTTTGCCTGTTACAGCTGGTGTCAGCTGTCCCTTAGCCTTTTGCTGAACATCTCCACAAAGGGTCTGGCTCTGTCTTTGCTTTATCTGTTAGGTAGTAGTAAAACAGCTATTAGGTTGGATCCTCCTCCTTCTCTTAAAATGGAACAAGGATGGTGTCCTCAGCGTCTCCTTGTATGTCACATGCTCCAGCTCCTCTCTAGTCTTGGCCCTCCCCTGGACTTGCCTCAGTATGGTGATGTCTGTCTTGTACTGGGGAGCTCAGATTCAGGCTCATGAGAGCTGAAGTGATGATAACAGTAACTTTCCTTAATTTACTGGCTGTGCTATTGCTAACACAAACCAGTGCATGTTTGGTTTTCATTGCTGCAAGAGCACACTGCTCACTCATGTTCAACTTACCTGGACCCCTGAAGTTTTGCTGCAAAGCTGTTTTCAATCAGTTGGTGTCTAGCCTGTACTGTACATGCTGTTTCATACCAAGCACTGGACTTTGTATTTGCTGTGGCTGAACTTGGTAAGGTTTCTATGAGGTTGGTTCTCCAGGCCGCTGAGATCCCTCTCAGTGAAAACCCTACCAGTCTGGATAGACTGAAAGCTTTCAGGGTATGTTCTCTCATCATTCAGGTTGCTGATGAAAATGATAGTCAAGTTTAATAATGTAATGTGGTTTAAGAAGACTTTCATGTGTGACAAGAAACAGTGCTGGTAACCAGAGCAGACTGCAGTGAACTATCTTGTGGGAAAGGATTTGTTAGGAGCCCTCACAGAAGAGCTCAGGTGTTATTGTTGGAGTTACTGAATAGTAAATGAGTTTAAAAAAAAATCCGTGTAGGAGTCAAGTGATCTGGTAAATGACACTCCAGCTTGCAGAGCTTGACAGAGAGGTTGGCCAAGCTACATGACTGCTGCTGTAAAATACTACTTTTGCTGTTTGGGTATCCATACAGAGAATTAAAATTTAGAGAAGGAATACAGTCTTTCCTATTCAGCCTTGTATTGATCCACTGTGGAAATTGGAGGGATAACCTAGGAAAGTATTTCTGCCTTTCTTATATGGTGCCAAGGCCTGCTTCTTTTTAATTCTGAGTGCCACACTTCATATGGCATTGTATATTTTTCTACTTGAGTTCCTGTTTTTAGGAGTTCCTGTTGGCTCTTGAAGAAAGAATGGACAGTTCTTCCCATAGACCTAAACTCTCTTTTTGTTGCTGGAATAGTACACAAGGCAAGAGCCTGACGGTTGTCTTAGGTCTCTGTGGTTTTCTTTTTGGTTGAAGTTTTATTTTATTTCCCCTTTTATGAACAGTAGATTTCCTTTGCAGTGTGGAAGTTATGAACATAAACTTAGCCAAAGTAATTGCTGGTCACTGGTAAGGCACAGCAAAGTAGAGCTCTCACTGCTCTGCCCAGGTAAAGTAATGAGCTAAGTCGGAGAAGCCCAAGGTTGCCTTGATCAGAGCCAAGCTATAATAGACCCTGAAAAGCTAGAACTAGAGCACAACTGAGATAAAACATCAAATAAAAATAATTGTCAGTGTAAGATATAAATTCTGGTTTTTTGTTAGAGGAACATTAATGTGTAATAACAAAATTTCAGGAAAAAACCTAAAACTGACTACAGTTCAGCAAAATGCAAGAGGTGACTTTTGCTGTTAAACACCTGCCATCACAAGTTTTTCTTTTCAGGTATTTTGATTAGAAAAGTGGGGAGTTAAGAAGCTAATAAATATGGAAGGAGGGGAGGGAAGGACACAGCAGTGTTTGAATTTCCTCTTTTTTCTTTCCCTTTTAGGTGCACACTTACGTAAACACTACTGGAGTACAAGAGGAAAGAAAAAATCGATCAAGTGTGCATGTGCCACTGGAATCAAAGCTTTCAAACACTGAAACAACTAAAGTGAAAGAAGATCAGATGTGTACTGATGACAGAGATGCTCAGGTTCTCCTGGAGCCTGAAGGAGTGAAGTTTGTTTTAGGACCAACACCTGTTCAAAGGCAGTTAATGGAAAGAGAGAAACTGGAACAACTTGGGAGAGATCAAGTTAGCGGCAGCAGCACAAACAACACTGAATGGGACACTGGGTACGACAGTGATGAACGTAGAGAGACACCATCTGGTAACAAATTGGTGTATGAAAATATAAATAGGTTATCAATCCCTAGTGCCTCAGGGGTCAGGAGAGGTCGCTTGACATCAACCAGTACCTCAGACACCCAGAATATTAACAACTCTGCTCAGAGGAGAACTGCGCTGCTGAACTACGAGAACTTGCCATCCTTGCCTCCTGTTTGGGAAGCCCGCAAGCTGAGCAGAGATGAAGATGACAGTTTAGGACCAAAGACCCCGTCTCTGAATGGCTACCACAATAACCTAGATCTAATGCATAACTATGTCAATACAGAGAATGTAACAGTACCAGCAAGTGCTCATAAAGTAGAATTTCCACGACGTCGGGACTGTACCCCAACAGTCTTCAACTTTGACATTAGGCGTCCAAGTTTAGAACACAGGCAGCTCAATTATATACAGGTTGACTTGGAAGGTGGCAGTGACTCTGACAACCCTCAGACTCCAAAAACCCCCACCACTCCACTTCCGCAAACTCCAACCAGGCGCACAGAGCTGTATGCTGTGATAGACATTGAAAGAACTGCTGCTATGTCAAGCTTGCAAAAAGCACTGCCCCGAGATGATGGTACTTCTAGGAAAACTAGACATAACAGTACTGACCTGCCTATGTGAGCCTGGGGAGCATTGAATCATTTGCACCTTTTGTGAAGTTTCTAAAATTGAAGATGCGAGTACTTTGCATTTCTTAACACTAACGCCTTTTATAGACTAATAGAACTTTTTCTGCATACTTCATGTACTTGTCTAACTAAAGGGAATTAATGTAGAGCAAGTATTCATTTTAGGTAACACTATTTCATTCTACAGTAGAAGTAATTACTGCATAGCAGCATCACCACCTTTCACAGTGCCTCTTTAATTGATTAGAGTCTGAGTGACATGCCAGTTTTGAATTTATAAATATTCTGGTCTGGTGCCTATACTCATTAATGGCATTTATAACACTTTTTAAAGCCTCTTGATATGTGCATTATTAGCAGGTAAACCTAATCTTTCAATATACATATCTGACGTTCATTCCTCATTGAAGTGGTTCCTCCAGAATGAAATGTATGTAATGCGTTAATTCACTCAGTTTGACATACACAAGATGTATTGGTTCATCTCAAGGAATATAAACACCATACCTTTTTTGTCTGTGGGCAAGAAGGCCTCTAATTCCTGACAGTTTCCTTAACTTGTGTGATATTTGAGAGGTCACATTGTTGATCAGAGCTATAAACACATCAAAAACCAGCCGTAAGCTCCTTCCAATGGAATAGAATTCCAAGTGACCTATCAAATTCCCTCTGAAATCTGACAAAATTTTAATCTCATCAGAATTTTGGGGTTTTTGTGAAGGAATTCACAGGTGGGCTGTATGAATTAAGGCTCTCTTGTAATTTCTTAGTTCAGTGTGCCTTCCTTTCTTTGCATTTGTGTGTTTCCTTTTTATTTGTTCCATAATGTCTTGTTTAAAAGTCAAAATTTTGTACATAGCTTTAATTGTTCAGGGTCATCTATGTATTTGTCTTACTCTCTGCATTTGACAAAGAAAGACTCTTGAAGGTCAAATGGTTGTCTTTGTCCAGTGTTCTACTTTTTTATGCCTGACAGAAATATCCCAGCTCTCCAGCAGCATGCATTATTGCACAACTGGAAAGGTTTTTTATGCAGTTATTGTCTTCCTCTAAAGCATCAAACACAGGTTACACGGGAGGCAGGGTACTGGACTTGATAGTTCTTTATAGAAAGTTGTACGTTCTAGCAATGTGCATCCATAGGTGATAGTATACTTTAATTTAGAAAGATAGGTAGTAAATTATCTGAAGGTAGTATTATCTATGAGCATACTTGTTTTCCTTTTGCAGTTGGTGAATTTGGTTACAGTGATGGCTGCTCAGTGTAACAGGTACGTCCAGGTAGAATGTTGTTTATTGACTATGCCAGAGGCACCCTCAGAAGATTTTGTTCTGTTTTGTTTAATAATACTCTGAATAATCTTAGAATTCTGGCAGTATTGCAGGTGCACCTTGGTACTAGCAACAGAAGAGATTGCTCTTGAGCCTGTGATTGCAAAGGAACTGACACTTGTGTGAACTGGTATGATGTAAAATAAGCCTTGAACTGTGAGGAAAAACATACAAGAAAAGCCATTTGGAGATCTGAAAAAGCATTAAGGGTCTCTATGCAATATTTGAATTGAAGTTTTACAAAAGCCAAACTACAATTATTTTCTGTCTCTTGAATTGGTGTGTATTTCTGTTCCTCCAACTTTTTTCTTTGGTCTTCTCTCATTTAGTAGCGGCAGCAGTAGTAGCACCTGAAATATATGTCTCTTGCCATACCATTAGGTGGTATCAGGCAGCCTTTTCACTCTGGCTTTCATAATTCTTTACAGACTGGTACTGAAATACCAGATGGACAAAGAACATAATTCATACAAGTAAAAGATGGCAGTCATTGAGACCATTGTGAGGAACTTAAAAGAGATTTTTTTAAAAACCCCCTTATTAATAATTTCATGGTCAGCCTCTGCATACTCTTGTGATAGACTCGCTGACTTATGGGGAGACCTTGGTACTCAAGAAGGTAGAGACTACCTAGATGTAGGCATTTTAAAGGTCTGAAATCTCTACCTGACAGGAGGTTGTAGCCAGGTGGGGGTTGGTCTCTTCTCCCAGTCAACCAGTGACAGGACAAGAGGACATAGGCTTAAGCTGTGCCAGGTAGATGTTAGCAAGAAATTGCATTGGAATGGGCTGCCCAGGGAATTGGTAGTGTCACAAACTCCCTGGAAATGTTTAAGGAAAGACTGGTTGACAAGGTGATGTTCAGTCATAGGTTGAACTCAGTGATCTCAGAGGTCTCTTCCAAGCCTACTGATTCTGTAACTGCTCCCTCAGATCTCTGCCATTGCCTCACCTTATGCTTTGGACCTCCTGGTCTGTACTGAAGAGAAATTACCATGTATTGCAAAATACTTACTGGGTTAATAATATTGATGTGATTCTTCTTCTCAGCATATAGCTCACTTAAATTTGTGAGCTGAACTAATGCTTCAGCATGTGTTTTGAGGCAAATGTGTTTGATCTAGCTAGTTGCTTAGAAATATATGGTCCTCATCTGTATAGTTGGGACTAATTAACTGGACCCTTAAAACACATCTGTGAGGCAGGGATGTAATAATATTCTTAACTGCTAAATAGGGAAGCAGAGGCTTTGTGTAGATCATAAGTGACCTGGTGAAATTTCAGCAACCAGCCATATCCCTCCTTAGTTCCAGTGCACGTCCTATGCATTTATTCTGAATAGTCTCAGATAAAAAGAATGGTCTGAGCAATTTTTTTACATTGTTGCAAGTTTCACAGTGTTTTCTTAGCTCTGGTCCCCAAAGTTGAGAACATACTGAAATTTCAACTGTCTGTCGCCTTAATTATATTAACAAGTCTGACATATTTTCCAGGACTACTTTTTTAACCTGTTATGTTTTACAGGTGGGATAATGCTTTCTCGTTTTGTGTACGCTGCAAACATCCTGGATAGTCCCTGTCACTCACATGACTCATCTTTAGCATTCCTTATTTTCTGCCCCTTGAAGTAGATGCAGTTGCAATGCACTTTACCCTTTGAGACTTGGTAAATATTTTTTCAATTCAGTCTCTTTTAAAGGCTGTGATGTTAGATTTAGTGTCTGTAATCTGGGATTCAGTTTTCAGCTGAAATCTCTCCATGGTATTTAGATCATATTTATTTTGGGGCCACAGGTGTATAGACAGAGAAACTAGAAATATGTAACCATTTTCTTTAGTAAATGTGGCATGTTAAGTTTACATAAACTAGGTCCTGTAAAAATGGTAGCATCTCCATCAATTCTACTTTTCATCTGTACCGTGCAGTCAGTTGCTGCCCTTCAAACACATTTGACAAGGGGAAACCTTCAACTGTAGGTATTCCTTTAGTGCAATGATTTGGGAAAGACATACATTACCGTATTTTTTAAACAAGGAAACTGAGTTGTTAAAGGACACAAAAAAGTGACCAAAAGTACATAATAAAGATTGTGCTAGAATACAGGGAGTGAGAATTTATTCCATTGTTATATCAGGAAAAGAATCTTTTCCTCAAAATTATGTCAGAAGGAGGACCAATTGTTTTAAATTTTGTGGTGTTTTTTGCTGACTTCCTAAAACAATATTGATAAAGACCATTCTGAAAACCTTGATAGTCATTAGAACATGTTATTGTTTCCCCCAATAAGTATGTTTTGCATGTGACAGGGGTTGAATCTGGTGGTGTGCATTGAAGCACTATTCCTATTAAAGTCTTCAGAGTTCTTACAGAAAATATGTGTTGAAGTAGAAATTTCATATAAAGAATTGATAACATGTTCTCCCCCCTCCCTTCCCCTCTCAATGTTTGGATATTTTTGTGTGTTTGCACCCCTGACTAGGGCTTGGGTGTAAAAAGGATCATGGAAATGTGTAAACTGTAGAAAGTCCAAACCAATGTCAAAACAGGGCTGCTTTTTATAGGTGACAGACCAGCAGCTGATTTTGCTGGTTTTATAACACTGTGTATTGGCTCAAAATCTGGCTGTTCTTGTTTTTGTTTTATATTTAACCACTTCTCAATGAGAGAGATTCAGGAGAAAGCAGATTGTTCTTATTCGTTGTTGGTGAAGTAAAAATGGAAATTCTGATTAATGTCAGTTACTATTTTGAGCATATAATGATGTATCTGATTTGGACGTCTATTCCTAAGCAGTATTCCTCGCTTCATGTAAGGTGAGATCAATGGTGAAATTCCATTTCTGCACTGTACTAATTTATTTAATGGCTGCAAATAAGATGAAACTAATGGAATAGGAACTAGTAGTGGACTTAAAGCTGAAATTCTCCTATTTCCCCTAAAGGAGTTTGGTCCTTCATTGTGATAGATAGAGTTAGGTATTTTTGGAATTTAATGATATGATCTTTCCCATCTCTTCTTTGAGGTAGCAATTCAGGCATTTATATTTGACAGTATTTACTTAATATAAACCTAAGTTCATTTATTATATCTTTATTTTTAATTCATATACACTCCAAGAAAAAAAAAATCCAGAAGAAATTCCACCACAAAAAACTGCGTTAAGATGGAGTCAGGTTTGCTGATGTCCTTCTTACAAAGCATATGAAAAAGGAGGTCATATGGAGGTTCTTTCGCAATCTATAGGAATTACTTCCTCTTTTGGACAAGATAAGTGAATCAGAAGGAAAAAAGGAGCAACTTAGCATCTGCAACTCTGACCATGTCTACATTATTTCTTGTACTGTGCTGTAAGGTATGTGACTAAGTCTGTCAGATGTCTTATGAGGATATTTTCCTAACACGGTGTTTACTCCAGATTAACGCAGTATTTTGTTTGGAAGTATGTAGGTGTACAGATAGAAATAGAACATGAGAAATAAGGTTGATGAAACAAGTGTTGGACATTTCTATATTTTTATATATAATGAAGGGCATTTTTGAAATTTTTCTTGCAGTTTTAGTAATTCTTTAGTGTGGCGATATACATATATTGTGACAGTGTTTTCCACTATATCCATTTCTTCGGTGTAATGCTATTTTATGTTGCAAATATGTGTATATACAAAGGAAAAAATGTAAAAGCTACGATTAAAAAAATAGGCTCAAGCCCTTCAGAACAGGGACCGTCTTCCTCTGTGTCTGCAAAGTACTAAATGCCTTGAGGTCCCAGCCAGAGCTCCAGTCTGAGACCTGTAGTGACCGAATTGCCAAGTGAGGAGCGTGTGGGAAGCAGCTCCTCTGCTTTCCAAGAGAAGCCTTCGTATAAAAGGTGCCCTGAAGGTCACCCTGCCAATCCCTGGTGCTGGGGTTGTGCTGTGTACGGCTGTTCCCAACACCACCTGCTGAGCGACCCAGAGAGCCCAGAGTCCAGGTATCCTTTGCTCTGGTCCTTCCCTTTGGCAGTAGGAAAGGAAGTCTGACAAGGAGCTTTGATGTCATCAGGAAGTCTTCCTTGTTAGCAGGGTGACCCTTCCAGAGCTTGTTCGGTCTGCATGCAGTGTCCTTTGAAGCTGATCAAATGATTCATGTTGACTTCAAGGGCCACTGGATGAGCTCCTGCACGATAAGTTTTGCTGACGTAACAGCTCTGTTACACCAGAGGACCTGGTTGATCAAGTTCTTCAGGAATGGTCTAAAGAGATGTAAAAATATAAATATATTTAATTACATGTACTGAAAAATCCTATTTGTTGTGGTCAGAGTTCAGATAATTATGGGAATTTTGATTTCTTAGCCATACTTGCATATATATTGCTTTAACTATTGTGTATGAAAGAGGAAGTGATTCTAAAATGTGTGAAAGATCAGGATTACACCTGTTTTTTAATGGTCATGTTATTTAGGAATGGATGTCAGCGAATTTAACTCCATAATAATGCAGTTTTTTTGCATTGGAATATGTGTGTATATCATACACCCACATTTTATATATAATATATTATATATTTGGTACTAACGTTGTATTTTGAAACTTTGCCAAATTGCGAACACAGATGTTCTCACTTGTAAGACTTTGGTATTTAATAACTGAATGTATAAGAAATACTCTGGTATGAGAAGAAAGAGTGTTATATGGTGTCCCACAGTCCAGATGGCTCGACCAGCAGGCACGTTGCCTTTGTCACATCTCGCTTCATTGCAGCATCACCTTTGGTCTCCTGGAAGGCAGTGTGTGTCCAGCCAAACTGCAGGCCAGCTGCGCACCGCGCTAGTGTCAAAGCTGACTGGTAGTAGTGATAAAATAGTCACCAGTGTGCCACAAATGCATTTATTAAATGCAGAAATAGACATTTCTACAAAGGCCAAAATCTTATGTTGTATGTTCCTTTCTTGTCATTACATTGTATCATATTGTAAGATTATTGTATGTCCTAATTTGCATTATAAAATGTTTTTCCTACTTAAAGGCATAAATATAGCAACTTTGTATAAAGGTAGCTTTCTAGATTTTTATTTCTTTTATATAAAAAAAAGTCTAAACAGTTGGGAGTACCATTGCCAAATTGTTTATAAAATTTCAAGTAATTTTCCCTGTTCAGTGAATTTGTTTTTACAAACATTCCATATTTCTTATACTATGCAGAAAGAGTGTATTTTTATGCCATTCCACATTAATCTTAAAAAAATAATTTCACTTCTTTTAAGCTGTCATTATTGAGAAAGCTTACCAAATGTGCATTTAAAAAAAAAAATGTGTTATGTATTATGACAACATTTTTCCCCTTACCAGTGCCAACTTCATTTGGAAAAAAAAAAAAATGTAGCATGGCAATAAACTATTGATTTTACATTAAAAGTTGTCTGTGGATTACTTCAGTAGTTTGCAGTGTTAGTGTTGCTGTGTTGTGTTTTGTTCGTATAATCTTTTTTGCTTTCCTTTAACTCATTGCTCAACAGTAAAAAAACTCCCCCCAAACTGATCGTGGTGATCTGAAGTCTGTAAATTCATCTCCAAGATTTCGTTTCATTTCTGCTGGTTTTCTGTCACATCTTTGTCATGCATGTAGACTTGAGATTTTTTTTAAATGAGATTTTTTAAGTAAGGCACTTTTTCCCTTCACATACAGTGCAACAGAGGTGAGGGCACTGCACAGCTGAGAGAGGAGGGAGCCCAGAACCAGCCCTGCTTCTGCGTTCTTCCTACTCTGGTGTCACTACTTTTTACACATTATAAATCATAGCCTAGCAGTGGCCAAAAGCCCCTTAAACCAAATCGACTAATTTGCTGTAGTTTTGCTGTGGGCATTGGATCTTTCAAAGGCCATTAACTTGGATAAGTCTGAGGCACTTTAAAATCCTTTTTCTCCCAGCTCACCACAGTAGCAGCAAATGTGAATTAAAATGAATTATTACCTCAGTGCAAATCTTTATGAATGCTGTGATTCTGAAAGAGAAGCTGTTTATATTGTTTTAGTTGGATTATTTGCCCTAGACAAAACTTAGATAGTTTTCTGCATAACTATGAGGAAAACTAAAGATACTTAAATTAAATTAGTAGTCTAGTTTTTGGAACAGGGTTGTGGAAGGAAGTGTATCTAACTGTGAAGAAAATAGAACAAAAAGCCTAATGTACTCAAGAAATAATACACATAATTTTAAGTATTGAGATACTTAAAATTAGCAATACAGGTAGTTGGCAGAGTTTTAGTGATGTTCTTTTTTGCTGTCTCTATTGGAATGGATTTCTGTCTTTGGCCAGTTTAAATCTAGAACAAACAACTTTGCATATATCCCAAGAATTTAGTATCTGGCAGCAAGAAGAGGGATACCAGCTGGAATTAATTCTTGAGGATGAGTCATACAAAATAATACATGTTTTGGTTCTCTTTTCTTTATATATGACCAGGTAACAGGCTTTTTGTGTAGAGGAAAAGCTGTGACAGAGCAGGGTTTGGGTGTTGTCTCACACTGGCAAAGTTACCAGGGGCATAGTTACCAATTTTTCTGTATTGAAATGCAAAATGTACTGAGTAGTTTGTGCTCCTGTTCACTGCTTTTAACTGCAGACGTGGTCTATGACCAGCCATCGGGGATGGTCTGTCAAGCGCACTGGAGGCCAGAAGCAGTAACTAAAAATGCTTTTGACCTGTCTGAGAATTGACCTCCAGGCATATCACAGAACCGCAGAACCATAAAATAGTTTGAGTTGGAAGGGGCCTTAAAAATCACTTAGCTCCAAACCCCCTGCCATGGGCAGGGACACCTTCCACTAGACCGGGTTGCTCAGATCCCCATCCACGCTGGTCTTGGACACTGCCAGGAATGGGGCACCCACGCTTTCTTGGGGCAACCTGTTCCAGTGCTTCTGCACCGCCGTAAGGAATTTCTCCCCCGCAGGTCTCCAATTCACAGAACCCAGCCCGCAGCCGCGCAGCCGCTGAAGGCGCCGGGGGCGGGGGCCGGACTGCGGCTCCCAGAACGCCGGGGCGCCGCCGGAAGGGGCGGCCGCTCTGACGCCCGTTCCGGTGGAGCTCGTGGGGGCTGCGGCGCGGCGCTGTTTCTCTGCTGAAGGAGGCGGCGGACGGCGGGTCCCGGCGGTACCGGCACCATGGTGAGCGGCGGGGCGGTGGCGGCGGTGGCTTGGCGCAGGGCAGGGCCGGGGGTGCGGCGGGGCCGCGCTCCGCGCGGGCGCGCGTGCGAGGCGTGCAGGCCGCGCCCTTCCTTTCCCCGCGCTGTGCCGGGGGTGGGGGGGCGGCGCTCGCGACCCCGCGCGCGGGTGGCGGGGGGCCCCGAAGGTTCTGGAGCCGGGGCGGGGCCGGGCGCGCGCGGGGTGAGCCCTCCCAGCCCGCCTTGAGTGCCGGGAGCCGCGATACGGATGTTTGGCTATTTGATCCTTGTTCTTTAAGGCCTTGGATGCTTTGCAAATGTTGGTCCTTAAAGGCGTATATTGGTAACTGCTGTAATTAATTTGCCTTGATATGCAAAAAAAAAAAAAAAAAAAAAAAATCAGCATAGGTATTAAAATGCTAACGCTTCAGCATGGTCAGTAAATAGAGTTTTTTTAGTTCCTGCTGGTTGTGCCTGCCCTCGGGTCGCATGGAAGGCCGGTTCGTCGGGCAGAGCGGCAGTGCAGGCGCAGCCATGAGCGGTGTGCTGGTGGGGCCGGGGGCGTGTGCGCCGCCGTCTCTGCGCGCAGCTGCGCTCGGCCTCGTAACCCCTTCTCAGGACTATGAGACTGCCAGGCAGATTTTTAAGAACTGTGACTGTTTCTTAAATATATCTTTTATCACAACAAAATGGGGTATGGAAGTAATTTTATTAATAAAAACATTGTTGAGGTTGTTAGTGTCAGGGATTTTTAAAACACATAGTTTTATTGAAGCTAGAATAATATCCTTATGATATCTGTGTTTCAGGCATCCATTTCCCTTGCTCCTGTCAACATTTTCAAGGCAGGTGCAGATGAAGAGAAAGCAGAAACAGCTCGGTTGGTAAGTTTAATTCTCTAAGAAACTGGTAGTACCTGAGGTAATTAAACTTTTGTCTTTTCTACTACTAAAAATACTTTCACTTTATCATGATATGGAACTTCTGTCTCTAACTGGCTTTCCTTGTTGCACGTCTGCGAACAGAAGAGAGGAGGAGTGTTGTTCATACTGAAAATTAGAGAAACTCTTCATTGTCAAAATCGAAGTAACTACTGGCGCTCAGAAGATTGGTGTTTTATTGGGAGGCATTTTTTCTGGCTTTGAGACAGACTTAATGGTTTCTGTGAGAATTAAGTATATTTGTTCTGGTTATCAAAATATAGCAGTAAAGAAACTTGGACACGGCCTCCATTGAAAGAGGTGGAAGGGTTGGTTGAAATGTCCTCTTGAAAGCTACGTGATAGTGTATAATTCTTGTATTACAGTAGAAATAAACTGTTCCCTGAGGTATGTTTATTTTCATTTCAGTCGTCCTTTGTTGGTGCCATCGCCATTGGTGACCTAGTCAAGAGCACGCTGGGCCCTAAAGGCATGGTAAGACACCTGCAGGCTCTCAGTAGTCATACCTGTTAATGTGGCTTTAATAGTTACAGTGCGTTTTCAAGCAGTGTTTGAAATCTCACATCTTGTAGGACAAGATTCTTTTAAGTACTGGAAGAGACAGCTCTGTGACAGTTACCAACGATGGTGCAACCATCCTGAAAGCTATTGGAGTTGACAATCCAGCTGCCAAGGTCTTAGTTGGTGAGTTCTTAAAGGCTTGATATTTGTTAGTTTGTAACTCTGTTACAGAGTTTTTATTTGTTCTTAGAAAACTGTTCTTGAAATACTGTGAAAAATTGAAGGGGGGGAGCAGAAATCCTGAAGTAAGGAGGGCAGGGTACTGCAAGAGTTACGGAGTTTTGAAAAAGTAAAATTGAGGTGTATGCTGCTCTTCAGAACTGTTCTGATGTCTTCTTTCCCGCAACCATGGTTTGTCCCAGGAGTCAGAAGGGACAAAAGACAGCTGTGTGCCCCTCTTTTTTCAGTGGGAAAATTCAGAACAGAAATCTACGAGGCAACAGAGGTTCTCTGGTTCTCCCAGGTTTAAATCTCTGTCACTCAGTGAGCACTGTACTTCTGGACAGAGTTTACCTCTGTGATCAACTGTCTTACTGTTTCAGTGGTCCGGTTCTGGTGACAAGCAGGAGCCTGAAGAGTTGGGTGTCAGATTTCCTAATGATTTTATGTTTGCTGGGTCCCAGTTTATCAGCAGTTCATGCAGCAGACCTGGTTATTATAGTCTCTGATCCTGTATCTGTACCTTAGAGCTTCTATCCAGCTGTACTTCCTTTTGATAAGCATCTTTAGGACTGGGAACAGAGGGGAGCATCTTGACCATCACCAGGCTGAAACTGGTGTCTAGGTTGCAAATAAAGAGCAGGAATTTGAAGGATGCTGAATTTCATTTGCAGGTCGTGTTTTTCTGTGTTTGTTTTTTGGAGTTCCCTCTTTACGCAAAGAATAAGATCTGTTTCTCTCCTCCTAATGCATGAGAAAAATAGCATTAATACTATGTTTTCCTTCTTCAGATATGTCAAAGGTTCAAGATGATGAAGTTGGTGATGGAACTACGTCTGTCACAGTGTTGGCAGCTGAATTACTGAGGGTGATGTATTACATTTTTTCAGATGTTTGCTTGCCAGTGTAGTTGTCTGATACCACCAGTAGGAGGTGTGTTATCCTGCGCTTTTGAAAAGGGCTCCCATAGCATAGGAAGGAATAGCTTGCTCTTTTGCTGTTGAAATTGGTAGGGGGAAAAAACAACCCTTAGGTATTGCATCATCATTTTTTTGGTATTATTTTAGACTATTATTCCTTACATTATTTTTTATAAACTCTCAAGTATTTTAAGTTGACTCTAACAGGTCACTTCCTGGCTATTGCACTGGGCAGCATGCAGCACTGCTTAGTTGTGAGGCTAAGTCCTCTGAAATCCTTTTCCATAACATTAATGAGGAAATTACTGCTAAATTCTGTTCCTTGCTCAAGACCTGAATTCATGGTGTTCCTTTAAACTCTGTATGGGTTTTTTGTTTATGTAAAATTTTACATTGCCAAACTCTAAACCTGAAATTACTGTGAAAGGGACATGAGAAGTGAGTAATTCTTGCTAGCAGAGCTGTGTCAGAAAGTTTGATCATCTCAAGTCCAGGAACTGGGATCAAGAGCATCTTAAGGAATGATCCATCAGCTTGCCAGGTTCCCTCAGAAAAATGAAGATAGTCATTTTTCAAGTACACTTTAAGTTGCATTCATAAATGAACATGTCTTTTCTAGTTAGTGTAACTGTACGTTTGGGGGGGAAATAATATTGATTTCATTTGAATAGGAGGCAGAATTACTGATTGCGAGGAAGATTCATCCTCAGACCATCATTGCAGGCTGGAGGGCAGCCACAAAGGCTTCAAGAGAGGCACTTTTGAAAGCAGCTGTGGATCATGGGTTAGTAATGTCCATTTGCTCTTCACAAAAAACTACTCAAGATCAAAACATCAGTGCGAATTACAGTCCATTGGTAAAATCTTCGCTCGTATTAAAGTATAGTGAAGGCTGAGCTAATGATTTTTAACAGTTGAGAAAAAAATACTGGGGTTTATTTCAAGTGAATTACAGAAGCTTTTTGATACTCAGAATTACTTAGGATGTGCAGAAACGAAATACAAGCAGTAATTTGCTCCCTGGAACAAAAATTTGAAGTGTTATTTCAGATTTCACATTCACATTTAAAATGTAACAATTTCCCTTGCCTGGCACTTTGAGAGCACAAACTTTCTAAAGCTGAATGCGAAAATTCTCCTAACAAAACCTGTATTTCAAATAGAAGGTTGTGTTCCAGGACAGTGGAGGGATTCTGTGCAGCATTCCTCAAAACAGAATACGGTACATAAAGGCACAGGCTAGAGGAAGTGAACAAAGACTCATGGTGGTAGCTAGCGGTAGGGCTTTCAGACTTTCCACTTTAACTGAACTGTCTTTATTGTAGTAATGATGAAGTGAAGTTCCGTGAAGACTTGATGAACATTGCAGGAACAACTCTTTCATCAAAATTACTTACTCACCATAAGGATCACTTTGTCAAGCTAGCTGTAGAAGCTGTTCTTAGGTTGAAAGGTTCTGGTAACTTGGAGGCTATCCATGTCATTAAGAAACTTGGTGGAAGTTTGGCTGATTCCTACTTAGATGAAGGTAAGTCTTTTGAGTGTTGACCGTATATGCACTTGAGAAATAAAGCTTCTGAAAGTTACACATCTATGTAAATTTGTTATAGGAAACATTACTGTGTTATTATTAAATTGAATACTAAAGATGAGGGGATTTTGTTATAATTATGAATTGTACTCCTTTTTTAATTGGAAGTTTTACAAGACCTTTCTGTTACTATAGGCTTTTTACTTGACAAGAAGATTGGTGTAAATCAACCAAAAAGAATTGAAAATGCAAAGATTCTTATTGCAAATACTGGTATGGATACAGACAAGATTAAGGTATGTGGCAGAACTACTGTTGAGATACAGTGTTTCTGTAAATGGAGTGTTGAGAGTGATCTCTCTTTTCTTTCATTTAGATTTTTGGTTCTCGTGTTAGAGTGGACTCTACAGCAAAAGTGGCAGAAATAGAGCAGGCAGAAAAAGAAAAAATGAAGGAGAAAGTGGATCGTATTCTTAAACACGGAATTAATTGCTTTATTAACAGGTATGTATTTCTTGAGAAAAGGGGAGAGTTACGTTGCTTCCCATGTTGTTCTAGTTCACTCTGCTGGAATAGGCAGTTAAGTACCCAGCAGGCACTTAGGATCAAAGGACTTAAAGCATATGGCTGCCTGTGCTTAGTGTGATAGTGTTTCTTCAGAGGAAGGGTATTTCAAAAAGCATCATAGGTTGAATTGGTTTTTTTTCTTAGCATTTTATGTTTTCCTGTCACTGTGTTTGCTTCTGTGTTGTGTAACATTCCATGTGTGGCAGGTGCCTCATACATTGACTGCTTTAGTAGCTTTCAGAAATCTGTCCTGTGTCCATGCTACTGAGAATCTGGTGTCTTTTGTTACTCTGTTATTTTCAAAGGTTTGTTCTGTGTGTGATGGGGAGATGTGTTTTAATTTTAGGCAGCTGATCTACAACTACCCTGAACAGCTCTTTGGAGCTGCTGGTGTCATGGCTATTGAACATGCAGACTTTGCTGGTGTAGAACGTCTGGCTCTTGTCACAGGTGTGTAGAGTACCATCTTGTATGGAACTTGGAGGGGCACTTTATTTGTTTGATCGTTAGTAAACATTAAACTTACTTGAACATTGCTTCTTTTTCTCCAGCATCTTTGAATAAAGGATCATAATGGAAAACATGGGATATAATTTAGCAAGTTAGTGCCAGTTAGTAATTTTCTTCCATATTTTAAAAACATTTTTAGTTAAGTTCCCGACGGATAAGATTTTGAAATGTTTGTTTTCTAAGGAAAAGATGAAACTTAGCAATAAAAGAAGAACTCCACAAATTAATACTAATAGTTCTTGATTCTGTGATAATAACACTTTGTTCTACATGGCTGTTGTTCAGTTGTAATGATAGAAAAGACTAAAGAGCCATCCTTTGTTAAAAATGTGGGCTTGAGTTGTCGACTTGAGGTGGACCTCAAATGACATGAACAACCTGGATATTCTGATAGTGGTCAGCATAAATGTGATTCTAGTAACTAATGAAAATGAAATCTCTGGAATGCTACAGATAATTCTCGTTGCTGAAGTTAGAGATAGTTAACTGGAACATCATAGTTGATTCTGAAAGTGATCAGGAGGATGAAGTAGTTTTGCAGGAGAAAGGAAAAGACAATGACTTATTTATCTTAGCAAAACTGAAGTACCAATTGTATATAACTGTCAGTAGGCACACTGACAGAGGCAAATATGTGATTGAGAGGAGCATTGCTTTCTTTCTGAATTCAAAGCAAGCTTTCTAGGCAGAGCAAATGGGCCTTACCGGACCACACTGGCTTGAATAGTATAGCTGAAAAAAAGACAAGTTTTTAATATGCACAAACTCTCTGCTATGTATCTTGGTTTTCCTTATAGTGCTGCAACTACACAGTGCTGCAAGCTACTGTGGAATAACTGAGCATGCATTGGTAATGCAAAGAGTGTTCTAATAGGAAGAGGAAAGAACTAGAGCAGTGTTCTGTTCAAAGACATTTTGGTCTTTGTAGTACCTATTTTGTTGACAATATGGCAGTTTACAAATTGTGCACGGTATTGCTGCTACAGCATGGAATGAGACTTGTGATGCAGGAGAATGGTGGCCACTGGTTCTCAGCCATCATCAGGCAGGCAAAGTGAATACTGTCACAAGCTCAAGTTTTAAAGCATAAGAGACTTCATTTAGTATTTTCTAAATATTTAATTAGTAAATACTGTGAAAACTTGAAACATACTGACAATTTAATGCTAGCAAAGATGAATGTTTATTCTGCTATCAGACACAACTCGAAAGCATTGTAGTCCTTGTGATGTGAAACAAAACATAGGTGTTTTAGGGATTTATCAGCATTGGTTAAAGGTTTCTGGTGCCATATGCTGACATGAGAAAATCTTGGCTTATCAGTATTGTTAATTTAAATTTATTTTGGGGCAATTACAAAGATGATTTTTTTCACATCCCCTCCCTGTCCCCTCTTGGTAAGACATTGCCTGAAGGGATGCTTTCGTTGTGAGCTCTGATTGCTTTATGATCTTACACTTGTAGGTGGTGAAATTGCATCAACCTTTGATCACCCTGAGCTAGTAAAACTAGGAAGCTGCAAGCTTATTGAAGAAGTCATGATTGGAGAAGATAAACTCATTCATTTCTCTGGAGTAGCAATGGGTAAGTGTTTTGTCACTAATGGTGTATGGTAACGTTACTGTAACCCTCTGCTAATGCTGTTCAGTTTCCAGTGAGGCATAGGAATTTTGTAATGATTCATGTCACTGTTTTTATTAAAGTCTTGCTTTTCAGTAAAAATCCTGTGTATGTTTCATGTTGCATAAATGAACATGCAATCATTTTTAAAGATGGGAACCAAGACTTCTGCTTTGGGAGATTAAATTGACAAGAAAAGTAGCAATATATCATACATAAACAGCTTTGAGAGCTTGTTCTAGTAAATAGCAATACTCTCTTAAGTTTTCAAGGAGTTTTGAGGTGATATTAATTTTCTGTTAAATTAAATAAGGTGTTGTGGAACCAAAGCAATAGCACTGTGTACATAATTTCATCCTATCTTTGAAATGTCATCACGCTTGCTTTTGCTCCCAAAATTAAGTAATACAAAACTTGTCTGCAGTGATAGCAAAACCATTTAAAATGCTTTGTGATAGCCTATTTTTGTGTCCTGGATTCTCTTTTTAATCCTTTTGCATTTGTGCTTTCCAGGTGAAGCTTGCACCATAGTTTTGCGTGGAGCCACACAGCAGATTCTAGATGAAGCAGAGAGGTCTTTGCATGATGCTCTCTGTGTCCTGGCCCAGACTGTGAAGGACACAAGAACTGTGTATGGTGGAGGTGAATATCAGATTCTTTGTATATGACACACATTTTGTATTACTGTACATCAGATATATAACATCTGTGTGTCTTCAATGAATAGGTTGTTCAGAGATGCTGATGGCTAATGCTGTTGCAGAACTTGCTGTCAGAACACCTGGCAAAGAGTCTGTTGCAATGGAGTCCTTTGCTAAGGCTTTACGAATGGTAGGTATATTTAATCAGTTTGCTGGATTAAGAGACAAAGCTTCATGAAGTTTACTAACTTGTGACATCAGATAGTTGCTTCACTTTAAAAGTTTTGGTTTTCTGAAATAAAAAAGTGAAGTTTAGCAACACATCTTGGATAAACAAAGGGAGAATTTTGTTTTTTGTCTTAGGAAAAAGTACTGGTGTTTTAATAATTCTGCATGTTACAGAATTGTGCAGGTTTATATGCTAGCCCTCCTCTAATTGGTTCTTGTTCACCTTACCTGCTAGTTAAAAGTGCTGTAGAAATAGTACATAAAAATCTCATCTTACGTAGTTGATGACTGATTTAGAAAAGAGTGACCCTTCTGTTCCATTGATGCTCTAGAGCTCTTTGGGTGTATTCATACTCCAGTACTATCTACAAGTTTCTAGTCTTGGGTTGTAGATTGCATCTTAGTAGGAAGTAAGAGTGTTACAAGAAACATTAATAGAATTGTGCTAACAGGCTGTCAATTTGAGAAGAAATTTACTTTCTGCAATTTAAATTAGGCAAAACCTTTCTCCTAAGAAAATTAATTTCAAGAGCATAGTAACACGTGACCTCTTCAGTCAGCACATGCAAGTTTGCACTGCTGTCACGGAAACAGTGAACAGAATGATCAGGTGGTTAATGTGCTTACCAGCAGGCTTGTGCTGTTTAAATGGAAACATTTCTTTAGTTGTAGTCTGAAATGATAAACTACAAGATTCTTTTTTTTCTTCTGTCCATGTAAAATGAACTGATAAATCTGCTAACATACTTCTGTCCTCTTAGATACTTTCTTACACCAGGATCTTGAAATTCTTGGAAAAGTAGTTTGGATTTTTTACTTTTTCTATATCTTCTGAACACAGTAACAGATCATCTGCCATGTTTCTGAAGCATCTTTTTGAAATTCAGCTGTAAACTTAAAACATCGAAGTATGTTTCATGTTTACTAGGGATCAGTCCCTGTGTTAAGTAAAAACAACCTGTGTTTATCCCCTTAGATCCCAACAATAATAGCTGATAATGCTGGCTATGACAGTGCTGATTTGGTTGCTCAGCTCAGAGCTGCTCATAGTGAAGGGAAGACTACTTATGGACTGGGTAAGGGGTTCAGTTTTACTTCTGTGTTTGAATTTCTGTTTGGCAGGTCCATTAGGCTCATTAAAGTTGTTCACATATGTCTGTCACATATTATCAGCTGGGAGAACTGAGTATGTTGATTTGTTTGCTTTGCATAGAACTTGGGTGTACAGCACTATGTTCCTTTTCTGTTCAACCAGGCTTTTGACAGTGGAGTGAAAACCTTTATTTTTGAAGTGGATGGTTTACACCTCTAAAAACCACTTTCCTTACACTGAGTCTAGTTATAGGAAGCTTAAAAAGAAAACATTGTTTTAAAACCAGCAACCTGCTAAAAACCCAGCAGAACCGAACACGTCCTTCCCCTTGCTCCTTTCTTCCCCCTCCGCCCCCCGCCCCCAAAAAACAACCAAACAACAACCAGAGTTGTGGAGAAGAACCTTGAAGTTAATATATCTAAGCGAATAGTGTGGAGAGTCCTGTTGGGATCTTGTCTCCTTATCACAGTGTATAAAATTTTTATCATTAATTGTTTGTATGTAATTGCAACATTAGGCTTAAATCAGGAGTCTTGAGGTAAAAGACTTTATTTAATACTTCCCTTACTATCAGTGTAGTTCATCTGAGCATGTAAGTTACTATGCTCTCAGCTTCTTGTAATTTCCTTAAAAAAAAAGCCAAGTTAAAAAAAAACAAAACCGAAAAAAACACCTCTTAATGTATTTCTTCTTCCAGATATGAAAGAGGGTGTCATTGGAGACATGTCAGTTTTGGGAGTAACAGAAAGTTTCCAGGTCAAGAGACAAGTTTTGCTGAGTGCAGCTGAAGCAGCAGAAATGATTCTTCGTGTAGATGACATCATTAAAGCAGCACCAAGGTATGACCAGAGTATCTGCATGGTCGCTCACAGTGGTGTAGAGTAAACCTCCTGTGGAAGAGTAGTGGTGCAGAAAAGTCTTGTTCTAAAAATACTTCACTTGAAATGGAGCCTGACACCTGACATACTGATGTTCATATTAGATAATTTTACTGCATTAGCTAGCAGTATTGTCAGGCCTTTAGAGCCATGAGCAAACTTAAATTGCTGTGCCTGAGTAATGCCTAGTTAATCTTAGGTCACCAGCTGCTTGTGTTGTGTATAGCACTCAAGCATCTGCACAAGTGGCTGACCAAAATGTAAGGGATCATGCTTTCTTTTTTCTTTTGGCAAGAGTTGTAGTGAAATGTCCAGCTGCTTCTGAGATAGAGTCTGCAGCTGAAACAGGAACACGTTTGTTAAAAGGTTTGGGAAGATTTGCTACTGTTAGGCAGGTTATCCCATGGGTGCCTGCTACCAGGTAGTTTTCAGTGCTTTTTGAATCACAGGATTTTTTTTACCATGGTCATAGGTGGTGTGTTAGCTTTGAGGTGATACTGCTTTTTGTGCTGTGAGATAAAGATGTCACTGAATGCAAAATACCAACTAAAGATTAAAAATAAGGGTGGGTGGGGAGGGGCTGGTGGACATCAGCGTGGTGGGAATTTTCTGATTTTTCTTTTTCTCCCCAGAAAACGTGTACCAGACCATCGCCCCTGTTAAATTTTCTTCAGTTCCTGAGGATGTGTGGACCAGATCTCACCTAGTAAATTTTTTTAATGGTCTAGTTTTTGTGAGGTTATGGAACAGAAGCTTGAGATAAATGTCTCCATCAATGGCACTGTCTTCAGTTGGTTTTTACTTACTGGAGCTTTTATGTGTTGTGGGGAGGAATTCACTTTCAGGGGTGTATAAACCAGGGGTTTTATACAACCCTATTCATTCTGTTCCTTCCAGGTTCCACTTAAAATACACAGAAATAAAAAGCTAGAAATAAATAATTCAGATTCCCCAAAGTTGTATTTCTTTTCTGTACAACCAGGAAGGGCAGATCCATTAGGACTGCTGCGGTGCACATCCTCAGGCCTTGGATGCTTCAGGGAGTGACTAAGCCCTCGTTGCTCACTGGTTCATGTTGGCCTGCTGTGTTAGTGCAAGTGGTGTATTCCAGTCCTGGCTGCATAGGTTTTGAGTTGGGGTTTTAGAAATAGGCTCTGAAGTTAGATGATCTCTTTTTCTAGGGATACTGGAATATTACTCTTTTTTTTTTTTTTTTTTTTATGATGGAAGAGAGAGAGTGGAAGAGGAACCTCAGTCAATGCCCAGAACTACAACTAAGTGATTTTACAGCTTTTTACACCACAGATTCTACATTCTGCTGAGGGGAGTTGAGAGGAACATGGAGTTTGGGAGAGATAGCAACATTGTGGACCAAACAGTCTGAGTGTTGATCTCTAAAGTACTGCGCTGACTTTACGAACACTTACAGTAGAGGGCACTTAGCAGTAGCGGCCACTTAGCAGAAAACGTGCCAGGCTCCATAACATTGACTTCCTGCCCTTTCTGCCCTGCCCTTTTCATGTCGGTTGTAGCCTGTCTTTGTATTCACTTTCCCATTCTAGTAGTTACTGCAAAGGCAACATGTTTCTTAACTGGACTGGTTTCTTTGTGCTTAGGTTGTAAGGAAGCCTCTGATGCCTGCAGAAGTCTGCATGCAGATTTATGATGACTGTAAGCACAGACAAGCAGGGGCCCTGTCTGTGTGGGGGCCCAGAATGATGCCTGCAAGGCCTTGTGACCTTTCTGGCCCTTGCAAGTATAGTAAAGCACCTGGCAAACACCAGGGCAAGTCTGCCAAAGCAGAAAGATTAAATTGAAATAACCAAGTATATGTGCAAACATTTTTCTCCCTTAGATTTCATAAAATGAAGGGAATCTGCTTAGAGAATCCTCCCCTTAACTCTTGACAGAGACTCTTCAGCTCTCCAGAAGTGACAAGACTGGAGAGAGCTGAGTGCAACACAAACCACTGCTAAGCAAGTGGAAGTACACTCTTCCCCATCCCCTCAGCTGAAGACAGTACCAGCTCAGTTTTATGGGATATAAAACATTGACCTTGGATATTAAAAAAGCTTTGTTCTACTTTTCTTTTTGTAGGAAGAAATTGTTTGAACAAGACTAGATAAAGAATTTGCTGTTAATTCCAAAGAAGGATGGTTTAACTTGGCAAGATGCTAGTATACTTTAATTTGACTAGTAGCACACTACATGGGTGCCAGCCAGATCCAAATTTGGACTTCATTTAACAAGACAACACGTGCTAGCAGAGTCTATATATTCCCAGATAATTTTTCAAGCGTGTAGATGACTTTAAGCAGTCATGAACTGGCATGGAATCAAATCTTTTCTGGGAAGTCAACTGCTGCTTCTGCAGGCTGCACTGCTGAGACAGTTCTACTAGAAGAGCGTGCTGCCACGGCTCTCCACCCTTTTAAAACAGCTGTCTTTCATCTAATTCAACCATGCTATGGAGTCGTAAAGTTTAAAATGTCACTTTGAGACAGATTTCTGTTACTCAATTAAAGCAAAGCTTAAAAAAAAGGGCATTTTTAGGGGGATCTGGGCTGGTCCAAGCTGCAAGCTTGAGAAATACGCAGCTGAAATCAGTTGAGTAAAGTTTGCCTCACCTTCAGATTATGTGCAAGCCTGTAGTGACAGGCTTACAGCCCTGGATTTTATTCATGCAAGTTTACCTTTGCAATTCTTGTAGCTTTTCCTTTTCAGTTAGGCTTTCATTTTCTTCTTTGCTCCTGCATGAAAACTTGTCCTGTACAGCTGCCCTTAGAGGCAGTGTTGTCAGTAACAAAACCCAGCAGTAAAGCCTACAGCTCTCCTCACCATCGTTTGAAATGCTGTTTGGCAGTACTCAAACAGTACCAAGAACTATTGCAGGAAGAAGGCAGCAGCAAAGGAGGAGAGCCCCCTTTTCATACATGCTGTTTCCTTGGAAGTGCAGCCAGGACTCTGCTACCACTTCGCACGCGTCAGACAGGGGAACCTTCAAGGTGTTGCTGCATTTCAGATAAGTAATTTGAGACAAATGCTGTGGGTTGCTTTAGAGCTGTGGGTCTCAGCAGTGACCATCTTGAACAGTAGCTTCCAGCTGAGCTGGGACACCTCAGCAAGGTGGAAGGGAGAAGAGTGAGCCCACAGGTGAAGAGCAGCAAGTCCATATGTGCTCCATGCAATCTACCCATAGAAAACAGCTAGACTGAGTCTTCATCTCTGCTGTGAACTCTGAGTGGTCCCAGCATGGGGGGAGCGGGAAAGGGAAGAAGTCTGTTCTAGGAAGAGTGCTGGGTGGTGCACAAAGACAGGTACAAGATGGGTCTGTACAAGAGTTTTGCTGTCACATTATCTCCAAGCTGGTGCACATACTCCTGATGACTGCCAGGTGGTGTGGTGATCCCTGGACACCAGCAAGCAAGGGCGAGGTAGAGGTTGGGCAGTGGCGTGAGTGCACTGCCACCTTGGGCAAAAGGAGCAATTGAGCATCAGCAGGGCTCAGCTTCTGGCTCGGTCTTGGCGGCAGGAGGTAGCAATGGTTTCTCGTCGAGCGTGATTTCTATCACCGCCCCGGATCGCTTGCGGGGCTCAGGGGTCTCCTCTGACCATCTCCCCACCCTGCGCACCCCTTTGGCCACTTTGGGTGCGTTCCTGCAGGGGTTGTGATCGTAGATCACCAGCTTCAGGCCAGGGAGGTGAGCTAGGCTGGGGAAGAACCGGATGGAATTGCGATCCACGTCGATCACCTCCAGGAAGGGCATGTCCAGGAGCACGGGAGGGAACTCGGACAGCAGGTTTCCTGACAGCCAGATGGTGCGCAGCTCCTGCAGGCACTGCAGCTGGGGAGGGAGTGTGCGCAGGGCGTTGGAGCCGGCATGCAGGGTCTTGAGCAGTCTGAGCTCACACACCACTTCGGGCAGGTACTGCAGGCAGTTGGACTCGATCCAGAGGGTCTTGAGGTTCTGCAGGAGTCGGAGCTCGAGGGGCAGGCTGCAGAGCTTGTTGTTGCCCAGGTAGAGGATGCACAGCTGCTTCAGCGTGCACACAACTAGGGGCAGTGCTTTGAAGTTGTTGAAGTCCAGTGCCAAGATCTGCAGGTTTTGCAGCTGCTCCAGCTCCGGGGGCAGATGGTTAAGGTTGTTGTCACTCAGGTACAGCTTAACCAGTTCCCTAAAAGAGCAAATATGCACAGGCAGCTGCCTCATCTGCCTGCCACTCAGATCCACCATTTTATCCACTGGCATCTCTTCTAGGTCTTCTAGGAGGTACTTCTGGCACTTGTTAGAGGGCACAAAAGCAGCTATGGCTTTCAGACTGTTGCCCATCTCGGGATTTTGTTTTGGGATGGCCGGGACTGCGAGGGACGGAGAGGCCCGCCTTGTTCTTCTCCTGCTGCGCACTGGCCTGTTGGTAACTCATTCTTCCCAATATAAGGCTCTGTTTACATGGCAGCAGCCTTTAATCTCAAGGGCTCTGAAATGTTTCTGATAACTGAGTGTTTGGTGACGGGGATTATAGACAGGGCGACTCAGGGCCCAGGTCTCCCTCTCTCACTCATACTCCCACTTGCTCACCCCTCCCCAAAACATTCCTTCTTGCCTCTTTTTGCACACTGTAAATGTTCTCTGATTTTGCCCCAAACAAAATCAGGGTCACACCAGTGCCCCAGCCCCTCACCTCTTGCTTGCAGCCGCACTGTCTGTGTAGCCAATGCAGGCAGCAGGGATGGGCTTGGGAAACTAAACACTACAGCAGACCAAATTTTTAAGCTCAGATGTTTAACTTTCATGAAACTTTCAGCAGAAATGTCAGATATAATCAAATAGTGATTTAAAATAACTGTCAAGACTTGACTGACTTTCAAGATGAGTGGCACTTTCAGGATGTATTTTGAAAGGTGCCAAATACTTGGATTTCAGAGTGTAACTTGCCACCCAATACCTATTTTAAAGCTTTAACACAAATACTTGGCAAATTGCTATCTTGAGCCATTCTACTATTTATATTCCTAGTTTAATGGTATTTATTATAGCCTCTGGCACTCTTGACTGTGTAGGGCCTTTTTCATTACATTATGTTTTACTCCTTGTCTGAATCCCAATGTAATGTGCTATCACAAACTGCCAAGGCTGTTCTCCATTCACCTTCCAACTGTGCTACTGCAGTTCCCGTGTCTGTACCAAAACCTCTCAAGAAACTCCCATGGATTTAATTCCATCAAGATTCTCACTTGTTATGAGTGACATAAATCCAATGTTGCAAAGTTACGGCTATTTAGATGTGACAGTATAAACTGTTCTCCTCTCATCAAGACCCATTTTGCTATTCAGTTCTAATTTCCAGGAGCATTCCCATGTATAGGAACCTCTGCATAGTTTGACTTGTTGAGCTGCTGCTATTTCAAGCTTTCCTGGGGACTCATATGTATCCCTGCCCATGGCAGGGGGGTTGGAATTACATGATCTTTAGGATTCCTTCCAACCCAACCCATTCTCTGATTGTCCTGCCTGTGTGTTGGCCATGGCTCTACCATGAACTTTGGACGTTAAAGCTGGCAGAGTGTTTTAAGGTAAAAGAACCTTTTCATCACCTGGCTCTTTGCTTTGATATCTACAGCTCATTGCTGTCATTTTCCACACTCTACCATAATTTAGGGAGAATATTTTCTTCGAACAATCAGCAATTGGTTTAGGCGTATTAGGTTATATACTACCAAAATCCATGACTGCTGAGAGGCATATGCTCTTGAAAAACAAAAGGCTGAGCAAACAGAAGATTGAGGAAAAGGCACCACTTAAAGGGGCCTATAGATTTCTGGTCAAATCTGGTAATACAGAGCTCTCTACTATCACTAGCTATCAGTTTGGTATAGGATGTTTATGAGCCTTTTCCCCACAAGGTGAGTGGTTGTGCCATGCAGCAGTGATGCTATGAAATGTATGGAGGGCTTTCCTCTGGGAGGAGAACAACAGAGAGCACACCTGGGAACCAGTATTGCAGCAGGACGGAGAACGGTGAGTGCTGAGACCTGAGTGCCATAAAATAGGGTTTGGATGGAGAAGCTGGGCAGAGTATCAAGCCTGGAGAACAAAGATAATGTCACAGTCGTCTGTGGTGGTGCTGTGGAATAGAAGGCCTGAAAGTTTCCTCTCTGATGGCAGGATGTGCTGTGCATGGCACCCCAGCAGCAAGAGGCTGGTTTGCACTGCATGAGCATATCCCTCTAGACACTTCTTTCTGCTTTGACACTCTGTGTCCTGTCAGAGGACCACTGTGGGGAATGTGTCAGCAGGTTGTTGTATTTGTTTTTCATTTCTAAACAACCGTGGCACCTTCTGAAGGCAAGGGTCCCTCCCCTTAAGGCACTGTAGGCTACAGGTGTGGAAAACCAAATACATTTGACATGATCAATAATGAATGTACATCCACAGCAAAGCCTTGTCTTTTAGACAAATCTTTTCAGATAACCTACTAATCATAGCAACATAAGAGCATAGGTAAGAATATAGTAATGATTTAGTTTAGGCATATTTTTCCTCAATAATCCATATGTAGACAAATAACTTTGCAAAGTACCTTGTGTCTGCAGATACAGATATGGATATATTGTTTTTCTACTTGAATTATTTCTACTTAATGGAACTTTTAAGCTGCAGATAACTATTTCTTAGGGATGCTCTGCATTGTAGTTTAATCATTATTCCAGCTTATCAAAAAAAGTCACCATGACCTTTTGTTGCCGCATTTTGTACCTCTGTTAGCTAAATTAATGTCTGCTTGGAACATAGTGTGAGATCAGAGAATTTGGGAAAGAATAACCTTTGTGTGTGGATTAATAAAGGACTACACTTGCAATAAAATTAACAATCATGTTCTTTCTGAGAATCAGCCACTCAGTGGAGGCACCAAGGCAAAGGCAGTCCCCACAGTAGACCCAGGCAGTGTTTTGAAAGCCACTTCATGTCTTCAAAGTTATCGTGGTGCCCTCCAACACGAACATTAGCGACTTCCCAGAAACATTTGTAGCATTTGAGGAAAAGTTCAAGTGATAAAGGCACTCAGCACAGACATTGTCTTGTTCTTGTCAAAGTGACACTGCCTCACCCAAGGGCATGACATCTGCTCTGCTGTGCATCAGATGACAGGTGGAGGCTCCTTGAGAAATGCCTTTGCTTTCTAGAAGTTCGCATATGACCACATTTTGCTCACCATTCTCATTTCCAGCACCCAGCTCCTGCAGCTCAGTGGCTGGGATGACTCTGGGACAGAAAATGTGATCATTTGCTGATAACTTGTGTAAAATCTCTGAGTCCAGGAGAAATATGGAATATTACTCAGAGCTAGATAATTGAAAAAACTACTAATAATAAAATAGAAATCAATATAGAAGATGCATTTTGGAGATTGTATTATTTTTTGAAATAACATATTATAATAGAGATGCTGGTGCTTTTTCAGATCCAAAGCTCTGCCTGCAGCTGTGTGATGGCACCAGACTCAGTCTTTGCTGAGTTTTTTTAGCCCTTACAATTTTGGAGGTACGCTGGCAAAGCAAACTATGTATTTCAAAATCCCTGGAAACTAATAAATAGAGCTCAAACTTATTGATTTTAAGGCTCTCATGCCCCTCCTCAATCAGTTTGACATAGCAAGGGAAGTGACTGAAAGGAACAATTTTGGTTTGCTTTGCATTTATTTAAAGTCTGTGACAGGCGTTTAGACCCCTTCTTGGCTCACAAATGCTGTGTTTGGGTTTTTCAGCTGTTTTTTCTTGACCTTGCTACTAGGGCAGATGATGACAACTCCTGCCACCTCCATGTCCTTTGACATTCATTCCTTGCTGTGCTGTTGCACATCTGCTCTCTTTTGAGAGGATTACTTAGTTCCAGTTCACTTTTGCATAGTGAGCAGTTTATTTTAAACAAGTGGTGTGTTGCAAGGAAAGAAACGTGGTTGCTCTTTTCCCAGCATCCTACCATAGCCTTTTGAACAAAAATGGCTGATTATTCAAAGTTAGCTTTAATATATAGGCTGCAGTACGTGGTTGCTTCCTGCACTTTCTTGCGCAGAGGAAAGATTCAAAAAGTCTGGTAAGTAAATTGCAGGCTCAGTGCTCAGCTTCCTCCTAGGCAGCTGATGGTTTTGGGGTTGTGCTCTGCCAAATCAGCCTCTTTTTGACACCATTATTTCTCTGCAGACTTGACTTGAACCCAAGTGTTAGGCAGGGGTGGGAGCCACTAACCTCAGGAAATTTGCAGGAAAATAAATCCAAAAGAACTCTTCCAAATGTCTTGCTGAAATGTGTGCAAAATTATTGCTGTTTTTTACTGTGTGTTGCAGTATTGTACTGTTGTGTTTTTTACTTTGAAGATCCATTTTATGGGGTGGCAGTCACATTTATGTTCAGACTGGAGCTCTCCCATAAATAGGGAATTAAACTTCAGCTGTCAGGGGGTGACTTGTCACAAGCCCATCAAATGTCTGTCTGCTCAGCCCTGCTGAAATGTCTCCATGCAAAAGGGAAATGGTTATAATGTCCTCTTTCTCTGCGTTGAACACTTCTGAGCAACATCTCACTAAAGCAACTTGAAAAGCAGCAAGTCCTTGGACTGCTTCCTCTTCCTCATGCTAACAGGAGCCAAGCTCACCCCATGTATTGTATTTATGTAAAAGACATTTAGGATTGTTAGTGAAATGTCTGCTTGGTCTAGACTGTGCCCTGGTTATCTGTGCCTGAGTAGCTCCACCGGACACCACTATTTGCACAAACCAGCGGTTAGTCTGAGAGTAAATTAATCCCTTTTCTGCCAAAGCACTGACCTCCTGCGATTGATTGACCTGGCAAACGACCCTCAGCTGACAACGGGCCATAAAAAAGGGACTTCTGAGCAAAGGAGTGTCATTAGCTCTGAACCGCTTGGAGCCATGCGGGCGATACTGTTGGCTGTGGTTTACATCCCATTCATCGTGGCTGTGGAAAGGTAAGAAAACATGTCTGGCTTGGCTGGCACACATCTCAGCTGGCTTCATGGGGTGACCTGTGCTTGTTGCTACTCGAGGTCTCAAAAAAGAAGCCTTTTTAAAAAAAATTGAGTATATGACAGTTCTAGAAAGGACAGTCTGTTATTTTTTTGTGTGTTTATTTTATCTGCATAGAATCCCCTTGATTCGATTCAAATCTATCAAGAAACAGCTGAAGGAAAAGGGAGAATTAGAGGAATTTTGGAGGAATCACCACCCTGATGTTTTTGCCCGGAGGTATCTGCATTGTTTCCCTGCAGATATTGCTTTATCAGTAGGAACTGCTTCAGAAAGGCTGTATGATTACATGAATGTAAGTACAGTTTTGGTAATGCAATCATTAGGACTCATCGTTCTATTGAGGGCAGGTTTTTTTTCCCAGCACATTTCAAATCTATTCTGTCAATGAAATTATAGGGCTTGAGGTATCTCGTTGCTTTATGCTATAAATATTAGAGCATAAAAAACCAGGTTGAAATCTGCGAAATAGAGCATGTCTAGATCTAGGATAGCATGGGACCTGGGTAGAAAGCTGATGTAGAGTAGCAGTGGTAGTCCTGTGACAAGCTTTATTTTTATATAGGTCTGTGTTGGACTCCATTGGGTCCCCAAAGAAATATGGGAGTTTTGCCTGTATCAGTCTTGGGGAAGCATAGGGTTTTTCATAGCAGAATCTGATTACTTCATTTAGTCATATTCTATTTACCAGACACATGGATGCTTCTGTGTTATAAAAAAATCCTCCAAATCTCATTTATTTGATCAGGTGGAGCCATAAATCAGCGATAACAAAGACCTAAGTAGAGTTTTTTATTTTTCTGCTTTTATCTCTGGAGTTTTTTTATGTATTAAATATTGGAGACTGACCTGGGAGGATCTACCATCTAAACTGAAAAAGGAAAAATATTAATTTCACTGGATCTCAGACAGGCAAGTCAGCAGGTCTACCATTTTGTAAGGTGTCTTTCCTGGGTTTAGAATTTTGTCCATTTGGATGGTCTCTGATTTTTGTTTTATTTCGTTCTTCTGCTATGCTTATCTCAAGGAAAACTAAGCTGCAGAAATGTTGTGAAGTCTTCATCTGAACAGGGAACAGAATTGAAGGGAAGGCCAAATTCATTCAGCAAGAGCTTACTGACACTTGAGGGCCATGAAGAAATAAGTATGTGAAGAAGAACAAAGGACACTGAAGCATTTCAACCTGCTTTAAAGCTTATTTCAAAGAGGCATAAATCTCAGAACAACAAAGCAAAACCCACTTCCCCATCATATTCAGGTAGCACCAGGAATGGTTTCATTGCAGTGTCTGGAGGTTTTATTGCAGTGTGTATGTGGGTTTTCTGGTTGTATGTTTTTTGGAATTTTTTTTTTTTTAATGAACATCACTTAGGTTTATTTAATGCAGGAAGAAATACAATCCTACTGTACAATTGGATATTTTCTTAAATGGCATGCTTGCTTGCATTCTCAAGAGTATCTCAGACAGTAAATTCTGGGGTCAGAAATGTCAGTGTATTAATTAACAAGTATGCACTTGAAGGTACATATTCAAATACTTGTAGTGCTGAACAAAGTTTGGCACTAGCTATTGCTTCTTTATCTGTGGTTGAATTCCAGAAATGCCTCTTCCTAAAAATAGGCCTCTTAATGCTGAAGTGCTCTTCCAGGGCCAGATAGGAGCACTTAGACACTTGTATATGGGATGTGGATAAGCACTTCACTCCAGCATTCACGTGTTCACAGATTATCTCAGTATCCAGGGATGGTCAGTAGTTTCTTCATCTGCTGGATGAACTTTGTCCAGTACATCAGGAACAGTTTGTGCAACACAATACTTTTTGACTTGCTATAATACCTGATAATTACAAAGGAAAAAGGGCAGCCACATGTGACAGTGTTTGTGCCACTGGTTGGAACCCTCTGAAGCTGGCAGAGGCAGGTCATGCTGACTTTGCACTGATTTTTTATTGACATCAGTAAGGAACAGCCTGAAAGACTGTGTGGTCATGTGAGAGTTTCATCTTGGAGATGACCTTGCCACCTCTGAAGCCAGTGAAAGTGGGTTTGTTGACTCCATAGGGAGCCCAACTGAATGTTTGCTTAAAATGCTTTCAAAATGCCACACTGTTGTGCATTCAGCTGAAGTGAAACCTGCTGCCTGGAGCCACTGGAACCAGACACGCTTTGTGTGGTGTGCATTTACTTTTAAGTGGAATTGCACAGAACCCCCTGAGGAAGTGCTGTGTGATGCTCCCCAGCAGGCCTCTTCCTCAGGAATAGCTGGCTGGAGGCTGCCCCGGGGCTGAGCGGGTTGTTCCTCCCGCAGGCGCAGTACTACGGGGTTGTGAGCGTCGGGACACCGCCCCAGAGGTTCACCGTCGTGTTCGACACTGGCTCCTCCAACTTCTGGGTCCCTTCCGCTTATTGCATCAGCGAGGCCTGCAGTAAGAAATGTTATTCTCCCTGATGCTTCTCGTGTCTTGGGTCCAGAGACCTTGCCCACTTCTCCTTTCCCAAGAGGCTTGTCTGCAGCAGGGATCTGCAAGGCGAGGATTTGGAGCATCCCTTAGGGCCGCTCTCCTCTCCCCAGTTTGCTCCTCTGTCTCTGTCCCTCGTGTCACGCTGCAGCCAGGGCAGGCGCCGGCTGCAACTGCCCAGAGTCCCTCTGCACCATGAGGTAAAAGGCATGACAACAGACCTGGGAGACCTACCAACAGAGGTGGAAATTCCCATTTTTGTTCTAATTTTTCTTTAAAATGCAAAATTACCTCTCAGGTACAGAAAAACTGGTGTGCCTGCAGGGGAACTGAGGTACCTGCAGTACTTCTTCAACACTTTTCTCATGAGAGAAGCAAAAATCTGGCTCTCCTACATCTCATCTGGTTCCGCATTGAGGAGTGGGTGCAATGCCAGGACCTCCCCTCAGCGTAGAGATGTCATTTTTTTTTTGTGTAGGGGTGCATCAGAAATTTAAGTCCTTCAAGTCAGATTCATATGAGCACGGAGGGGAAGCCTTCTCCCTGCAGTACGGCTCAGGACAGCTTCTGGGCATTGCTGGCAAAGACACACTGCAGGTGAGTGCCCACCTAAAATGGGTGTCAGCCTCCACATCAGCTGTTTTCAGGGCAGTTCAGATACTGTCCTTGTCCTGGAAAACCTTGTTCATTTAGGCAAGGGCAGGGTGAGGTCCCGCCAAGCCAGGTTCTGAGAGGTGTGGGTGCTGCTCCAACACCCACACCTCTTTGGACTACCAACACAAATGCCTCAGATTTTATTTTTCATTTCTGCTTGTCTTCTTGGATCCTATCCTGGGTTTATGAACAAGCAGCCACGTAATTATGGCTACTAAATATAATTCTATAATAAATAATTTTAAGGAATCAGTGCAGCCTACCTGCCAAATGGGCACGTGCTATATTGATGCAAGTCGCACAAAGATACCGAGGCTTTTTAAACTGAATGAATCCATTGATATGGATCAGAAATATGGCTAATTTCTTGATATAGATGGTGTCATTACTTTCAGTTGTGGTTGTTCTTTGCTTGGTTGTTTTTTGCTTTGTTTTTTTACCAAACAGATAAGTAACATCTCCATCAAGGGACAGGACTTCGGCGAGTCAGTGTTTGAGCCAGGAGCAACTTTTATCCTTGCCCACTTTGATGGTATACTGGGCTTAGGCTACCCCTCCTTAGCAGTGGGCAATGCTCTGCCCGTGTTTGACAGCATCATGAACCAGAACCTGGTAGAGGAGCCGGTCTTCTCTTTCTATCTGAAAAGGTCTGTCTTTAAAATGACACTGCCAAAAAAGAAGTAAATCTCTTTCAACAGTTGATAGAAACAACTGTGCATCTCTATAAAGCTTCAACCCTAGAAAATGTCCCCCTTTTTAAAGATTCTTTGTGGTTTTTTTTTTTTTTTGTTTTCAATTTGACATTGAAGATTATGGCATGAAAAGAAAAAATGTTATGGGGAGGATCATGACTTTTCGGACAGAGATTTATTCTTTTTGGAGTTGGTCATAAAGAAAAGAAAAGTTCCCAGCTCAGACTCTCCATGTCTGTTGCCAGAGGTTTCCCTCTGGCCCATGGAGATGAACAGAAATGCTGTGTTACACCCAAATAGCCACAATTCAGAAAAATACTGTTCTCTAATCTGGACCTAGCTGCAACTCCACCTATTTCACTTGTGTTTATTCTTAGCTGAGAGTAGCAACTGTCTCAGCCTGCTCCTGATGCCCACCTTGGTGTCTACAGTAAGTCTTCTCAGAGGTTGTTTGGAGGGTCTGAGTTGGGGCATATACAGTTATAATTTAGAAACAATCCCTTTCAGCAACCCATATCTGAATTTAGAAAGGGCTGTGATTTGTCTTTTGCTTTTTAAGTGTAATCTCACTGGTGCCTGCTGGCACACTCCCATGCCTGTGTTAAACTGTTTTCTGCTTTCAGAGGAGACGACACCGAGAATGGTGGTGAGTTGATTCTGGGGGGAATAGACCATTCTCTCTACAAAGGTTCAATCCACTGGGTCCCAGTCACAGAGAAAAGCTACTGGCAAATACACATGAACAAGTATGTATGTATATATAAAAAACCTGGTGGAATTCACCTCCTTTGGTAAACTCCCAGAGACAGAAGCATCTGGTGACATGGGTGCAGGAGGACTCAGCTGCAGTGTTGTACCTCCATGCCTCTCAAAGAGGGGTTTCTCCAGGATGAGATTGGGGTTTGTTAGTTCTCTAAATCTGCTGTGATGTGGGTAGCTGGTTTCTGGGAGAGCACGTTAGTATGTTTTAATATGATGCACCAGTGGTCAAGTTGAGTCTTGGTGGGCTGTTCATTTAAGAGGTTAAGGCACCCAGGAATGGAATCCAGCTCTGGGTCCTGCTCTCATCGGTCCTGATAACTTTGGTCAAAGTAGCCAGTGTTCCTTTGTCCCACCTCTAGCACCCTGCCTAAATTCATGAGAACACATACCTGGGGATGAGGACAAATTCATAAGCAGGAAGCACATGATTAGAGCTGTAGGAGACCTGAGAGAGAACAGTGGGTCCACAGACATTCTTGTCTTAAGCAAAGCTTGGCAGCTAGTTTTAATCATAGAATTACAGAATCATTAGGGTTGGAAAAGATCTTTAAGATCATTGAGCACAACTGTAAACCCAGCACCACCACCAAGTACACCACTAAACCATGTCTTCAAGTGCCACATTCATACATCTTTTGGACCCTTCCAAAGATGGTGACCCTACCACTTTCCTGGGCAGCCTTTTCCAATGCTTTACAGCACTTTCTGTGAAGAAATTTTTCCTAATATCCAACCTAAATCTACCCTGGCGCAACTTGAGGCCATTTCCTCTTGTCCTGTCACTTGTTGTCTGGGTTTAACTTCGGTCAGTACTCTGGTACTTTAGCTAGCAATAATATGGTGTTTCAGTCACAGTGTATATGCTGTTTGCTTAAAGCTGCTTTTTTGTTTACTTACAGTATAAAGATCCAGGGCCGGGTGGCATTTTGCTCCCATGGCTGCGAAGCCATCGTTGACTCGGGCACTTCTCTTATCACCGGCCCCTCTTCACAAATCAGGCGATTGCAGGAATATATTGGGGCAAGTCCATCAAATACTGGAGAGGTAAAAACTGTGCAGCCAGAAAACAGCTAGAGAGGAAGAGAAACTGGTATTTGATGCAAAGAGTTGGAAAATAACCAAAATGATTGCTTAGACAGGTGCCAGTGAAAGCCTTGTTTCCAGGACAGCACTGAACTCTGAGCCAAGCTGCTTTTGACCTGTATGCCTCACCCCAGCTCTCCTCCCAAATGTTCACCTCCTCTTCTATACTGGTGTGTAAGGAAACAATGGGCACATCTGTTTGAGGAATCGATCTGTACTCTGCATGAGAGAGAATTTTCTTTTGGAAGCTCAGAGGATTTTCAAGACCCCCAGCTCTAGCTGTTGGCTCTCCCAGGCCAAGAGGGATTTGGTGCTGATGGCCAGCTATGTCAGCATCAAATGGAAAGGGAATGGTATTTTAATGATAACCCCACAGTGGCTTCACTGACAGGACCTCTCACTGTCAGCTTGCAGTGGAGCAGTTGGTGTCATGCCAGAGCTCCTGGGAGGGAGGCACATCAGTGTCACTCACAATTCTGTCTCCTTGCAGATGAGTCAGAGGGTACAGGACAAAGCTTGCTGTCTCTTACTCTTCCTCCTGAACCTTATTCCTCTGATCACTTGCTGGTTTTCCTTTCTTCCCTGCTGCTGTCTCCTGCATCTCCCTTGCAGACACTCCTCACCACTCTTTCCTGTCCCTGCCTCCAGGGAAAGAGCAGCTTATTTCTAGCATGCCTTATTGCTGGTCCTTGGCTGACTCCCACAGGTCACTAGCATGTTACACAGCTCCGGTGCCCAAGGAAAGCTGCTGTGTATGGCTTTTGTTAACTTTGCATTTCACAGAATATTCTGAATTGGAAGGGACCAACAAGGATCATCAAGTCCAGCTCTCAGGTGAATGGCTCGTACAGGGATCAAAACCACGACCTTGGTGTTATTAGCACCATATTCTAACTAATTCGTCTTTATCCTGACCCAAAACTGCTCTTGGAAGAAAATTAAGAGTATTACAAGTGCCCAGTGCACTGGACAAGGAGCAAAGACAAAAGTAGACTCTTGATCCACTTTCATTTGTAATGGGAGGGCTTGGAGTGACATCTGTAACTCCTTAGGCTCCTGATTCTTTCTCAATTAAACCTTTAATCTTGATTTTGTTCAAATTTTTAGATACATGCTGAAGAGTCTGCTTTGATAACAAGTTGATTTTATAACGGTTCATGCTAATGAATATAGATAAAATACGTATTTCCAATGTGCTTATACTAGCCTAATACAAACAAGGAATGGGTCATTGCTGTGTAAGTTCATATATGCTAGTGCTGACGGAAGAACACTCAGCTGGCATCTCAGATTCCGCAAGAAAGCAGCCTGAAAATAAGACTTTCTATGATTGATTTTTAGCAATCGAAGACAGACTGCACATATCAGCTCAAATTTATCCCAGTAAAAGTGACTGTATCCATCCAGGATTTTACCAGAATTTTCATCTCTTTTCAGCAAGGATTGATTTGTTCTGGATATACTATTCTGTAATAGCTATGTAAAAGAATTATATCTTGCTTCTTGTATCCTACAAATCCTTTTACTGGCTTTTTTTTACCCTTGTCCTCTGTATCCCATGGTTTGTTTTGTTCTAATGATATGACAGTTGGTAAGTGTACACAAGATGTAAGGTTATGTTTTCATAAAACAGATTGAAAAATAGCAAAAAGCAGATTCTTCCTTCTGGGAAGCCTCTACAACAATGGCTTTAAACACTACACAGTTTACAGCAGCTCTGGGACTTGGAGCATTCTGCAATGCCATTTCACACACCAGTTGTTTTATGAAATAACTAGAAAGGACAGGAAATTATCTTCTCTGTTACTGTAACTGAATGTATTATTTATGGAAATTAACGACCATGCCAGGGTTTAGTCCTTCTACTCTTTAAATCCCACTCCAAGGCAAAGTATAAGCATAAAGTGCTGTATTCCTCACTAGCTGTTTTTCCCCTAACGTGATGGTATTATGGGAGGACCTGGGGTGAACTGCAGCCATCGGGTGCTCCCTCTGTGGCTGGAGCAGCTCCCTCTACCCTGTCAAGGTCGGAGCACTGGAGGACTTTTGCTCAGCAGACCTTGCTGATGTAGGCTCGCTGGGGCTCTCACACTTAGTTTTGCCTTTGAGTTGCACAGGGAGGGTATCAGAGCCCACTTCACCTCCTTTCTTTTGGGACTTGCAAGGATTTTCATCAACCCTGGGTCCCTAGGGTGCTGTGGTGTGGGCTGCTGGGCTGGTTTGACCAAGTACAGGAACTGGAAAGCTGGGGGGCAGTGTTAGGCTGTTAGTCAGCCCGATGCTGTTTCTCTGTAGTAAATTCACTATTACCTACTCCAAAAGCCTTGAACTCAAAGGGCAATACTTAAAGAAAGACAAAGCGATCCCATCTCAGTCAGTGCATCGTGTCCAGTTTCTCGTAGACTGCAGAAGATTGTCGAGCTTGCCTCACATAAGCTTCGCGATCGGACACCGCGAGTACAAGCTGACTGCAGAGCAGTACATCATCAAGGTGCGTATCCGCAGCTTCCCCGCTCCCTGTTCCCTACTCCCTGAGCTGGGGAGGGAGCAGGCTGCTGCAGGGACAGGTGCTTTCTCTTCCAGGAGTCTATTGATGACCAAACCTTCTGCATGAGCGGCTTTCAGTCTCTCGACATCCCCACTCGCACTGGCTCGCTCTGGATTTTAGGAGATGTCTTCATGTCTGCATTTTATTGCATTTTTGACCGTGGGAATGACAGAGTGGGATTTGCAAAAGCTGTTCACAGGAAGGATTACCACTGAGCTATAATAGCATTTATTCTGTCTTTACTCAAATGTTAATGTAATGATCTTCAACACATGTGTGAAGAAGAGCTTTTACTGAAACTCTGGACCTAAATGCATATTGTGTTCTCTCCCTCCACGTTTTAAGGACTTTGCAGTGATCCTTGTCCCAGATTATATAGTTTGGTTAAATATCTATATGTTTACAACGGAGAAACAATTTTTCCTGAGTAACTCACGGACACTACAGCTCCCAGGATAAAGCAGCAGAACAGCTCAGCACTCAGATTTGCAAAAGATCAGGAAGAATAAAAATGCTGAACTGTGCCAGGCTAGCAAGATAGCAGCTATTACTGGGCAAAACTAATCCTAGTCCTGTCTGGTCTGGCTATCCTTTTTTTTTTTCTTCTTGCTTGCTAGTTTCCACCTCATTTCCTACAGATTTCCTTTTTGTCACTATTTTCCATGGTTTGGGTCTTGTTCAACTTTGTTTCCTGAGTGCCATGGAAATTCTCTTTAAATTAGCTTGCTCCAACCAGCTTATATAAAAGGGAATTTGACTGATGCCTGTGGGGTGACTAATTTCGACTACTGTTCCTTGCACAATTTCCTGCTCCTTACACCGTCTCTCAAACCTGCTCTTTCCCTTGGGCTCATTATCCCTTGATAATTCTCCTCTTTTGGGTCTCAGCAGTCTCTCAAACCTGCTTTTTCCCTTGGGCTCATTATCCCTTGATAATTCTCCTCTTTTGGGTCTCAGCATTTGATATCTGTGCCTTAGGTCACATGCTGCTATTAGCGCCTGACTCCTCTGCCCCCTGGCGCTGTGAGCAGCTGGAACAGCATCTATTCACATAAGAAAACCCAGACTGCAGCCCGTGCAGAGATACCACAGTGTTCCTCCTCAGAGGAGGAGTTGTGGGACCCATGCACCAGCACTACACATCTACTGCCTCTTGCTCAGCCAGTTCTTGTCAGCAGTGGCAGCAGTTTCAAACAAAACAGCCACAGGTAGCTGTGCTGATTCGGCAAAAGTTTCACTGAAATTATGCCCATTGGAGTATTTGTTTGGATTGCTAAACATACTGCCCCCATACACATGAATAAAAATTAACCAAACAAAATCTGCTTTGATCTTAGCACTGTTTCAGTTACATTTTATGGTTTTTTACAGTGGTTTCAGCGCTGGAGAGGAAGGGGAGTTGGGGGTGGAAAACCACTTGGAAATTCAGGTTGCTCTGTGTCCGGGAGGGAAGAAAATGTGATGTGTTGGTGTGTTTGGGTTGCTTGTATCTTCCTAAAGCCAAAAAAGTCTGCAGTCCCAGCCCTGTGCACTGGGCACCTTCCCAGCACGGCAGAGCCATGGGGAGACAGAGACTGGCCCCATGGTGGCATCGCTGGGACAGGGGTTGGTGGCCCTCAGGGACTTGCTGCTGCCGTCTGTCTGGATGCACCTGGCACAGACCAAAGGCAACATTCATTGCTGGCCTTGGCGGTATCACAATCACAGCCCCTTAGATTTTAAGTTGTCAGTTTTAAGACTCAGTAAGTATTACAAAACCAGGATGGTTTACTGTAGGTATCTCTGAAATACTGCTCTTGCCTTCCAGTATGAAATACTCCTTCTCTCTGGTGCCTGTTCTCATGATTCTGTTTGCAGCCACATTGTGTTACACATTTGGCATCCAGTCTATCAACCTCTAGCAAAGGAGACTTTGCTGCCAGCTGTCTCTTTCTGCAGACAAGACTGAACTGTGTGAAGTTACTGTGTATTTCAGGCCAATCTTGCCTTGATTGCCCTTTGTCCATGTCACTCCTAAAGAATGGATTGACCATGAGCTAACTTATTTGTCTAGAAAATGCCATTCATTTGGTTAGGAACCAAGACAAGCAAACATCTATAAAGCCCCATCCCTCATTTAACAGCAGCAGGGTATTTTTGTTTTCTCTACTATGCAGCAGACTTAACACTCCGGTACATTTTCATTATGTATAAAATATGCATATATTCCTCAAATATGAGTTTGCAGTCAGAGGTAGAGATCCGTTATTTACGACAGAAGATTTTAAGGGTGTTGGGACATGTCCCCGCAGCCAGTTGGTCCCAGAACCAACATCTTGGCTCTATGAATTCCAGCACAGAGTATGAACACATCCTAGAAACAGGTGGAAAGTCAGGCAGCATGCAGAAGAACTAGCCCTCTCTTTGTTCTGATATATCTGATCCTGCTCAAGATTAACACCATCTGATGGGAGCAAATTGCTGCTCTGACCTACTTGTCTATCCTGGCCCTGTTCTATCCTTTTCCAGCTTTGCCAGTTTCCGTAAGTCTGCCTTGCTGTTCCTGGTAGACATCAAGTTGATTTGCACGACCTTTGCCAGAAGTGTTTCTTGAGAGTTCAGTACAACCAGGACGATGGTGTTTCTCAATGTGCCTTTATTGAACATTGCTTATACCCGTGAACATGACTTGTAGATTGTTGGGTTTGCTAAAATAACCCATTTACCATGCTATGGCAAATAGTTTACTGAGAGAAGTGCCCAAGAGAACCCATAATCCCAAAAGATAATTTAATACAAATCAGAGTCCACAGATGTTTGCAAAAAGTGAGATAACAGAGTAAATAAGGAGAGCAAATTTTTCTGGTAACTCATCCCAGCACTAGCTTCTTCACAAGCAATTAACAGATTACTGTAGCTAATGTGGAGCTGGCCCACTGTGTGAAATGTTGGTTGTGTATTACAGATTGCATTGTGTGGCTTCAGAGCTGTAACTCCTAACTTAGCATGCATCTACATGTCTAATAGACACCTCTGTGGGGCTTAACTGAAGCTCTTACCTACCTAATGGCTGCTGTGTGGCCACCTTCACCTCCATCAAATAATGAGCACAGTTTCAGGGCCAGGGAGTGCTGGCAGAGTGAGTGGGAGAGGTAGCAAAATCATTGCTGATCAGATGTCTAATGTCCTGGTGGAAAGCAGCAGCGTGCATCCTAGGCAGCGGCCAGGCTGAGAGGAAGATGAGCAGAGCTGGATGATGACAAGCTGGGATGCTTAGCAGTGCTGGAATGAAACAAACTGGTGTCTGGGTTGTGGACACAGAGCACTTTGGTCCAATACCTTAAGCCCTGGTGGAAGCTGTGTGGGGTAGAATGAGGAGGTATGGTGGAACTGGACTCTCAGTGCAGATTTGTGGTGGCCACTTGAGAGTCATCTCTTATTTCTGGCTTAAATTCCCTTACAGTGTGAAGCACAGCTCCTCAAGCTTATGTACTGTGAGAAGAGAGCTAAATAATGGGCCAGGCTTCCTTCACAGCTGCTGAAAGCTCTTCCTATACATGCACGGCTGGAAGGAGTATGGCCAAACTCCCCAGGAATTTGTATTGCTCTCCTGACTTTAAAAAAGTGCTATAGAGGGGAGCAGCAGTTACTTTTACTTTGTTTCTAGCTGTGTGACTGGAGCTGTCTGGCTATCCTTAAAAACGTGTTGTTGATACTTAAAATTTGCCATTTATTTAAGTTAAGCTCATTGGCAAATTAAGTTCCTTGACAATTGCAGATACAATTAGATTGAGAAAACATTTAATTGGAAACTGTGGCTTCAGCTACAAGAAGAAAGAAGGAATTGGGAGAAAAAAGGGAATGCTTCCTGAAGTTGGGTAAGGGGCATTCAGAAAATTGGACTCCTAGGCTGAGGTGCTGTTTACTTCAGTATAATTTCACTCCATAGAGTTTCTCATTTTGTTGGTCAAACCTGAACATAGCAACCTGAATTGCCTGAAGACTTGTGGAGTGGCAAGGGTGAGGTTGCACCAGAACACTGGACTCCAAGCTGTGATCAAATTTCAATAAGCTGCTGTCAGACACCAGTGTCAGCTCATCTCATGGTGTGAAGAAGTCTGTCCATTGGTGCCTGACAAATCTGTGCTTGGCTTTTCTGCATATCTGGAATTCCCATAATGTGGGTTTAAATGGTGCTTCCTTGGGCTAAGTGTCCTGTGCTTCCTAAACCAATGAGATACATGTGCTTTTGTCTAGTGTCTTTGGAGGATTTGAGAGTGTGGCTCTGCTCAGACCTTGCCTAATATACAGCAGCAGGAGCCAATTCCCAGACTGAAATAAAGCTGGAAGAAGTAGAAGTGAGGAGAGTGGTTGATTTTGTTCAAAGCCTACTCAGATGACATGGAGTCCTGCTGTATGTGACAGCCTGCTAGAAGGGCTTCTCACCTAAGTTATTGGCCATAGGAGCAGGAGCAGGCAGGTCTGTTCATCCCCTTCCCAGTTTCAGGGAGTCCTAAAGTCTCCCAGGAACCACTGGTGTTGCCAGTTACCCATGCAGAGAGGCCGGTTTGTTTTCTGAAGTGCACCCTTCTGAGCAAGAGGGCTGGGTGGACTTGCTGTCCATGCAGCCATACTGCCTTTGCTGGCTGTAGCAGACTCATAACTTTTGGTCTCCCCCTCTCTCTGTTCGTTCCAGTCCCTGAGCTTCCTTGTCTCTCCCTTGTCTGGGGAGACCCTCTACTTGGATACTCACTCATGGGAGAATGCTGGCAACATGCTCCAGGCTGCACTTCGGTAAATGTGGGTGAGAGCAAAACCAAGGAGCTGTGGCAGCTTTCCTGGCCTGCTTTGAGACATCTTGCAGGAGTCATAGCTGAAAGGCCAGGTCACTCCCAGGAGGTTTAGGGAGGTGGCTTGGTCACCCCTGGAGTAGCAGGAGCCACCTAATGCTGACTCTGGTTTGTATGTATGCGGTACATCTGGGAAGCATGGGAATGGGGGAGAGGTTTAGGAAGTGGAGAACAATTTTGCTAGCAGCCATGGACCACTTTGTTTTCTGCCTGGGATGACTACAGCCCGTGCGCTTCCAGCTGGAGATCTCCACAAGACTGGAGCCCTAAGCTTAGTAGCACCTGCAGCTCTATCAGCTCTTGATAGAGTGCTGAAGCCCTGTCATCACTAGGGAGGCTGCCTGAGAGCCTCCTTTTACAATAGACTGTCACTGGGTATGCCACATATGTGCTCCAAGGCTCAGACATCCCATGCCCAGCTCATCAGCTGTTTTGCACCTTCCATTTTTAAAAATGAAATTAAATATTTAATAATTTTAATTTTTCTTCTCTTTAGTGGCATAGCCTCATCAGGAGCAGGGCAGGATACTGTCCTACACAAATGAGGGGCCTGATTTTTCAAGTGTCCCTTCAGGCAGTGAGAGATGGTGGGCTGAATCTCTTCAGGCTGAGAAGGGAATTGAGCCCACCATCTTGCCTTTGAGCCACATAAGCAGAAACCAAAACTGTTGGTGGATCTTACAGGGATGTCATGGACTTCAAGCTGATGGAGCAGACAAAGGCAGCAGAGTTCAGTGTGTATCCAAAGTGGACAGAACCACCCCCACTCTTCTGATAACCTTAGTGTTTCCTCTAGCTGAGCCTACACAGCTTGCTGCCATATACACCAGCTGAGTGGATTTGCACCCACTCCTGAGGCTCCCAGTTCTCTGTGTAAATGTATTTCCCACAGGGTCACAGATTTCAAGCCAGTGACCAAGTGGCTTAAAGTATGTCACCTCCTATTTAGGTGCCCAAATCCTCTGTTGGTTCTTGTTCGTGACTTGTCTGAGTATTGAGTCTGCCCTTCTGCACTTTCAGCAAATTTGTGTGAGAACCATGTACAAGAGAAGACAAGAAGTTCAGTCAAACCCAGAGGAAGAATGGTCAAAGTTTTCTTTCACTTTCCTCATGAGAAAATTCTACTATGGCTGTTTCTTTACTGTCCAGGTTTTCCCATAAGTCCTGCATCTCAAATGTTTGCACAGCAGAAGCAGAAGTAACATTTTTTTCATCACTGAATGTCCTTTGTTGTGAAGTTGTCCCAGAATTTGTTGAAGGCGGTGCAGCACCAGCATTTGATGCTGTACTAGGACTATGGAAGCTTGGTAAACTCCATCTCTGAAGGCTTCTCTCATGATCTGTTATGAGACCAGCTATGTTACTAACCTGGGGCTCATGTTTGGGCTCTCCTATCACACTAGGAAGTGACTGATGCACATCTGAACTTGAGACGTATGGAGTCATTTCTGGGGGGAAAAAGTGTTGGTTCAGAAGGGCCACATTTGCCTCAGATAGGATCCTTTGGAGCTTCTCTTCTGGCATGCTTGCAGAGCGCTCTGTGGGCAGGTCTGGTTTGTCCAGCATATCAGGTGCAATCTCCTTGGCTTCAGAGATGATAACCTCAGGAACTGGCCTGTTTGTCTCAGATGAGGTGTCACTGTCACCAAACTGTGCCTCGTTCCTTGAGGTTTCTGTTATGGGTCCAAGCTCTCGGCTACCATGAAGTCTGCTACTTCTGTTAACTCCTTCATGTTTCTTCTTGAAGCTTGAGGTAGAGCGCCTCCCTCTTGTGTGCATTTCCTGCAGCCGTCTGATGTGCCCCTTTTCATCTGCTGGGAAAAAGACCGAATTCTCACTTGTCTGCCGACTGTAGCGGTGGTGAGTTGGGTACGAAGGACCTTCATGGACGCTGAGAAACCTCTTGACTCTTCTCAAAACAGAATATTGTCTCTGATGCTTCTCCTCTTCCCAAGGCCACTCCTCCCCATAGAGGAATTCTGTATCAGCCAGCCTGCCAAATAAAGCCAGGTAGTAGATGTCACTTAAATATAGGAACCACTGGGTTTCTGTGCCCATATATATCCCTCTGTTTCAGAGAGAGGAACCAAGACACAGGAACCAAGGCCCTAGTGTGTCCCTAAAGAAAAGCAGGAAAAGGATGAGGGTGCCAGGAAAGAGTGTCAGTGCCTTTGATGCAGCCAGATCACACAGGGAACTCTCTACATCCAGGTGTCTCTTCTCCTAAGGACCAGGCTGGGAGGGCGTCCAGCCAGGCATCTAGCACCATTTCATATTTGAGCTGCAGCCTTCTGAGGCAGCTCCACATCATTAAGCTTGTGCTAAGGGTGAGGGAAAGGGGAGAAAGGAGTAGGAACTCGGTGCTGTAGTTACTTTTTCAGGAGAATCCTACAGGCAAAATAACAACAGTGGAAAAGCAACTGCTGGAAACAGAGGACAACAGTTTCAAAAAATGTTGAAATTACTCAGATGGCCAAATCTCACTTACTTCTGGGGCACGACAGTGTGTCTGGAGGTCTCACCTGTACTCGGTACTCTTCTCCTGCACAGCCTTGGTGCTTCATGAGAACAACTACTGCTGCACGTGCCAGTCAATTCAGTACATGTCACTGACTCAGTGCAGGCCGGACAAGCCAAACGGGCCCAGTTACCTGTCCTAAGGACAAGAACAGCAAAGGGGCTTGGGCCAAATCTGAGGCAAGGAGCACAGGCAGGCAACACTAACCTGGAGGGACAGAGGATCTTCATCCAGCATTTGTGAAGATCATGGAATAGTTTGTGTTGGAAGGGACCTTTAGAGGCATCTAATTCAACCCCCTGCAATGAGTGGGGACATCTTCAACTAGATCAGGTTGCTCATTGCCCCATCCAACCTGGCCTTGAATGTTCCCAGGAATGGGACATCTACCACTTCTTTGGGCAACCTGTTCCAGATGTTAGCTTGAGGTGACTGGAGAAGACTTTGGTTTTGGGCTCAAGCTTTATATATTTGCTTTGGACTTGGAAGAATTTTTAGAGCTTGTTTTTGACGTTTGATAAGATCTACCCATTATTTTTAGAGATACAAACAGAGAAGTGGTTCAGATGAGAAGATAATTAATAAAAAAATCAACACATCAGAGCTGTTTGCATTCCACAGGGGCTATCAGGGAGCTACTTTTCATTCACTCCTTCCTTAATTTTTTTGTGTGAAGTACTTCTTATTAAAAAATTGTTTGCTGACTTAATGATGTTTCTTCTTTGCCACCTTTTCCCCCTAGAAATTGCCTTAAAATGAATTACATTCTATGAATTTTTCTTCTTTACTTTTTTACTTTCTTCTTTACTTTTCTTTTTGCCATTTTATGGTTATTCCACAAGGAAATAACTTCTGAAAAGGCGGTATGTGATAAAAGGAACTCATATAAACCATTGTCCTTTGTAGTAGAATGCATGCAAAAATGAAAAAATAAGAGGAACAAAAATGAGAAAACCACAATTTTGAGGCCAAATGAAACAAAAAATTAAAGACATTTTATTTTGATAATGGTGGGAAATGATGGGAAAATTGTAAATATCTTGAGATAATTTTTAAAGTTAAAAAAATGGCTTCTGTAAAGTTTTAAAAAAGATTTTCAGATGAGAACATCTACTTGCCTGGTATTTTTTCAGGCGTGATATTTTTATACTTATTGACCCGCCTATATTACAGCATGTCACAAGTATTTAAACTAACAGCTTCTAAGCTAACTTGCCTATCCCTGATTTCTCATATAGATCCTGACAACAGGGGGCAATCCTATACCCTCTATGTTTCTTTCTAACCATTGTTCTTTGCTGATCTCTGCAAATAAATCCTCTTCATACCCTCACAAAATCTGACCATTTCAACTTCCATGCCTAGATTATTAGCAGATGAAAAGTCATACAACATTTAAGATGACTTCTTGTTGATCTTCACAAAAATCTGAACTGATTTTAACTGTCAAAGAAATAGCTATTTTACTAACTGGGGATGCATGAAGAAGCTGTAGTAAAGAAAGCACTATTAAGAGAAATCAGTCACTGTCTTCAGGTATCATCCTGTGCTCAGAGGCTATCAACAAACCCTCCCTGCAAACACGCTCTATTTATTGGTTATACAATTTAAGATATGCATGCACAATTTGGATGAACACATGGACCGCTGGAGACATCATCCCACCAATACCAGCCTGTCCACTCCCTCCTAATTTCTTTTTCCATTTCCATCTTGCCCTCTTGCAGTACTGTCAGAGCCCGCATCCCTGCACTGACTGTCTGCCAATCAGCGTGGGCTGTCGGGGTGGTGATCTTTCTGATGGCATTAAGGACCCTTAGTGCCACTCACCCCATTTCAATAGTTGATCCAAGAAATGAAGGAATACAGTAATCAGCAGCTGCTTTTGTGTAGGGTGGCCGGGCAGAGGTATCATTCCAGTAAATATCTTTCTCCATCCTCGGCAAGTTCATGTGCATCTCATCCACCGCCAGAAGTGAAACCTTAGATTTTTTTTGTATAAATCATGTCACTTTCAACATAGAGCAGTATAAGAAATAGTCTGCTTTATACTCCCTGGGTCAACATTTCTTTCAGAAACCCTTTAACATAAGCTGTGTATGATGGCCTGGGCATTAGGAAGAGACTCAGTATGATAAAATAATCCCCCTATATCTGCCTATACTCATGAAAGCATAAATTTTATCATAACTTGAGTCTTCTGTACTGCAAAGATATTTATGCCAGATTGAAGTCCTTCCCACATATATAATGAGTTAAATGTGATCCTTCACGTGCTATGGAAAGTCTGTGTAAAGTATTACATGTGTTCCTTAAATGTCCAGAGGTCAAGAATCTTTCTGATAGGTTTCATTGCCATTTTAAGACATTTTGAATCAAGTATGTGAATATTCTTCTAATGAGTTTTACACAACAGGCTCTAAGGCACAGTAGCATGAATACCCTGAAGTGGTGCTAAGCCAGAGGGCATCTTTGTCAGTGTGAAGTCCTTTCCCACTCTTGCACGTACCTGCACTGATTACTTTGGTTATTTTGCTTAATTTGGTGGTTTGTTTGGCCCTTGCTCCCCCTAACTCCTGGGCTCTGCTTTGCTGAAGTGGAGTCCGACAGCAGCTCAGCCAGCCCTATGCTTGGCTCTATGCAAGGGGAACAGCAGGTGCTGTGAGACCTCCTCATGTCTCTGAGCTCCTTCACAGCACAACAGACAGGGCTCTTTGGGAATCAGGGGTACCTGCAATAAACACGTGCCCTTGTCATCTCAAAGCTCCTGCCACTGGGGACACTGGCTCCTGTGCTGACCATGGATACTGCCGTGCCTGGCAGCATCAGAACATGAATCATGGTACTGGCCCTGCTTATTAGTTCAGGGCCCTGCTTGGTCTTTTTTAGTATTTTTGATGCCTTTCTTTTTAAAGGAAGGTTCATGTGCAATATTTTAATCTCAAGACATTCAGATTAGCAAAACATGTTCTTATCTATGTGGGAATGGCTTCTGGATTTTGCAGGATTGACCTACATTACAAGTTTTTCCAGGCATAGAGTGATCTTATAATTTAAGGTCAGCTGTTTGCATGCTTATTCAGGCATTTTAAATGCCAAATACCAAAATCAAGACGAATTAGCTTGTAAAAACAAACTCTGTGGATCACAGCCATAGGTAAACCTTCAGGGAAAGAGTATGTTTTGCTGACACTTGTTGCCCTAATTTGTTCCTCTATATATGACATTGTATTAGATGTAATGATAACGTATGGTAGAGTAGAGCTGGAAGTAGAAATAACAACAGCAACCTGTAAATTTCTATCGATGCACCAGTTTGTTTCAAAATCATCATCATCTTCTCCAAACGGATTAATGAGTTGTTCAGCGACCTGGAAAGAAAATGAGACAGTGAAGAGAGGTTGGAATGTCATGTCAGAACTACTGCTGCAGAGAAAGTAGGATTGGATTTTTCCCTCTCTCCCTGCCTGTCACTTGCAATCATAGCTTGAGCTCTGTGTGATGGTTCTGCCAGCCTAGCAAAGGAACAGCTTGCTTTCACTATAGATTCATATCTCTGTGCCTCGCTGGTGCTGTCAATCATAATCATCAGCACTGGCCTACTGGGAACTGAGGTATGTCTGGACCAAGGTAATTGTCACATACAATAGTCATTACCTTTCCTTAATGTTGTCTTTGGCTCATTAAAATGAATGGTTTAGCAGCTAGAGGCTGTTATTGCACTATTGTCTGCAATAGTCCACCAGCCCGTGGGGTCAGTATTCCCAAGCCTTGCAGTTGGACTCTGCTGGAGGGAGTAGAGCTCATCTCTCCACCTCAGCCCTCAGCCCCTGCTTCGTTATCGGGGTTAACCCTGATGGCAACCTTCCAAGGCTTTTGAGAAAAAGCAGCCTACAAAAGAACTTTACTCAAGTCAACTCTGTGCATCATGCTAGCCAAATCCAAGAGACAGAATCCGAGTCTGTTCTTTAATTCAGCCTGCTGGTTTGGGTTTCTGTACCTGAAGTGGTTGAAACTGCAGGGCAGAAGTTCATCCTGTGGAGGACACAATCAAACAGTGAGCTGAGACACCTTCATGGTGAGGCACCTTTGTCTGGGAACTAGTCTGTAAAGGCAACCCTCTCTGGCTGCCCGCATCCAGTGGAAAAAACCCAAAGACTGCCCCCCATCCCACAATCACTAAAGTACATTGCAGGGAGTAAGCACATAGCTGCTGTGGGAGGAAAAAAATATTAAATAGAAAAAAGAAGTTTTAGGAAATTCAGACTGCTTCTCTATTTCCTTTCTCCTCCATGCTTTTCTCCTTCTGTTTATATTTTTAGTCCCTGGTTTTGAAGCTGATCACATTCTTGATAACCCTTCCAAACCTTCCTAGTTGTCATCAGGGCCATGCACAGGAGCAGGAGTCAGGTCCTTGGTTTAATGTGCATATGGGTAAAGCGACTGTATGATTAAACACTCCTGTTCATTAACCTCACTGTGGACAGCTATGATCTAAATAACTTACAGCTGTAAGGTGGTTGCTTCCTGGATATTTTTCCTACATGCCTCTAGGTTGTATCTGTGGATAAGCACTTGCTGACTGTCCGAGGCCACCACTTCCCAGGCCAGCACTGACACACAACAAAAGAATGGCTGAGTAGGTTAACACTACAAAAACACCTGTAAGGTGGGAGGAGTGAAAGGAGACATGGGTCACCTCTGCTCACATTCATTGACATGGTATTAAATGTTGGGTACAGCTGCAATAGGAAGGAACCAGAACACAGTCTGTGTTGTGGCTTTCCAGGGAAGACATGAATTAGCTTCATGTAAACCAGCAGATCACCACCCAAAAATCCACCATAAAACCTATCACATCAGCTTAAAAATGTGAACAGGACTGGGACAGAGTAAACAACAATGGTGGCCTTTTTTTGGCTGACCTGGTCCTGGCATGTGAGACATGACTTTATTCTCCAGAAAGGAATATAGTGCTGGACAGCTAAACTCTGTATTTGGACAGTCCATCTGCCCCTGTAATGAAAATGGGGATTTAGAAATGTCTCATGTAATGGGAAACTTTGGCCCTGTATTATAGGAATAACAGACCAGGCTTGAGGCCAAGGAATGAGCTCAGTTTACCCATTATTTCTGAGGAATTGCCAAGTTACTGGAACTCAATATCTCAGGGCCCTTTTTGCTGCCTGGCAGCCAAAGTCCAACACAGTCAGCCGGAAACTGGCTGTAACCTTCAAGACAAAAATTTCCTGACTTGGGGCACTGAAGGTTTGGACAAACATTCAGTCTGAGGAAACACTGCTGATATTAAATTAGCTTTTTAAAACTTCTTCTCCTCCCTTTCATTTCCTTATGCAGAAGATTTTTCAGTTACAATGGCACCTCATACCTGCCACAGGCAGGAGTTGGCTGAAAGCTCTGAGCCTAACTGGAAGAGATGCTATTAACATCCTTGGGTGCTGAAGAAGGAAAACCCATTTCCTCTCAGGAGCACCAGCAGGGCAGTCAAGAGGAACAGCTTACAGTTTTTAACCATCTAGTATAACCCTGGAAGACACTGCCTAGAGATAAAGCCTCACTTTTCTCCAGGAGAAGTTGCTACCTTCACTGTACCAGCCTCCCTTCCTCTCTCTTCTGCTCCCATTCAGGCTGGTCCCTATGCAGCAAAATCCCTTTCCCCCGATTTCCTAGGACACAGGACTAGAGGGGCTTGTCCTGCAGGTGCTTCACTTTTCCTCACAATCTGCCAGCTCGGTGTGCTGCCTTCTCTACTCTGCCCTTTGGAGCTGGCTGCAGGAAGGTGTCTCTAAAACTGGCCAACTTTGTTCAATTTATATTCTAACAGACAAGATAGCTGTATGTTTTCAGCCATGATTAATAAACACAAAAGGAAATCTTAATGTGCATAGACCCCAGTGTAACAATTTGCTTTTTATTTGAAACTGTTTTCCAGTTAGTTTATTGCAGAGGAGAGAACCACCTTGAGGTATGTGGCTTAATAACTCCACTATCAGATTGATTGTGATATGTTAGCCTAGCAGTCATCAATGGGCTGATGGACAGCATCCAATTCCTCTATAACTCTTCTTTTTAATGAACATTTTTATGCAGCGGAGTTCTAGCCAATATTGTCTGTCACTCTTTCATAGCCCTCTGGAACTGAGGACCGTTAATTACCTGCATCTGATGAGGCTAACAGCAGATACTACTGGCTTTGATCATAAGAGGAAAGTATCATTCAGTCCCTTTCAGCTGATGCCAGGTCTGCAGCCATATTTTCTCATTGCAGGATGGAGTGGGAGAAAGTTTTTTTTTAATCTCTTTTCTGTCACTTTATAGTTCAAGTCCTGAGACCTGATTTTTGTGGGAGTAATACTCCCTTGGGGAGTTGTGGCTGCATTGGTACTACTAAAATGGGTTCTTTCATATTCACGGCCATTTCCTACCATACAGTCTCTCAGGTGGAATTAAAAATGCATTGCATGATATTTCTACATGACTACAGAATACTTCAGGCTGAATTCACCTCTGGTGTAACTTCAGTATTCACTGGTGATTTTCCATGTGTGTCATATATCTTGACACCTTGACCAGACCCCCAGGGAGGGTTCCCCCATCACCTGTCCAGAAAGCTAATTTACCTTGAGCCATCCTGCGTAGAAGAAGAACTGCAGCAGTGTGAAGATTGGAATGTAAATATCTAAGTCATGTCCCTGATACCCTTGGTCAGTATCCAAAAATTGGCGCCCTATCAGGCAGGCAAAGAAAAAAGTATAGACTGCGAGAGTAACAACCTGCAAAGAACAGAACTTCATTGAAATAATGGAATAATACAGTCTTATGCATAAGGCAACACATACCCGAAGGCCTTTGACTGCCTTTTGCCATATAATTTATAAATCTGTAGGAGGTATTGCACATACAGAGGCCACAGGAATAATTATGACCAGGAAGAACACTCAGCAAACATAAAAACATTTCAGTGCTTCCCTCTTCCAAATTATGCAAGATCTTCCGAACATCTCTGCATTAAATATGCCTTCAGTAGTTAGCCAGGCCTCCACAATCCTGCATGAGTGAACCCATGCTCAATATCTCAGAGATTCTGGTTAAGACTATGAATGTTTTATACCATGAATGTTTTGTACCAACCCCCCCTTTTATGGAAATTGTGTTTTGAATTTTTTACAGAATAATAGCTCAGTACCTGGGTATAGACCAGTGGAATTCCAACCCAGTCATAACCAAACAAAAGACTACACCAAGACCGGTACTTATTCATCTCCTAAGAGGGGGAAAAAAGCCACAAACAGCAAGAAACCACAACAAAATATAATTGTGTGGGGTACAATTCTGAATTATAAATATTTTGTTACAGTTCATTTTTGCACATATAAAAAGACAGGGAGAAAAGAAAGTATAGTTTATATAAATTGATACTATAACTGTACCCAGCACCCCATTTGAATATTGACTTGGTTTATGGAGTTGGAGTGCTTAGTATACTTTGTATTTCTTCACAATTCATCTTCTGTTTCCATCTTATCCGTAGTCTAGTGATACATGAAAGAGAATATATTATATCATAAAAAGGATGTTTTACCACTTAATGAAATATTCAGGGAGATTATTGTCTCTGAAACTGATAATAAAATCTTCAAAATGCCAAATTATTCTCATTTCTCATATTCTCAGCAATGGAACAAGTATGAATTTACAGTGATGTTACAACAATTTTTTACCCATCAATTTGTTGCTTCTTTCAATACCTTCTTAGTCATATTAAAAAAAAATCCCAGGGAACGCTGCTTTGTGTGTACATTGGTACAGAAAGAAAAGTGGGATAAATCCTGAGTAAGGTCATTTAGATGACACAGGAGACTTGTGCACACTAAATAGAATCAATTATGTAAGTGAAAAGCTACCACATAGCAATTTTGGATTAGTTTTTTGTAGATTTACTTTTGCTACTTACGTTCATCAGTGTCTGCAGATCCACACTGTCTCGAATTCTTCCCTCTTTTCGTGCCTTCGATGCCAAATTTCCAAACCAGACAAATGGGACCCAGTATTTCAGGTGTGGAGACTTAAGGTCATCAAAAAGTTTTCTTTCATATCTTGTCATAAAACCTGTTTACCAAAAAATGGAAACAACCTTCATTTATTCTGTGCCTTCAGTGCTATTGATACTATAAATTTGGAATATGTTTCTATCTGTTGATGTAATGTTTGCATAGAATCCTGCTAAACACAACTTATAATTCTAACTAGTAACCTCCTCTTTTTGTTTTTTTTTTTTTCCAGGACAGGTCTCTCTTGAAACAACTTCTTTTTGCATTAATTACCTATGTTAAATTCCTCTTTACCAATACAGGCAATAATTTGCTATCACTGTGTTCTCATATGTAACTGCTGACATATGGTAGATGCATAGAATACTGAGAATTGTACAAATTACTCTCTAGTTTCCTATTCTACTTTCAGAAAAATAAGGAACTGGATATATCAGTCAAGATACAATCACTTTTCAGCAATGATGGCTTTCAGAAGCATTTCGACATACATTGTAAGGGCAATTACATGACCTGAATCTGATAATTTTCTGTTAAATCTGCAAAGCAGTGAGCAAGCAACAGAGGATACAAAAGTGCACGCATGAAACAGAGCCCAACAGAGAGTGTGCCTTCTGCCAGTGAAATACTTTCCTGACAGATTGTTTCATGTTTTCGTTTGGGTTATGAAGGCGTGCAAAGAGATGAAGAGGGAATCATGCACAGAAATCCCGCTGCTAAGTGGACACTGGGCCAGGTGACATGCTGTGGGGCTGCAGGCTGAAGCTGCTCTCCGCCTGGCAACTTGTCTTGCTGGGGTGCTGGGAAGGTATTAGGTTTCCTGAAGAGTTCCCCTGCCTCGTGAAGCCCTGCTTCCCCCTGCTGCAAGCAAGTCCAAGGTCACATAACACAGGAGCCAGGGCTGCGTGTGACAAATCCTGCACCAGAGCCAATCACTGCCTGGGACTGGCATGGGAGCAGCTGGCTTTTGAAGCAACACCTCCTCCCCCTTGGGGAAGAAAACTATGCTCTGCTGTACTCCTTCCACCCAGGCTTTGACAAAAACAACCTCAGAAAATTCACATTTTCCTTTTTCCAAGTCCTGGATTTTTTGATATTGGAGCAATCATCAGGTTTGGAGGATCTTAGTTTTTGCTCACGTTTGTGACATCTATCAGGGTGGGTATAAAGCTTCTTTTGTTGTGTTGACATAGCTCTGAAACAGGACAAAGTTAGTAACATGACAGCCTCAAAATAGAGAGCTCAGCCAATCAATTACAAGTTTGAATGCTGAAAATCCAGTAAGGGAATTGACAGTAGACTCCAACTAGTAACTAAGGATATGTCCATTATTGCTAACATTGCTAAAGATACATGAGGCAGCAGACAAATAAATATATAGAAACTCAGTTGTGTTGCATAGAAATGTGAATAAAGTTAAAGGAGATTTGCTAAACACAGTGATCTTAAATATTTTGTTGTTGAGGGAAATGTCATTATTGTACAGTTGGAACAACACTACACAGGAGGTATGAAATACTGTAACTACTGAGAAGGAAGGCAAGGACTGGCCAGAAAATACTGTGGAAGAGGAAATATTCAGCAGCAAGACACAGTACTCATGCAGCATCATAGAATTTGAGAACAGAATAACATAAAGCTTTTAAAAGTTTCCTGGGCATTTTACAGCCATCTCTCATAATCAACTTCACAGAAATAATCAGGCAACCAGACAAATTAACCTGCTAGTCATGACTCCTGACTCCTGAAAGTTAGTCTTTCAGGCTGCCTTTAGTTTTTGTCTGGCCAGCCTGCTCATTACAGGACAGGAAAAGATGTTTCTGTCAGGCTGAAACAACAGGTAGAAAAACAAAAAATTGAATCTGGAGTAAACACTGGATGCAAGTCACTTGGAGGCTCTGGAAAGACACAGCCTGAGTGGGTGACAAAGAACAGCAAGGATCAGTTCAACTTTCCACTGAAACGGAGCACTTTTTGTTCAGGAAAGCCCAACAAAGTATGGTGCTTTTAATTATAAAGTTCAAATTGACATTAAAGTCTTTGTGTTAATATTGATTAAATATTCTCTTTGATGAATATTAATAATGCCTAGTATTCTTATTGCAGAAAATACTAATTCTGGATTGCTCTTACTGCTGGCAATACAGACAACATACAGTTGAGAATATCTCGCTGTTATTGCAGTGGTAAAGAAACACCTTATATTCCATCAAATACAGGGGAGGATTTCAAACCTCAGCTATTAAAATTACATGGTTTCTTAATATGGTCATGCTATTTTTATTTAGGAGTATTCAAAGAATGAATCAAGAAACTCTATAAACAAGTACACTGGTTTTGACAAGCACTGGAAGACTGGAGCAGCTCCAGAAAACAGGAAATATTTGTCAAATATTGTGCCAAGATCTTGAAAAGGATGATCTAAGGAATGACAGGGCACTGAATCCTTGTGAAAGGATGAGAAGAGTGACATGGAGTGCAATCAATAAATAATCAAAGGACACTAATGTGAACAGTGTCAGCCAAAGAGATCTTACAGGAAAATTATTGATGAGAACACAAGCCTGGCTGGAAAAAAATCACTCATGCTCTCCCTTAAGTGATTCAAAGAATATTCAGTTCTCCTGTTGAAACTCAGTGGTTTGAGACAAGACTGGTTCAGGTTATTCACACTAAATATTTTGGTATAGTGATAAGAGAAGAAGGAAAATGATCAAGTAGATAGACGTTTCATTTTCTGGTTCTGTGTTATGTGGGAAAGGGTTAATTTAGGTGCCTCCTTCCAGTAGAGGATTTGGGACTGCAGACTTCAGCCATCCGTAGGTATTCATGTTGCTGAGCTCACACCTCATGTTTCTCTTCAGCACTTCCCATCAGCTCTTTTGGGCTGCTCTCTGCTCAGCTGCTCGCTCTTTACTCTGTTTTTTAAGAGATGTGTTCTTCAGCATCCAACTTCCCTCTTGCACATTGCAGCCAACAGGATTGCTAGGCTCAGAACGGCTGCTGGACATTTGACACTCATGGCATATGTGCCCCAGCACTCAGCATCATAAAGGAGTGAATCTACATGCATCTACTGTCTACAGTTCCATAAAAAGTGTTAAAACATGAAAAAGAGTCAGAAGGAAGGTCCAGCACTCAAGACTACAGTCTTGACTACAGTTGGTGAAGCTCCTGAGTTTCATTCAAGCCTTTATGAAGTCTGCTAACAGGCAACTATTGAGAGAAAAGTTATGTTTCCTTCTAATTAAAAAAATAACTCAAACCTATTACAAAATCCAGTGAATACAAAATAACACTGTGCAAGTTCAGACTGAGAATAAAATGTCACTCTTCAACAGCAAGTTCACTGTTGTGAATGTCTGTTCACCTAGGATGCAGTGTAGCCTCCAGTATATCCATCTGAATTTTAAATCTGGGCTGATTATATTCCTAGAAGGTATTATAGCTCAGTCAGAAATTGCAGCGTGATAGAGGATGCTGCTAGCAACCTTTTGTGCCTTGTGTTACAGATGAGTCAGACTAGATTATCATGGCACTGTTCTTAAATTTAAGATCTTTGAATTTAAGCAGTTCGTTTGCTGAAAAAAGAAGTATGTAGCAATAGTTATGTTGTGGCAGTTCTCAGTTTGACAGAAAAATGCAAGATTGTCACAAGTTGTTTCAATGGTGACTGTCCTGCATCAGATTTGTGCTGTTCATGTTCATATTAAATGCTTCCCTCCCATGCAGTCTGATATGCAATGCCACAGGGAGCTAGGGAGGGAATGATTTCAGAGTATTGTCTAAGTCACTGGATGTTAATAGGAGCAAAATATACCCTCAAACACCCAGTACTGCATCAATAAAAATTCTGCAGCACAATATGCATTAAAAGTTACAAATTATGTCCTGAAATACAGAGCTGACTACACTATCAATACTTATATACACAGTTTTTTATAGTAGAAGATTTTTCACTGTTAAAAAAACCAACAATCAAAACTTGCTTTCCAGTCTACAATTTTGGTACAACACTGTGACATTCTGTATCTTTGGAACAGATTGTCTTTAGCAATGGGGAGGCAGAGCTGGATTAGCTGCCTGGAAATGTTGTAATTTTCCAGTGTGCAGAAGAAGCAGATTGCTGGGGAGAGTGACAGAAGCTTCCTTGACCTCTCACAGGCTCAGGTAAACAGTTTTGTTGAACAGCACAAGGAAGAGAGCTTTAAAATTCAATGAATCCAACAAAAATGGTTTGGTTTTTTCTTTTTTCAGTAAGATCGGTGCATTCTGCCTGCAATTTTTTTTTTAATATCCAAAGCTTCTCACACATATTTGAAATGTGTATATGTATATACACACTGCATATTTTAACTTGCTACAACTTTGCTTACTAATTTCTGCCAAAGGAATAATTGTAAGAAATTCAAGACATTCAGTAGAAAACATGACTTCTATTTGGAACAGATCCCCATTATCTTTGCATTGGTATTCTACTTCTGACACTGACCATGCCAGTCAGAAGGCACAGTGTCACACCTTGCCTTTAAATACTGAGCAGCCAGTCTTTGATAGACAATCAAAGTGTTACATGACTGAACTCTCTTCACCATCATCACACTCACTGTGTTATTGAAAGAAACAGAAAACAAAGACATACTTAATACTTAGTATATTTATCCTTGAAAAACTAAGTTTAAGGTAAGGTGTTCAATTTAAATAAAAAAACCCTTAGGGTTGAAGGTTTTTTTGAGTAAATCACAACACTTAAAATGTACAATCTATTTAAAATACAGTCTACTTAAAAAAATTGAGATAAAGCTGTACTTGTGAAGTGCCTTCAGAGATCAGTCTCTGATACACCAGACCAGGTTATAGCCCAGACATTGAGACAGAGCCATATAACAAGTCACCTTTCCTACTGCATCATGCTATATCGCAACTTTGTTATTTTTTGTGCTTTAGAGAATGTTGTACCTGCTCCATACACCTGAGTGTTTGGGGCAGGCCTATTGCCTCCATGATGTCTGAAAGCAGATTCATGTAAGAGTGCCAAACTTGTTTGATTTCTATGGTGTTGTATTGGAATTGAAAAAAGGCCCGGTGGCTCCGGCGGAGGGAGAAAATTGCAGTCCAAAACCAATGTGGCTGATAAGAGCAAACTCCGTTTATTAGCAATCCAGAGGCACTTATATAGCATACCAGCTTGTTAACTCTTAAGTGGCCCAAAACTTACCAAAGCGCATTTCTGGGTCTACATAATTGGACTTACACTGGCAAGCTTCTACAGTTATGTTATGATTAAAAGAATTCAGAGTTCACCTCCCTTCTCTCCCGGTCTTATCTACACAGCTGTACCTTCTCAAGACTCCCTTCTTGTTCCCAGCTTGGTTCTCACAGGGATTTTTCTCATGCAGAGTTTTTCTCACACACAGGCCTTTTGCTTGCAGGCCTATTGCTTGTATAGTTCTTTTATTGATCCCGTAATTCTATCAATGATCCATGCCCCTGATCCCTCAATAATTCTGCAACAGTGTTGCTAGATGAAGACTTTAAGAACAGTAGAGATGCACTCTTAAGGTTACGTCATTTAAGTCACTAACTAAAAGATGATTGCTTTGACGTGGGTTAGTATGAGGCACACATGGGGCCACAGGAAAGAAAAATGAGGCTGGCTCCTTCCCTCCCTGAGCCCCTACCTCTGAGGGAAAGGAAAGCAATTGTGGGGAGGCAAACTCCAGTACCTGCTCCTACCACATGGTCCATGGTAGGGAACCTTTTGTACACAGCTGTGCTCACAGAGCGAAAGATCAGCAGAGATGTTAAATTCACATAACGCATGAGAGTCCTCCTTAGCAAGCGCCCATACTCATCTCTGCCCTGGACACAGCTGGAGATGAGGAACATCAGACGATCCGGCCATGGCAAGTTCACAAACTGGTTCCACCAGCGATTCACCACCAAAGTAACGTAGAAACCTGAGAGTTAGAAGGAAAAAACGTCCAGTGCCTATCAGGATTTCAGTTACTTTAATTTTAGTTTGCAGACTATTGTTCACACAGCTAAGCTGCTACATTTCCCAGAATAAATGCAATAAGCAATGCCAAAACCCAGGATACAATAAATACTAATTATTTAATAGACATTGCAGTGTAACAGTACATTCCAGCTGAGTATCTCATACCCACGAACTTCCAAATTTCCTCTTCTGTAGTAAAACTTAGGGTGGATTTAGTTCATCGAAAGATCAGGTACAAGGTATCGGTGTTAGTGGGCACGATCTAGATCTAGATATATGTGTCTAGATCTAAATATAGGGAAATCTATTTCGCTATATAAGAATATATATTAAGAACATGAGCATAAATGTTGATGTGACAAAAGCAACTTGAACTTGAGGAGACCTGTTGGAAGCGGATGATTTATTGTGAACCTCTAACCTCCCACATGCCCCTCAGCTCTGAAACACTTCCATGCACCAACATTCACAAAATGCCTGAACAGAGTTGGAGAATAATTTCACATTTAACTGGTACTTACCAAGCACAAAAGTTACTGGGATTTGTTCAGCATATTTGTCACAGTAAATTGATAATTTTTCAAAGAACCGTTTTTGGCTACCTGTAAGAAAAAATCTGCAGCAAAAATAAAATGTTATCTGTCCTTGCATAATATTCTGGCACTAGCTACTAAGTGCAAACGTATAAATAATCAGATATGTGCACTGGGGAGCAACTTTGGCTAATGTCTTCAAGCAAATTCTTAAAGGTAAAGGCTGAACACTTTAGCATGTATTAAGGAGCCTGGAGGAGACAACAGTATTTTTCCCTAGTCTTTTTAGTTCTCTCAGGACTAATTTGACTGGCACTACTAATTGGATCAATATGCCTGGAGAATCAGTTTGCTGTCCCATACAGACCAAAGAGGTCTAAGTCTTCAAGTAGAGCTTACTCTCCTTTTTCAGAGTGGTACTTAATGGAAATGTTCAGGTCTGCTTGAATTGCAAAAAGTTACCAATATAATTCCTCCGATTTGAAAATGCTACATTGCTGCAACAGTTTTTTTTATTCTTACTCTGAAATTTTTCTTTTGCACAAGATTAAAATACAACTGTATTTATTTTGCAAGGAGGAAAATTGTCACCAAATGATAGCAAATGGACCATGGCAGCTTCTGCCCGTGGGAAAAGATACCTAGTGAAATACAAGCTTCAATATAATTTTTTTTTCATTTGTGTAGGTATTACAGTTATTCTTTCATTTCTTATAAAAGGAACATATAACAAGTACTTGGTGGGTTTTGCTTACAATTGTGCAATAAGAACTGGAGCACATATAGAAAGCTTTCTGTGGTGTATTTACCATGGTCTTCTATTGCCTGACATTTCAGTAAAACTAGATTAATTTAAATAACCGTGAGATTCTGTTATTTCTTTATATATTAATGCCATAATTTTCTTTCTTTGTTTACAGGTATAGATTACTGAACAAAAAATAGTGATTAATCAGAGACAAACTGAAGCTCATTTCCTCCTTGCTTCCAATAAAAAGCAGAGATCTAATTACAGATCATGGTAAGAATGGAACCATAATTTTGATACTTCTATGTAATGTACTTCATCCATTAAAAGTTTCACTGTACTAATTGATGCATTGCATCTGTCATACAGGTGTTTAATTCACACCTTGGTGGAAAAAGCAATTCTTCTTCTATTGTGTTCCTCCTGCGTGCTGGATGACACACAGATAATAACCACGTCCGGCTTCCAGGCAGTTTTCCTTGGTTCTCTGCAAGCTTAAAAATCAAGTTTGCATGCCTTCCTTGCTTTAAGCAAAACTTTGCTTTTTCTGGCTATATAACTTCACTCTAAAATTATTACCTCTCAAGGTTGTTATATTCCCACCAAGCAACCAAAACAGAGTTCTGCAGGGAGAACAAAAGGTCTATACCTATGACCTAAAGCAGGGAGGCATGCTCATGTCACAATGTCAGAATGACAAAAGCTGTATAACCTAGGCTAGCTTTGAGTTTTTATTTAGTCTAACTTCAGTGGGACGGTTGCTCAATGCTAGGCTAAAAGTGCAATCAGCTGAATATGATAAACAGTATTGACACCTTAGGTACTTCCTCTGGAACCTTAAAGTAAACATGGAAAGGTAAGCACGTTAGAAAATGTTCAAGGAAAAGACAATAAGTAAATAGTAACCTCCCCCCATCATTCATCAGCCTAACACAAGGAGGTCTGAAATTTCAGTATAACATTTAATGAGATGTGAATTGGAAAGAGTGTACCTGTATAATACACTTATCGCTGTGTAAAGAGTAGCAAAAACAATAAATTCTCTGTACAGCAATTTGTAGATGCTGCCTTTCCACCTTAGGAGTAATCTGTGAAATCCAAAGAAAGTGGCATTTGCTACTTTGCTGGAATAAGTGACTGTCATCGTCTTGGTAGGCTGGGCCTAGAAACGGTAGAAGAGAAGCAGGACACCAACAACATTTTAGACAGCATATCCTAACCTGAATGTACCCTTGTATAGATAGATACATGGATATACATGTAAATTTAAATATATAATTGAATGTGTACACAAATACATGGTGTTTGTATTCATATATATATAGAAAGGGGGGGAAAAAATGAAAATCTTGCAAGCCCTGTTGAGATCGACTGATGCAAGGCTGTATTTGGGCTTTGCATCAATGACCACCCAAACCCAGCAGTTAGCACTGAATGTGGCCACCTTCCTGGGTGGCAGTGGCAGGGACATGTTACACCTCTGAAATCTCTGCTTACTCTCAGTTTGCTCCACTTTAGCGTGAATGAAGAATGGGAAGCAAATTTGTTTAAAATTTTTTTTCAAAACTTTTCAGCTTCTTGGTAAGAGAAGTAAAGCTAAATTCCACAAATGCATGTACATCTCCAGCCAGTATTTTTAGCTGGCTATAGTAATTATAATCATTTCAAAACCAAATGAGATTTGGAGACTGCCTCTTTCATTAACAGTTACGACAGCAGCTGAAATCAGCTGAGGAATGCTGTTATTTCTCTCCTTGGCAGCTAGACTTACTCGTCAAGACTTCAGCATTGCATGGCCATGCAAAACAAGCCATAGGGCTTCTTGGGTAGGTAGGGTGAGACACAGTGTAATTAAAGTACTACTGAAAATACACAGGTAAATTGTGCTGGGTTTGGTACTTGCTTACCCAGCGTAGGGAAATGCTACAGGAAATTCTGTGTGTTTACAACACAAATCCTAACTCCAAATGTGGATGGAAGAAGTTTTATACAGCATGCAAGAAAGAGAGTAATTAAGACAAGCTCAAAATCTCAAGAAAGTTACTGTGTATCACAAATATGATTCTTGTCTATATTTTTGTGATGCCACTGTAGCAAATTTATTGGAGGGAGGGAGGAGAAAAATCTGAACTCCTAGTTAATAGATAACTTGGTAGTATTTTGTGCATCTTGGCTGTGTCTCTGATGCAGAGCATAAAGTAAGCCATTAAAATTCAGCTGTAAAAGTGCCACTTCTTATTGTAGTCACCAAGGAAATCAGCAGGGAAAAGACACCATAAGCCTTGTACTGCTGACATACTGTCTCTTTTCCTCTGCAGAATGACTACTCAATATTTGCCAGCATGGGCCTGAAGATTATTTTAGGTTTGTTTTTTTTTAAAGAAGTATGGGTTTTGGTGTTTAGAATCCAAATGATAGTTTTTCTTTTCCTGAGCCTTGGCACAGACCTTTAAATTTTTTGTTGTCATTGTTGTACTCCAAGAAGTTCAATGCAAGAGCCAACCTGTCAGACTGGCATGGAAATGCAGTCCTGTCTGCTAAAAAGCTTGTGGTCAGGACGCAGTGCTTAAGAAAATGGAGGCAAAGATTCCGTTCTCCAGCAGAGTGGGGCTTTATAAACGATGAAAGAAATCTGTGGGTAGGCTATAGGGGAGGAATGGGGTAAAAAAAATGCTTAAAAATACACTGTGCTTCCTGGAATTGCTGTAGGAGCCTTTAGACTTTGCACATTGATGCTGTGGAGTATGTGTTTAAGCCATATCACCAACAAGTGTGTCTCTATCTCCCCATTAATATCCACTTTGTAATGGAAATCTCCAGTAGGAATGACTGAATGTAGGGACTTAGATCTAGAAAAGATGTCTGATAATGGGAGGGTTTATAGCCTGGCAAGAACCCGGACCCTCAGCACAACACAGGGCCACAAACGAGAGGGTGAAGTTAGACAAATGCAGGATGAAACAAAACATACATTGCTAACTGTGGGGGCAGCCAAATATCAGAACAGGGGACTGGATAGTCACCCTCTTGTTTAGGATCTTTAAGCTGAGGGCAAATTGTAGGACAGAAGATGACCTTCAGGAAAAATTCACATAACTGAGACATACAGGGGCTGAGGGGCTCTGCTGGTCTTCCCTGGTATCTGGGCATCTGTTAAACTTTCTATGAGGTCTCTTGTGTTGTGGGCCATAGATGAAAAAAGATTGCTTGCAGCACCTTCGCAGAATCTGCAGCGCTGCAGGAAGGCAGTGATTAGTGTCAAAACCATGACCCTTGGTTTCTGCATAGGAGGTTCAGGAAGGATTCATTCCTCCCAGGTATCTGAGACTGCAAAGAGCCAGAAACTAAGTAGCCAGTAGTTAAGCTGGACAAAATGGGTCTACCTTCTCTACAGACCTGAAGCAAATCCTGTCTTGCAAGGCCTAGTGGACGGGCTTTGGCCACAAATGGAGAGCTGTGGTGATAACAGGAATCAGGATTAAGAATATTTCCCCATACATTAGACTGGGAGAAGAGAGTTTTATCCATGAAATGCAATTTGTCTGCTTGATTCTAGCAATTATATTTCACTTAATCACACTCCAGCCATCCCTTAGGACTTAATGCCCTTGACTCTGAACAGAAACTCTTGGAAGATACTGGCTGCCCCTGCTTTTTTCTTTCTGCCTCTGAAATGGGGCAAAGAAAAGTGGGACTGTTACAGCAATTTTAGGTTTTGGTGCCTTCGTTTCTTTGCCTTGCCTTGCCTGTGGTACACTCTGTTTTATCTTCCTGCTAAGCAAATGCTTTCCCTAACATTTACCATTGGGTTCATATAGGGACTTCAGGATAATGTAATTCAATGTCTTAAAATATACATTAGGTCAGATTAGGTGATTATAGAACAATTTAGCCTATACAAAGCTATGAAAGACAGCTATGTGTTTGTCTGGTTAGATTTCTCAAGACAACAAACACAAATTTATATCTGCATTTGTGGTTTTTTTCTCTGAGAACAACTACAACCATTTAGGTATGGCCTCCCTTTGCAACGACAAGTTTTGGTGTAAAGCCTTGCACTGACTCTGGCTGTTGCACGGTGGGTCCCAAGCCCTTGGTTCACGGGGAGCATGTTGGCAGAGAGTCCTTCCTACATTACTTATGGCTACAGGAAATTAAAAAGCTAAAATTGAGACAGACAGGAAGAGCAAAGCATAATGATGCCCCCCAGCACATTCCTTCCTGAGCACTCTTTTGGCCAGGGCAGAAGAAGGACAGAGTACATTAGATCAGATACTACAGGCACCGGTGTCATGAAAAACGTTCCTATTAATCACATTGCCCTTAAATTCATCAGCAGATATAGGGCTAGGCTTTTTGCTGGTATGGATTTGTGAGTTTTGAGGACATAAGTTATGCCCATTTGATGCCTGTAGAGACCTTGACTCATATCTACGATGCTGCTTTTTTTTTACTCAGTGTTTATTTCCTTTCTGAAACTTTCTCAAGCACAGACTGAAATCTGAGTTATATATTACTCCACTTTTGCTAAGATCATCAAAAGACTTAAGGCATAAACAGCTAAAATATAAGTGTGTCCTCTCCATTAATATCGAACCCAACTGTAAATGGGATTTTTGCCTGGCTGAGAATTTCAGGATGCATTAGGATTCAGAGAGAAACCACAGTAAAAAATAACAGCTATCAGTGTTTCCTAACTGACCACGAAAGGCACATTACAGAATGTATAAATAAATAGTACCTCAAGGCAGACCTACCCCTTATCATTGTTTACCTTATTTTTTAGTTTATGGCATAGAAGAGAAAGTGAGTGAGAGAGATTTGAGTTAAGCCAGCTATAAAAATATATTAAGCTTATGTTGTATTCACTGACCTGCTATTTTGATTCAGCAATCCAAGCCCGAAGGCAAATCCTGGACCCTTCCTCTTTCTCAGACGTCCTAAACCAAGTCCCCTTCAGATCCGCAATAATCACCTTGCTCTTCCCTTAACCTGAAGCAAGGGGTTGCTGCTGCTGAGCCCTAAGAGGAGTGGACTGACAAGAACAGGGGTTAAAATGTCTTTCCACTTCTGGAAGTCTGTTTTTGCCAAGTACTCTGTCCTGTCAGTTACACAGGGAACAAACGCAAGCAGCAGCAGCAGCAGCAGCTGCTGATCTTGCTCTTTTCTAGTCTATAATTATAACGCCACTTGCCATCGGAAGGACCTCTTTCATTTGAATGAAGAATCTTGCAATGGTTTTGGCTGGCACATACAGTTTTTTGCATTTTATTTCCTCCAAAATGGGATGGACAAGAAGAGAGCATTTTGTTCTGCAACTTCTCTTGAAAAGTGTTATGTCTCTAGCACGGTCCTGTGAAGACACACCAGTGAATAGCACTGAATAAATACATCTAAATAGGAAGACCAGAGACAACCCCACCAAACCTGAATATGTGCTCCATCTGCACCTTGATCCCACCCTGGAGCACAGATGCTGCTGCATTTCTGCTTTGCTAATTTGATTTGGGAAATCAGGTCTCTGGGGTATGCTGTAGAAATCACTCATGCCTCAAAACAGGCAGAGCTGCTGCTACCAAAAGTCTCAGTGGACCTATTCACAATTGTATATTTCAGCATGTGAAAACCCTTTGCAACTGGAGTTTTTACATAGGACTTCTTTCCCTCTTCCCCTTTGTAAAATGAGATGCACTCTGTCGTTTATGACACAGGGCATTAAGAGTGAGCTGTAAAAGGTGATAGACTGTGAAAGCCCAGGAGATATCACATAATGTTGTCATAAACTTCAACAGAGAATGAAATAATGTGACTGTGAAATAAATTCAAAAAAATGCAGGGTAAGAGAATAAGCAAGATTTATAGATTTAATTCATTTTATGATGAAAGGTTTTCCCCCCTGCCTTAGTCCCATTAAACTATTTGAGGCCACTTATTCAATTAAAACTCTCTCAGAAAGAATGGAAGTTTCTGCCATTGTCTGCCTTTCTTCTTGTTGTTAATGGCCGAAGGAAGACACTTTGATGTCAAAGCAGGCGAGATATTAGACTTTGGCATGTGTGTGTCAGGCAGTGGCCTGTGGCAAAAGATGACAAATCATTTTAGCATTCAGTGACTTGGCATGAAGAAACATACTGCCTGATCCTATTACAGAGACTGCCCTGTGAAGGGAAAATTCTTAACAACAGGGATATTTTAAGGTCATTGGTAAAATAATTACTTAGAGCTAAAACATTTTTCTTTGCTGAGAATAATCGTTTACTGGTCTCACTGAGCAGTAAATAATAGCACCTCTGTGTGTCAGTGGGTATCAGGTGGTTTTCCTGGTGGCTCTTCAGTTTTCCTGCAGATTGGAGTGGCTGAGATTGTTCTACTGGCTCTGAGCTGTTTTGCAGAAGACATGAGATTTAGAGCTCCTATGTTTTCAGAAGCAGAAATAAATACAGGTTTCCAGCTGTGTAGCTCCATTGTGACTGGTTCTGTAGGAAGTACTCCTTTTTTTATTACTAAGGTGTCCCTAATTCCTTGTCAGATATTTCCAAAGATAGGCAATGTTTTTACCTCTCTTCCTCTGTTTCCTTCTAGGGAAATGTGGTTTCATCTACAAAAACAGTTTTCAGAAGTTCCTTTCTATATGCAGTTCTACTAATGATCACCAATAATGGTGTATTTTGCATTCATTTTCTCTTGATGTACTTTGAACACACATGAGAGACAAAACCAGAGCATGATGTAACAAGACAGGTTTCTGCTAGTGTCATCCATGGGTGTTTAACAAGACAGCTCAGTGCAACAGATAGTAGAAATCCATCAAATAAAAGTTATTTAATATATTTATGCTTCCAGCTTCTCTTTCCTCTGGATTTTTGGGCCCATTTATACTGGGAGATTTCTGGAAGAGACATTAATACATATTGTGTGCTATTGAAGCTTCAAACAAGCACTTCAGTATCTGTAACAACAACACATAATGCCAATATCCAAAGAAATGCCATAAAATACGTTAAAATGTGGTCTGAACAACATGAAAGAACTTTCTTATTGGAAGGAAGTGAATAATTTAAGTGTTGGGAAGAGAGCAGTATTAAAGAACCTGCTGTCAGATTTTCTCAGATGAGAATAAATTGAGTTTTGTTATACTTTCCTACTTACTGTCACTTGCTGCTGGAATTCCTGTCTCAAATAAATCAGTAAATTAACATAAAATGTCCTCTGCCCATAGAATGAATGTGTAGAGACTTGCTGTGCTATCTAGCAGTCTCTTTCATGAGAGAAATTGCAATAATTAAAAGTTAATCTAGTGGGAGAGATACCACTGTACTTAGCATCACTCAATGTGGGTTATGGAAATATACTTTAAAGGAGGCTCTTTTATCTCCTGAAGTCACATGGTAGAATACTTGAGAGGATTACAAATGAATTTGTCTGCAGGATAAAGCCTGCTGTCCTGACAGATTAATTCTCTGAGTACTGTAAAACTGCAATCAGAAACACTATGCTTTGCAACTTCCTTGTAATGAAATAAACATCATTTGTTATGCAGTAGTGCTGAGTTTGCTATTAGAACTATTATTACTGTGACTCTTATCAGCCTCAACAATGCTTTTTATTGGCAAAAGGCACAGACACACAATGTCACCATGGGGCTTATCAGACAGATGATCAGATCAACAGTGCATCCAGGAATAAGGTGTCCAGGAACTAGATTCAAAAGCCAGTGCCTAGATTGACTGGGAGAGCTTTCTCATGACTTATGTCTCCAAAGTGCTCCTTATCATGCTCATCTGAAACAGTCTGGGTAGGTTATTCAATATATGCTATCTAGCTTAAGTGAAAGCTAAATGCTTAAAAGGCAATCACAGGAGTGGTGCGTGATTTTGCTCTATGGACTGGCTTTTCTGAAGTCAGTATCATTCTGCTTTGCAATATGACCAGAGTTTCAAAACTTCTTGCACATTATCAAATGTTAGATATTAGATCATTTCCTTACTTACCTAAAAATGCAGCTGATTGCACAACCATTTGCATTATAATTCTCTTTTTTTACATGCAGATGCTGCAAAACTGTAATTTCTTTCCTTTTTAAAGAATAAGTCATACTAACAAAATTTTGTATTGTTCTTGACATTGAAGAATATTGATAGTCTGTGCTTCATAATATATACTAATGTCTCCTGCACTTCTTAGGGAGTTAAATTAGAGAAAGACAAATATTTTCTCCCATTTAAATGTTTATTTTACACCAAAAAATATTCATCTGTATTAGAGTTAATAATGCATCTTTGCTTGCACAACAGGCATGTTTGTGCTCTCAGTCAAGATTTTTGAGGTATCACTGGAAGCCTCATAAATTCATGCTCTTTATAGCTTAATGTCCTAGGTTTTCAGTGAGGGATGTTACATCTCAGAATAGCAAATGATGACCCCTGTGCCCTGTATGGAAATATAATAACAACAACAACAACAATAAAAATAGTGTGTAAAAATGGACAGTACACATAACACTACAACTGAGCCATTCTGTTTCTCCCACTTTACAATTTATAAGGACAGCTTTGCTTATTTGGAGAAATTCTTCATTTGATTATATTTTGGTTTGTGTCTATGAAAATCCACCTACAAGAATGATGATCCAGATTAGTGCACTACTTTAGATAATAACACCATGCAGTGATGAGTGATACAAAACTGTGGAGCAATTCACCATATATAACACTGCTAGAGGCATGATTAAACCATGCTGCAACTGGTGGGAGAAAGTACACCCTTCATTATCTCTATTCAAATTAAGGGGGACCTCAACCCAAAATTTAGACTCATGGTACCAGCAAATGCAAACAGGACTGTAAGGATGGAGGATTTTCTTGAGTTGTCTCTTGGGCAGAGAGGTTTGTTGGAGTCTCTACTTGTATGAGAGACAAAGGGAAAGATAAGACAGAAGAGATTCCAAGAAAAAGATAGCAACTAAGAACAGAAGAGCATTTCCAGGGAAATATGTCTAGAAAAGGTGAGTTCTTTTGAGTTAGTTATTGTCTGGAAAGAATTTGGAATAGTTGTTCTTGCTGTATTTGTGAGAATAGGATTATTGGTATTTGTGCTAAAAAAGGATTACATTGAATTGGCTAACCACCATTAATTTCCTTTTTTTAAAGGGAACAACTCACATGAGTTTTTTCTTATTTAACTAGTTTTAACTCAAAGAACCCTAATAATACATTCTGGTATTCAAAGTAGCAGTAATACACACGCGAAAAGGATAAAACTGAGGACTTTACTCCATCAGCCAGGTGGTCCTACCAGTCCTGTATTAAAGCTAACTCTGGCTTTATTCTCTTGCATACTTCAATGCTATACATTTCCCTTAGAACTTCATTTGTCCACTTTTCAGATATTGCTTAAGAGGAGAAAAAACAAAAGGAGTGTGAAAAGAGCAAGTAGCATGCAGGAAAAAGAGCACTGAGTTTGGTGAACCGACAGAGATAAACAACAAACCTTTTCTATGAATAACGAGCCTGGTAATTTCCACCTGAATTTCAACAAACCCTCTCATTCTCTGCTCTCTGCAACTTTTCACTTAGAAAAAAATGCCTGAACAGCATGTAAAGTCTCATTGTTCCCCCAGACATGAGGTTCAATCTGTTAGCCAAGAGCAGATGAAACAAACCTTCTGCTTGCTGTGCTGCTGCTGAGACAGTGCGTGGCCCAGAACATGCCCAGGCATTGAATGATGCTAGCTGGGGAATTTATCCTTCACTCTCCTCTGGGTAAATCCATGCTTTGACTATTTTAATGAGGTGACAGAAAATGTTTCCTACCACGGTGAGTGTGAGAGAACATTTCCAATCAAGGTAACAGAGATGTATATGATACTGGAGACTAGACTCCTGGGAGGCCTAGCACTTTTAAGGTCACTTTGGGAAGCATAACAGTAATCCCTCTCTTTTGTGCAACTGAAACTGCTCTGGTTTCAATACTACTTAAGCATTTTTTACCATCTATGCAACTGAGTAAAGAATTCAGATTACTTTTCAGAAATGCCTCTCTGCTGCGCTGAACTTGCCATCATGAGTGTGCTGATCTGGAGAAGACAGAAGAAGACAAGAAGAAAAGGCCACTCTAAACTGGGAGGCATTCCTATGCCCAGTGGAGTGATGCCTGTAGCAACTAGGTAACGCTAAACAGAAGGTGAACAAAACGGTATTTCTATCACACAGGGAAATGCCTGGTACCTGTAAAAACTTCTCCGTAAGATCAGCTTAACCTTATAGGGCAGAACTCAGCAATAACTGGTAGGCTTGACTGAAGTCTGATTTTGAATCTCTGCATCACTGAGCAAAAATAAAGAAAAAATAGCCCATTAAAGCCATACATTCCATTTTCATAGCAACTTCAGTCTGAAAGAATGAAGACCTTTGAAAAATTATTTATTTAAACTTCATCATTTTTGTACATGTTATGGGGAAGGAGGAAGAAGTTTCATGGATTTCATTTAGAGATGGAAAAATTAGGGTACAGGGAAGGTACCCAGGTCCAAAGCAGGCTTGTGAATAAAACCCAGGATTCCTGAATTCTCACGTGATGCCTTTCACTGGTTTTATTTTTGGTATTTGGTGGAGCTGTTTTTGGAGTCTCATCAAGTAAAAGAATTCTTGAGTTTCAACAACAGATTTGTCAGGGCTACAAAGTTTGTTTGGATTTTTGGAGAGTTAACTTTCATGTGAAAATGTATTTTGTATTTTTATTTTCTGTTTTCTGAGTTCAGGTTTGGTATCTCTGCTGTTTTCCAGCTAGGGATGAACATGTTGTACTATTTTTAATCGCACTCTGGATCCATTCCTGGCTTGCTTCTAAAGATAAACGAAGCCACATGTCAGTCCTTACATAAGTTGGTAAGGCCGTTTCAGTTTTTATGTTTCTTCCACTTGGTATTGTTACATTTATAAGTACCTCCAAAACAATCTAGAGGCATTATTTATTTCATATTCAACAGTAGAATCGGTCTAGTTGGGCAGCTTGTTTGCAGAATCAATCTTACGGTCAAAGCAAACAATTGTAATCTATCACGCTTGAAGGGAAAATTTCTTTTTAATGCTTGTCATTTTAATAGTTAACAAAGAATTCATATTCTTCATTAATTTGTATCTTCCCTGGTTAGGCTGTGTTCTGTGTATTTATGAAATAGTGTTGTTTTCATTTTTTTTAAATCAGTAAAGAGTGTACCATTTTTTTAATATTGTGCCAGTAAGTTCTACAGGTTGTGTATAGATATATGCTGTGCATAAAAGGAATTTATTTGCCAAGTTTATATTTTTTAGTATTCAAGCCTTGACTTTCAATTAATGAATACAGGACTTCAATGAGCATTCTCTTTTTTGGAAATAATTTAAAGCTCGTTTCTCACATTGATTTAGTGCATGGACAACAGAGGTAATAACATTGATAACAGAGGTGAAGACTATGAAACAGTTTGAGGTTTTGATGCTGCAATGTATTTGTTTCGTGATTTGAGCATATCTTTTGAAGACAAATAGGAAAGAATTAATATATGCAATACAGACAGAGCGTGGTAAGGCTTTTGAAATTCCCTCCTGTGACATCTCATAAGAAAGGGAGGGGCATGCTGTCCAGCATAAGCTATTGTAAAAACAATACAAGATGGGTATGAAAACCCCACTCAAACCATGGTTTTAGAAGGTAAATTTTTCAACAAGAGCATCTCAGGTCAGAGGATCATTCTGGATCTGATGACATACAGTACTTTAATTAATGACTTGGCTGATGGAATAGACAATGCTCTTACCAAATCTGCAAGATATCAAGGGTCTTAAACATTTTTTTTTCAGAACAAGATTAGAATTCAGTAAGAATAAATGGACACAGAAGAAAATTCACAAGTGAGGTCGTACACAAGCTGAAGAAGGACTGGTGAAGCAGCATTCTGCTCCCATAAGAGAAAAAGCAAAGGATCTTTGGTGGGATGTATAAGCAGATGTGTGATATTTTAAAGTCAGTGCTGGTCAGACCTCATCTGGAGTGAAGTGCCTGGAACTGAGCACTGTTCTGATAAAGACTCACAAGAAGAAACCCAGAGAGAACAATAAAAACAATTGGGGATCTAAAAAACATCACCTATGAGGAAAGTTTAAAATAATTGTTTATTCTTTGACAAAATTGAGTGTATAGATGATGCTATCAAATGCCCTGAAGATTGCTGCTTCCAGTATCCACTAAGATAAGCTCATTACCTCTTCTACACTGCAGCAAGGGAGATGAGGTTAGACTTTGGAAGACATTTGTAACTCCAAGGTTAGTTCAGCGCTGGAATGCGCTGTTTAGGGCGGCTGTTCTGTCTTTCACAGTTGGAAGTTTTGAGAAAGAGCTTCAGGAGCAGTTAATATCAATCCTGCTTATCTTCTGTTATTCTGGGCCTTTTTTTAGTGTGTAGATTTGAAAAATAACACAGACCTCACCGGTTTTAACATTCTATTAGTTGAAGAAGGAGGGCAGCATAGAGATTGGTTTTAGGGCTCCAATAAGCTGGAAGCTTATTTATGCCAATTTACTGATTGGATTTGCTTTCCTGAACATTTGCTTAGCTGAACATTGAAGAAATATGCCTGCATGGGGAAATACAGTTCCCAATATTGCTAGCACTGGTTCAACTGAGCTAGTAGAAGGGAGAGGAAACTTCTAAAATAGATAAAATTTATAGTCTCTCTAACTTTTTTTGTATATAGCGGATCATTATTTGGTTTTTTTCACTGTACTCTGGGGTTTCAACGCATGTGTGACTACTATTAATAGATTCATCCCTTGGTTTTCTTGAGTTTATTGTTTTATAATATCTTCACAAAAAGGCAGGTAATAATTACAGTTTATTCAATATAAAAAAAATTATTAAAATAAACAAGTAAGAAGTACCACAGGCAAGTAGAAAATGAGATTTCAAAGTTTATTTGCTTTATTTATCCATGAAATTGTTGGGACATCCTCCCCTACCAAACACTTGAACATCTTCTTCAAAGAAAACAACCATCTCATTCTTTTATTCCTCCCAACCTGTAGGGGGGAAAATTACATTAGCTGGTATTCATGCTTCTGTGTAGAAATGAGAAACTTTAACTAAATTCAGATCAAAGAAAAATTATGCACTTGATTTTTTTAAAGTCCAGCAGCCATTCTTGCCTTCAACAGAGAGGCCTGCCATGGCCTGGTACTACCTTCTGTGAAACAGCCTTGTCTCTTCTGTTTTCTCCTCCCTGAAACAGGTTTCTTAGGTTGAGTGAACTATTAGGAAAGCAACCAACCACATTTGAAGATACAGTCTCTCAGACAGATGGTTCAAATGTGACAGAAGACATTGACAGACAGAGCTGCAGCTCAGGGGGGCTCTGTGCAGTGCAGGTACTGTTTGCAAGGATTTTTATCACACCTTGCATCAGTATGACTGGAGAGAAGCTATGCAAGTGAGACTCAGTTTTTAGTATACAGATTGCTCCAGCCAGGTCTGTGCCAAGGTACTATTCAGTGTTCTATCTAGCTGGAGAACGGGAATTTCTGATCTGGGCCATTTAACCACACTAGGGAGCTCCGAGCAAACAGACAAACTGTACTTTGTCTTGTGTGAGTCTGTGTTGGACGATCCTTCCTCGCATGAGCCTCAGACCTACATTACAGGTGTAGGTCTGCACATAGGTCATACATGTATGTCTCCAGTACTGCCTCTTGCTCTTCCTGACAAGACTCCCTGAATGGATCCTGGACTTGATTTGACATCTCACCTTGAGTGATGGTCACTGGTATATGACAAAGCTGGTTGCTATTGCCACCAGGCCCTGCTCTTGACTGTGCCCTCATTGGTGACCTTGGCTCTCAGTTCATGATGCCTGGAGGAGTAGCTCTGCCCTTACACTGATGTGCAGCTCAGGAAGGAGCAAAGGCCTTTTAAAGGAGCAAATATATTTTTCTTCTCCCCCTGCCCCTCGCAAAATATTCCTTTCTCTTATTTATTACTCTAGATTCAATTCAATTTATTGATTCAATTTATTTTAGCTTTTAATTTTAACCATGTAAATGATGCTTTCTGTGGTTTGTTGCTGCCTGACTCTTTAAAGTATTACACACAGCAAAATACAGGAGTACTTTGACAAAATAAATCTGTTGGTGATTAATTTTAGCACAGTCAAATGTCTTTGGAACTGTATTGCTTTTATTTCTTGAAATGCAAGATGTCTAATCTGGTTAAGACAGCAGATTGTCATGCCAAGCACAGTCATTGTACAGGATTAAGAACTATAGGATTACAGATCCTAATTATAGACTCTTGTTGGTTTACTATGTCTTAATAGGTTGTTTTCAACTTCTGATTCCACTTGTCATGTCTCTTTTGCAACCCTGTTTTTAATAAACTTTCTGATGCATCTTCTAATTTGTCAAACCTGTATTCTGATAGCACCATCTGGATTCTATTTCATGTCAATATTAGCAAATTAAATAATTTAAAGTTTGAGCTCCTTGAACTGAACATCTCTGCTCTTTTGGGTTTTTTACAACCAATTTCAAGTTATACTGCTGTTTGAATATTCCATTTTTTGCACTTTGGTTTCCTGGTTTTCAGATTGCTTCCAGAAAAGCTATTGATGATGATGTTCTGTAGCCATTTTTTCTGCCTAAACCCCATTGTAGTCAGCGTAGATTTACATACTGGAAAGTAATTTAGAAGATATTAGTATTTATAGGTACTGTATTTACTTTATGACGAACGGCATTGATACATTTGCCTTCTGACATCGTCTTTGTCGTATTATTTTGCTCTCAATTAACTTCTCGCTTGGTGGATGCCATGGGGAATGTGCCACAAAGAACATTATTTGTCTGTGGCTACGTCCTGCAGGACTGGCCAAACAGGATTCTTTCACATTCAGTGGAAAGCTGTCAGGATAATTAAAGTTTCAATTATTGACTGGAATGCGGCCTAGATTCCTTAACTGATGAATGGGACAAGGTCTTGTTTACCTTAGTTTTTTGCTCATGTTTCTCACCGTGCAGCACACGGCTCAGTTCAGCTGCAGTAACAGCAAGGAAAGTACATGGTCCAGCCAATACTGCTGTCATTTGAAGCATATTCTTTGGCACTGTAATCAGACCAGCGGTGAAATGGAGTCTTATTTATAGCAGCTTTATAACACTTTGCCTATTGCCTTTAAAGACATAGGACTCACAGAACAGTACAGACCAGGACTTCAAGTGCATTAAGTACCGTGCTTGTGTCAGGGTGGCAGTGGGGATGCCTTAGGGCAAGCCCAGATGAGACATAGTAGTAATCACTCTTTATCAAACTACTGGGGCTGGAAAAACACCTCTTCTTAGCAAGTGAGTCCTTTTATAGCTCTATACATGGCCTCGTTTTAGAAATCTAGTGTGTAGAGTTCAGTCTTTGATTATGATATACATTAGGGAGGTTCACAATTTGGAGCAGTGCATGCCCCATGAATGAAAATTGCTGGATAATCATCTGGCATATCTTTCATTTTCTCATTTTCAATTGTGCAATCCGGTGCCTTTGTTACTGCATATCGTTAAACACAGAATTATTAACTTCCTTGTGTTTTTCACGGCAACAAAACACTCAGTTTAACAGCCCTGTCCTCGCCTGCCCTTGACCAGAAGCAATGTTTCCCTGCTTTAACCCTCCGCGACGAGCGCAGGCCCCCGCGGGCCCGGGCCGTTCCCTCCGTCCCGCCCCCTCCCCTCACGGAGGTCACCCCCGGCCCCTAGGGGGCGCCAGCGGGGCCGTGCACACCTGCCCCCCCCGCCCCGCTGCGGGCGCTGCGCTGCGCCGCGCATGCGCGGCCCGGCCCCGCAGGTCGGCTGAGGGGACGCGGCGTCGGCGGTGGCCGCTTCTCTCTCGGGGCTCGGCAGGTACGTGAGGCGGGGGCTGCGCGGCCCTGGCCCCGGCCCCGGCCCCGGCTCCGGCTCCGGCTCCGGCTCCGGCTCCGCCGGCGGGAACGTGGGGTGGCTGCCTGGGCCGTGGCTCCCCTCCAGTGCTGCTGCACCTGCCCGCCGGCGCGTCTCCGGGAGCCTGTGCCCAGGCGGGCGGAGCCGGCGCCACCGGGGAGCGCTGCCCCTAGCCGGGGCGCCGTGACCGGGCGCGGGCTGGCTGTGGCGGCTGTGGGTCCCTGCCTGGAAGACCGTGGGGACAGGCGACGGTCCGGGCCGTGCTGCTGTCCCCGTCTGCGGCGGGAGGGCGTCCCCGGATCCGTCGGGGCTTGCGTGGGCACGGAAGGGGCAGTCGGCGGCAGGGATGCGCCTGTCCCCGAGTCCAGCCGCAGTAGAAGGCAAAACTGGGCAAAAGTAGTTCTCAGGGATCACGCCGGGAAGTGCCGGGAGCACCTGCCCGAGGGAGGCAGCAGCGGCGGACAAAGAGCCATCGCACCCCGGGCGCCGGCGGGTCGGAGCAGCTGCCGTGCTCCCCACGTAGTGCTTGTGCGGGGCCCGAGGGCAAGGGCCGCCGGGCAGCAGTGACCGAGACGAGGAGAGGAGGGATGCGAGAAGAAGCTGAGCTAGTGCTGAACGCTTCGCCTCCGCTCACAGAGCTTTCGGCCGGCGGGGCGGCAGGTGCGGATCAGGGGAGAGCGCCGAAAGGGGCAGAGAAAGAAGGGGGGGAGGGCCGGGCAGGGCCCCTCGTGGGGTTCGCAGATTTCACCCCCCTCGAGGGGTGCCAGAGCAGCGTGAGCAGGGACCGGAGGGGCGTTCTGCGCTGTGGGACTGTGGGGCTGCGCTCGCCTGTAGCGTTTCTGGTTGCATTATGGTCTGTCGAGCAGTATTGAGGGTCATACCTAGTCGCCGGTAAGTGGTGGTGTAAGCTGTACTAGTTGCGTAGCAGATTTGAGTTAGCTTTGATTTCTGATGTAGTTATGTTGGAGAGTAAGGCTCAGAAAGTAAATTCTGGTTACAAGTTGATTTCAAGCGATGGGCTATGCAGAAATTTGTGCTGCTAGAGTGCTGATGCTCCACTAATTCCCCGAGAGTCTCAGGGATCTGGGAAGTAAGAGAACACAGAGTGACCAAAGCCTTAATGATACCCCCAGAGTTTGTCTTGGTGCCAAAAAGCTACAGTGCTTTTATGAGTTTGAAAGTGTTGTCTGTTTTGTTTGCAGATACTGTACTAAGTTTTGTATTGCTTGGTTTGTCTGCTGTGTTCATTTTAAAGCATGTTCTTAGGAAGTCTCAGAAACAGTTATCTAGATAGATAAAATAATTAATCTTCTACAGACTTGCTGTAACTGTGAAATTATCAGCTTCTCTTTTGAAGCAGATGTAAGGTTATTCAGACTAGAAGTATGTATTGGCAGCTACCATCTGTTCGAATATTTGTATTCCTCACTATAGGGCAAAACCTGAAATCTTGTTGCTTTAGTATTTTTATTGTTGTTTCTTTTATAGATCTGTTTAATGAGTTTTTGGAAGGGTTAAAGTTTGGCGTTCTGTATTTGTGTCTTGGCAGTCATTCATCTGTTGTGCTTGGTTAATGTTACCTAGTGAGCAAAGAAGGATGAATAATTTACCTCTCATTATGCTTTTAATAAATAACAAATGGGAGTGCACCTCACAGCTGCAACTGGAATATCCATCTTGTTATGCTATATTTAAAAGGGGATTTTTTTTCTGTAGGAGAAAGAACAGTCACAAGAAGCATTTTGATTGTAGACTGCAGCTGTCTTCATAGCTTTTATTGACTTGGTTTAAAAATTCATGTGAAATACCAAATGAGCTGGTCACTCACTCTTCCACTTAGGTTTATGGATTTTCTCAGAAAAGAGACGTGTACTTTGGATTTTTATTTTTAAGACCCTTTTTAATATGGCATGTAAAATATTGTCTTACTGTCACCTGACTGTCAAGACTTGTATTAGAGACTTTATTAACACTTACTAATGTACTAACCATTTTTTAATAAATTAAGAAAATATTTCTTTAAATGCATTTGCAAATACGATGTCAGGAAATTCATCGTAATTTTACTGAATTTTAAATTACGGAATATTTTCAATGGTAACTGGAAACAAGAGGGTCTTTAGGTCCAAGTCTTGGCAAGAATAACACTACAGTCATTGTGATCAGGTTTAAACCTGAGATGGGCTTGTGAAGTTGTTTCCTAGATAAGGCAGAACAATGCTCTGCTTTAAAAAGAACAGCATCTGCAAAGAGAATCATATTTTCAGTTTTATTAACTTGGTTTGAGAGTCTTTGTGAACAGAACAGCATTCTTTGAATGTTTGTTTACAGTGAAAGTTTGCGGTATTCTTTGCATTTGCAAAGCACTGACTTTTCTCTCTAGTAAGAGGTGTACTATCTACCAGAGTCTAAACCATGTTTATTTATAAGTTTCACAAGCACTTCATAAATATAGGTCATGGAATCTCCTGTGCTGCTTGTTTCTGTAAGAGAGACACTTAACTGTCTGTACCTATGTTTTTCTAATTGAAGATACACCTATAATTAAGTTTTTAAAAGATATTTTTTTAATCATCAGTTCATCAAAACAAAAATCCTTTTAACTTCACAAAATCTTGCTATCAAGTAAACTGTGTTTCTTTTAAAACAGTGCAAATAGTGTTTTCAATGCATAAAGTGAGAATAAAAACAGAAAACCCACATCGTAGTATTATATGACAACACTAGAGGGAATGCAGTAGAAAAATATTCTCACATTAAGCCAAGTGTGTTTCTGCTAGCTGTTAAATTCTGTAGACTTGCCGAACTTACAGTTTACCTTCCATTTACCATCTTACCTAATTTATCACCTGTTGGTAAATACAGGTGTGAGGTCACTTGTAAATAAAAGTAGAATATGTTAAGACTGGAGTAGTTCAGTGCTTTCTTTTTCTCTCATATCTTGCTGGCTCAAAAAAACCCAAAAAAAGTTTTGTTTTGGGTTCCTGAAGCAGAAACTCCTATCACAATTGCAAAATTTTAGGAGTGGGAATTATTTTTTGCAAACATTAAAGGAATTCCTATGCCAAATCTTGAATTGTGTTCCTGCAATCAACTGGCATTGATAATGGTGTTTAAACTTGCTTGAAATCTCTGGCTAAGCTTAAATGTAAAACAGTTTAGGAAGAGAATCTACCAAACTTTGTCCTGTGCCTGCATCTGATACTGGATAGATGTAATTGAATTAGTTTTTAACTTGAAATTAATGCCTGTATATGCCTTACAACAATTTAAATTTTAACCTGCTTATTTGCATCTGATAGGTTTGAAGTAGCTCTACTTAATTGAACTGCTTCTTTAAAAAGTGTTCATTAGTCCACTTTTCTTAATTTCCTACTAAGTTCTTTAGAGTTAAAAACATATTACATTCCAGGCTCTATAATGCTACATATTTAATTTTTTTTTTTTCCTAAACCGACTGAGAAGAATGCAGGCCCAGTGGTGGGCTAGTGCCAGTCCTTTTGAGGAACTGCTGCAAAAAATTCCACTTTCTAGAGCCCTCCCAAATCAACTGAGGCAGACGGAGTTGAATAAATGAAGTCTTTGAGACTCAGTTACATATTAAAAGGCTTGCTGCATGGAGGTTAAACCACAGTGGCTAACAGGCAGTTCTTTTGAGAAATGCTAACTAGAATTTGCTGTTGATAAAAATATTTAGAGATGTTAACTTTCTTCCTTAGGGGATTTTTTTCTTTCCTTCTTACTTGAACAGGTAGCCATTCTGTAGTGATGGTACTCTTTACTATTAAAACTAAAAATGAGATTACTGATGTGTGAAATGTTTGGTGTTGGCTTTGCTTTTAAATGGACTGTAGCAGTTAGGAGATTGTTCAGAGTTGTTCTCTTCAAAGTGTCTGGTATTCAAAAGCAATCTGTGAAAGACAAACTCCAGAGTTCATAGTAGGCGGTTTTCAACAATGTGTTTTTTTTTTTTTTTCCCCAAAAGGAAACAAACCACAATAAATTGCATTTCAGGGAGCTTTTTAGTATTGAGTGCTTTGAATCAGACAAGTAGCTAAACCCCTCTTAGAGTTATAACAGAAAAATTAGGTTAAGCATTTTGATTTGACTGCTGTAAAAAATGTTTGTGGTTCTCGATTTGTTAGAAGCTATAGGAAGTGTTTAACTGACTGTTGTAAACTAAAATGTACTACAAAGAAATCAGTTTAACTATTAGAGAAAATAACAGATTTGAGCATAGTTTCCTCGTGAAGTTGTGATTAGTCAGCAGTGCAAGTGTGGCAGCGAAGAGGTAATAAAAAGTGACATTTTGTCAGCTCCCACCAAATTTGCATTTTTTCCAGATGAAAGCATGAGGAAACGAATTAATTTTGTTGTTTCATTCTGATTTATTACAGTACTTAACATTTTTTATGTGATCCTAATTGCATACTATCAACTAAGACAAAAATAATCACATGTTTGGGAGGCACTAATGTGATTCCACGCTTTCACCTTATATTAATGTAGGAGAAAAGGTATTTAGAAAATTAATTATTTTATTTGTGTGCTGGCCCGAAATGCCAGAATATCAGCTTTTGTTCACAGTAGCAGAACTACTACTCGGGAGTGCTGTGTCAACGGTGTGTGCTTTTTGCACACAGTCAGCTTGGCTCCTAGTAAAGCTCTCCTCTGCTTACCATTCGCTTCATGTTCCTTCACAGCAAGGCTCTTCATCGCTGCCTTAGCCAATAGTATGAATCCTTCCTGCAAGCCTTAAGGAAGCCTCTAATCTTTAATGACACTGACATTTAATGTGTGTTTTTAATCCTTCTCCTATTGGTTACCATTACTTTGAAGAGTTCTTTCCCAAAAGAGAGCTTTTAATTTTACTACCACCTGCCTTTTTGCTTATGTATTTGGTTTCATTAATGTGTGATGTGTCTTCATAATGGTGTTGGTGAGTCTTGAAACTGAGATACTTAATATGGGCTTCTTTGTCTTGTCTGGGTGGTGTACCCAGCTTCTGCCTGCTCACTGCCTAGTGAGAAGTAATCTTAGGAAAGAAAAAAGTTGTGAATGGAAAGTGTTTTACACAGATGGTTTGGTTATGAGTGCCCATTTGACAGGCTATGGGAAAAATACATCTGAGGGGCTTTATTTTCAGCTCTTCCAGGAATAACTTGTATAATTTTTAAAACTTTTTTACTTACTGTTTCAGAAAGAGGTTGTTCTTTGATAGTTGAGAGGTTATGCATAGGTTTGTTTACTGTTTAGGCTGAGGTCAATATTTAATGGATAAGCAGAGTGATAGTCTTGTAAATAAAATTCCATAATCTTTTTGGTTTGGGCTCTTTCTTTTTCTTACTGTTAAAAATAGTGCAGGATATAGACAGGTTAGGATATAGGCAGGTGGAAAAGCTGTAGAAAAGACTTAGGTGGAACATTTCTCAAAGGAGTGGGACCATGTAGGTGGGATAGAGTCCTCCTGTCCTTCCCCCCAAACATACTATTTTGGTGTCGGAAATTGATGTGGTGGTCCAGAGGGGCAGCTAGAAATGCATTTGAACATTTGAAAGATAATAAGGAGGCTTTCAATTTTTTTTTTTTTTTTTTTTTTGGTGTGTGTGTGAGCCAGCATGGCCTTCTGCACTTCAGATTGTAGATGAATTTGTGTCTGTTATCACAAATATATGGAATGGTGCATCTTTTTACCTGTTGCTTACTCTATGTACTTAAAAGTATTTGGTCCAAACAGATATCCCTAAGATTTATATAGAAAAAGTAAAATAAATTAAAGAACAACAAATAAACTTTTATGGATCCTTTTTTTATTCTTGGGGAAGGTTAAGTAGTATTTTTTTAAAAATCAGTTTTTTGAGAAAAAGACCTTGCGTAGCAAAGTTTAGCCCAATGGAGCATGTACTGTAGACAGTCAGCGGTAGTGGTGATCTAAGTTCCATGATATCTCTACTGAGTATCAAGGCAGACCTTGAGTTTTAAGAGTGACTCGCAATGTGTCTTTCAAACTTGAAATAGAAACTAGTCAATAGCAGGGAGTATGGGACAGAAGCGTGTTCCTGTTTTCTTCTCAGGTGGGTCTGAGTTTCTGCTTTGGTTGTGTGGATTTGGGTGCACTTTCCTACACGCTGTAGAAAAGGCAAGACATCCAGGCGGCCCTTCTACATCCTTGTTCAGGGCCTGTGTCTTTTGTTAGTTGTGAAGACTGGGATCCAATGAATCGGAAATTGGAAGTGACAGCTGGTGTTGTTGCCAGTATAGTGGTGTTGGGTATGGCTGGCTTGGTGCTCAAAGAAGAGGAGAGCAGTGGCAACAAAGAAAGGGAAAGCGTTTGTGTAGATGTGACCTTGACTTTGAGATCTGTGACATAGATGTTTTTCAATTGGGGTGATGAATTATAAAGACAGCAGTATTTTAGCTTACTAAATGTAAAACAGTGATGTAATAATTGCATTGCAGAGCTGAAAACATTCTTGAAATTTAACTTTGAAGAGAAATGTCCTGTAGCTGTGTCAGTTCCTTCATTTTAATTTGTCTACTCAACAGGCTTTATCATCATGTAGAGCATGTAATTACAATGCTTCCAATAGTTAAGAAGAATTATAGGGAAAACAAACAGCAATATTTGCCAAAGTTACTTAAACTCAAAAATAAGCTTTTCATCTCTATTATAATAGGAAAGCTTCAAAGCACAAAACTGTGACAGTGTTTTTCTGTGTAAATCATATTTGTGCAAATGAAACAATATCAACTGTTTTGATAGTTCAAAATAAAACAAATTTCTGCATAAAATTTTCTGCATAAAAGAAACCTGAAACAAAAATATTCCTTTTCATTCATGTAAGGTCCTTTTTGTCCTTTGAGTCCGGGCCGTTTCTTAGAGGGGAGTGATTTTTTTTTTGGTGGGAGCAATTAGCAGAGGCAGAGAAAAATTAACATACTCTTGCTGTCTGAGCAGTTGAATTTCTCCCACATGTACCTGCTGATGTGGTAAAGCTACTTATTTTGCACTGGTGTATACACACCGCAATCCTTGAGATGCAGAACAGTTTTGAGTAGTGTTCTTTGAATTTAAGGTGACCAGAAAGTCTTAATTTAACTAAAACATTGCTTCCTGTGTAATTTTGGGATTCCATTCTTGGTGTCTTCCCGTGTGTTTTGTGAAGTGGCTAATGAACTGGAGGTACATATAAGTTGATGGCATCCTTTCTTCATGGTTATGATCATCATCTTTCTAGATCTTCTCCTTGCCTTGTCTTTTCAAGTGTAAGATCCAGGCAACTTTCTCTGTAAAATACAATACATTATTTTGTTTAGGTGCACAATTTTTTTTTTTCCACATTAAGTATATTTTTTGAGCCTTTTCTCTCTTCTGTATTTATATAACATGGAAAAGGTTTGTTGGTTTTTTTTGCAGTGAATAATCAGTGCTAAGTAATTCCTTCACAGATTTCTCCATACTACTTCCAACTTCCAGTTTTGAATTATGCAAAGATTTGGTCATCTCTGATAAACTGCTGAAAAATAGGACTTGTAAAAATCATGTGTTGTACTTGTTTTCTGTTGATCTGATGAAAAGCATATGTAATTAAAAAATAAATTGAAAGATTGTCAGTTAAATTGCCAATTTGTAGTACTTTTTACCTGTAATGTATTTTGGTGTACTTGTTCACAGTTGTCATGTTCACTTAATCATGTGATGTGTTAAATATACATCATCATACTTAATGAGAAATCTTACTGGCTAAGTCTGTCATTTCAGTGAACTGTTAAAAGATCAGATGAGTAATTTAACCAAAACCACTATGGACTGTAATTTATTTAAAGGTTCACTGATTTCTGTTCTAGATTATTTGCTTCATTGAGATGAAAAGTTGAAGTTTTACACTTAGAAATTTTTTTTTCTTCACTGATTCCCAGGTCTCCCCCTTTCATGAATGAAATACATTTGTTTTGATATGAAACAGCTCTAGATTGTATTAAAAATTACATTGTTTTATGATGTAGAGTATGTTCTTGATTTCATCATCCCATTTAGATGCAGAGTCTGCTGTTAGATCTTCTGGACTCAGCAGTGCAATGGGTGGGAAGAAACATTTTTGGTGGTTGAAGTTTGGACTTTTGCAAGAACAGTCCAGAGTTTCCATTCTATCATGAAGTATTCTGAACATATTTGAGTGTGTTTCATTCAAATATTTAAATATATCTGACAGCTATTTCCTGTTTACTTTCTGATAAAGTGATTATTTCATTTAGGGATTCATATAATGAGGCTTTTATTATGGCCAGTGACCCCTTGGAAGGCTTTCATGAAGTGAACCTTGCTTCGCCTACTACACCAGATCTTCTTGGAGTAAATGAGTCAGGGACTCAGGAACAAACTACCTCACCCAGTGTAATCTACCGACCACATCCTTCTGTTGTGTCCTCCACACCAATCCAACCCAATGCATTAAATGTTTCTGACCTTCCTACACAACCTGTTTATTCATCTCCCAGACAACTGAATTGTGGAGAAGTATCAGGTATAAGGTAAATGCCATGTGTCTTTTTATTTAAATTGTTGATGTTTGTTGCATATAAACTGTTTGCTTCATTACAGATACAATTTTAATATTTACAATGTTGTAATATTAAATTGTGTCCATAATTATGTATTCACCATCACTACTGCCATTTCTAAAATACTACTCTTACTGTATTATATAAATAAAAAATATATTGCTTTCTTTACAGCATCAATGTTACCGACGCAGCACTTGGTTCTACCTCTGGACCCCAGAGTGGGTCATTCAATCACAGTAATGCCAGGAAGGAGAGCAATAACGTAGAGAGAGAGTTTTTGCAGGGCACTACAGTAGCAGATGTTGCTGAAGGAAATGAAGATATTTTTGGGTTGAGTACAGACAGTTTATCTCACTTACGGAGCCCATCTGTACTGGAAGTAAGAGAAAAGGGCTATGAACGATTGAAAGAAGAACTTGCAAAAGCTCAGAGGGTAAGGTTCGTTGTCTTCTTTCCTCCCGCTTTTTCTCTCTTCAAAGTGTTTCTAATATTGCAGAATGATAGATGGGCCAGAAGGTGCACTTGAAGTCTACTCTTTTCTTATAGCTTTATTATGATGTAATTATTTAATGTAAAATTTTCTAAGTGCTGTGCTGATGTCTTATAATTATTCTTTGATAATGTTTTTCTTCCTAGTGCTGCTGCTGCTACTTAACCATGGAAACTTTTGCTGCAATATGTGGTTAAACACACTCTCTTTTTGAAATGCAGGCTTTCCTTCATTCTGACATTTGAGAATAGGAGTTAATTTTCTGTCATTCTGTTGTTACTGAATAAGTATTTATAGACACTGATTATATACCTTTCGAGTCTTCTTTCCTCTAGAGTTTAAAAGTGTAGCATGTGTCATGGAATTTATAAATGCTTTAGAAACAGGGATGTTTCACAGGGGAATGACTGCATAGGAAAGAAGCAGTAAAAATGTCTCTGGTGTTCTTTAGAGTACTGTTACACCACACTTCAAATTGAATATGGATACCTTTGAAGACACTGTGTCTCAATTCATTAATATTTGTAAAGCGCTTTGTCTTGTTTGGATGGATGGTGCTATATAAATGCAAAGCCATTATTTATCATTTTAACATTTCTCTGTGCTTAAGTTTTGAATAGGTTTTGTGCTGTTTGTATATGTGCCCTTTCTTCTCTTCTAGGTAATTCCATTCTTGTTTAGGGTTAAGCTCATCTTGTGTTTGAACTTGCTGCCCTCTGTTTGCTACCTCATCTTGTTGAATGCAGTCGTCATTACTGTCATAGTGAATCTTAACTATGGATTTAGACGTTGCTTTTTCTGTTGATTGTTTTATTGCTGAGCAGTGGCTTCCTTTGCTAATGTGTGTGTTTACTTAGCTTTTGACCACTGAAAGGAAACATTAACCTGAGCTACATTTGAGGACCTTGCATGTGAATATATAATCCTAGCAGTTAAACTTGGAATCCTAGAAAATAAGAACAAATTAACATTTAAGCTTTAGAAAAGCTCTTCTTTACAGTATACCACAACTCAGATCTGCTACTGATAGCTTGGAATGATCTAAAAATCTTACTGCAGTGTATCGCACTTTGTCTCTTAAATATTGAAGTGTTTCCTGCTTCACTCTGAAATTTGGTAAGGCTGTTAAGGAAATGGCATGAAGGCTGCTAGGACATACTAAACTGCATGTTATGTGCTTTCAAACTCTTTGTGTGGTCTTAACAAAAGCAATTCAGCACTAACTTGAGACTGTTGATGTCAAAGTTCTTGCTAATTCTCAAGTCCTCATGTGATTCTTACCAGTGTTATACTGGAGGGGTAGCTTACTTTGCTTGTCTTTCTAAACTTGCGCTGTTTCAGAATTGCTTAGTCACTGCAGGAGTCTGTACAGACTGTACAACAATAAACCCTATTCCTTCCATTATACTCACTTTCTTCCTCTTCCTGCATGAGCACTATTTTTTCCTATCCCTAATCCATCTCTGGTATCTTTCTTCCAAAACTCATGGCTGTTCACATAGTGCTTATTCTCTCTGTGATACTCATATATCATGCAATCTTAAACTTTTGTTTCCAAGCATATTCACTTTTGTTGATGAGTACTCAGTTCAAAACCTGTAGGGATGTAATGAATAGGTAGTGTCTTTGTATAACTGGTTGTCTTTTACGTAATGGCTTTAAATTCTCTGTAATTCTCTGTGCTGTTTACTAGTGAGAAAAATGAGAATTTCAGTTTGCACTTGAATTTTGTGAGCTCATTGAACCTGGAAATTTTACAGGCTGCAGAGAGTAACAAAGTAAATGCAAATTTGCTATTTTGCATTTTTCATTGGTTCCAAATTTCCCACCCAAACTGTGTGCTATTGTACTATATGTTAAAGATTGATTTGAATTTGTTGCAGTTGTGATCAGAAAGGGAACTAGAAAGGAAATGGAAATTTTAAACCTTGGGATCCACTAATTTTTTTTTCATGTCTTTGCTTGGAGTTAAACTTTTTTCTTAATGTGCTGTCAGGTTTTTTATATTAGATAATGTATGTATGCCTTGTAATTGTTAGACATTTCAATATGGTTCCTGAATAAATTATTCAGTAATAGAATAAGTATTATTTTCTTATTTTTCTGCTTTTGTATGCCTTGGATTTCTTAAGCCTATAGACTTCTTAAGATGAATGGCATTGCTGGCAAAATCGTTAAAAAAGTCTTTGAAAACTTTGTTTCTTGATGAGAGAAAAATATACTTTCTACTTCAATCTAGATCAGTTGCTGCATCAAATCATGTAATAAAATTGGGAGAAAGGTTGGGTCAGAGGTTAACATCAGTGCTCAACTCTGTACTAAAAGGGCATATAAGAGTTTACATACTTTTGCCTTAAAATGCTCCCTTAATTAAAATGATAGATTATTTTCAAATTTTGAGACCATTCAGATTATTTTTTGCTTATTTTTTCACTGAAGTCTTAATTTCTGGCTATATTCTAAAGGTGGAGATGGGTAGTGTTTGCTTTACATCATCTGAACCCTTCTTGTTTCGCTAATCTAAAGCAGCATCAGGGAAACTGAGAAGGTGTTAAGAGGCTTAGTGATTGTAATGCCTGGGACCTTATGTCCTCACGTCTCTATGCATTTGTATTTTCTCTGCTGTGTTTGGATTGAGCTCTCTCACTGTGGTTATTGAAGATAGCTCAACCACGTGTAGATAGCCTCCCAGAGAATAGTGATGGTATTTTGATACAGGGTATTTCTTGATGTACAAATTTAGTGGAGTCCTTGCAAATATATATCTTTCATATATACCTATATATACCGTATACCTTTTGCTTTTCATCTTAGTTAACCAGCATGCTGCATGTATTTTGGACAGCTTACCTATAGTTTCTGAGCTTTAGCAGTTTATAGTCACGAACTTGAATTCTTTCCTTGAATTTTTGTGTGATTTGGCTCAAAGTTATTTCCTTGTCAAACAAACTGATGTTTTAGCCCTCTTTGATGAGGAAAGAGCAGTCTGCCAGAGATGATGGTTCCAACACACTTGGTTTCCATGATTCCCATGGTCTTTAGAGTAAGATCTGTATACTTGTTAGTAACAAGTAAAACCATGTTTGACTTTTTGTAGTAAAATGTGAATTAATTATATTTTCCTAGTAGAGTAAAATTGATTTTTTTTTCCCCCCAATACAGTAATGCTGGTGAAAGAGGTGATAGTATAGAATGTGGCATGGTCAATTTCAACACAGTTTGAAAGCCTGATTCTCAGATTTAAAATTTTCTTTCAAAGGCTTCAATTTCTGTATACATTTTTCATCTCGGAAGCAAACCGAGTGTTACAATTTGATCTCGTGTCTTCAGATCAGCCGTAAAATGTGATATTTTGAAACTCTGCATGGATTAATCAATAAACAGGTTCACAATAACTACCCAGGAATTCCAGTAGTGCTATACAGTACTATTCAGCATTTTAAAATTTGCGTTATTTTCTTTAAAGTTAACAATAAAAATGAGGGTGTGTTAGAGCTGTACTGAAGAGTATGCTTTCAGTTTTTTCTAAAATTAAATTGTAGTTCAATTGTAAGGCCACAGGCTTGTGATTGTTGAGGATGCATATTGGTTCTCTGAAGGTGTTTTAGCAATTCCGAGCTGTCTTTGATGAAAGTTTCCACCCCTCTTACGCTGTTGCCGTGTATTGTAGGCAGAGAAATTTTCTCAGGCAAGCAGAAAGAAGACTGTATGAAAGCAAAATAGCAGCATCTTCACCCACACCATAAGATAATTCAGTAGTTTGTGAAACACTGCTAACTTTGAAAAGATACTCTGGATCTTCTGTCACATTAAACAGCCTTGTGAATCTGGTTACAAAGGACTGATTTTTATGTAGCTTGTTTAACTTGTGTGCTGAGTGAAGACCAGTCAAATAGGAGTGCATTTAATATAAATACTTTTTTGGTGACTTCAGAATTCAGCAGTATCCCACAGTTGAGAATTTAGGTGATATCTGTAGAAAATGTTCTTTCCTCAGTATTACACGTCTAGTTCTGACTTGGTTAAATTGCTGAGCTAGATGTAGGATGATTTTCTTTCTAGAATGTAAAGTGTGAATGGTTTTGAAGCAGTAATTTGCATTTCTTATCTCACTGGTTCTTTTTAAAGACTCACCCTGTAGTCTGAGAAGATCAAAGAGAAATAAACAACAATATGACTCTTTGATACAGATTTCTTTTTAACTGTAAGGTGGGGTTTTTTTTCCCCATGCAAGTTAATTTTTTTTCTTGCCTTCTGTAAGTGTGTTTGAAGTGTGTTTTTTAATAGTTCCTCATCTTCATGTAGTTACTTTTTCAGAACTGAAGGACTGCAGCATTAATGGTTAGTCTAGCACACACAGTTGTCTTTTCTGGTTCCTTATTGGCTATGGCTGGGAAGTCTCCAGTAATGCCTTTAAGACACAGGCAGTAGTAATGTTTCTAATAATTGCCAAGCTTTTTGCTTTGGGCACTCTTTATTTCTGCCTTGCCTAAAAAACCTGAGCTTAAATTTGCTTTACAAAAATAACGTCTTACATTATGCTTCTCCTGAATCATGTCATGGAAACTTGCCCAGTGTTTGACAAATCCAGCTAAGCAGCCATGCGTAGTAGACTGCCTGGTGTCGTCTTTTTGTTTTTGTTAAGAAACTTCACTCATCTGCCTAAATTTTAATTTAATCTCTCCTAATCTTTCCAGTTGCAGGCAAAATGTTTTATGTATGTAGTGGTAGGTGAACCTGGGGTAGTTTTACTTGCGTGGTTAGTTTGACAACTCTTGACCTGAATATTAATGTAACCTCCTCTTAAGGTGTATTGATGAGTATGTAGCCTCCCTTACAAATCAGGGAAGTAAGCCAAAGGAAATGTTGACATTTCCTCTGCATTTATAGGAAAAGTTTCAACTTTTTTTTGAGTTTTTAAGCATTTTGCATCAGAATCTTCCATTTCCTGATTAAGAACCATACTTTATATGGGAAATACTTTAAACCAACACAAAATAATTAAATTTTGTTTCCCCCTTTCTTTTTTTAACCTCTTCTTTTTTCCTTTTTTTTTGTGTTCAGTTTTTTTGTATTCCTTTCTTCTTCTCATGCCTCCATCTGTAGCTATTTTCCTGCTGCCTTTTTGGTGTTTGTTGTGTTTTTTTTTCTTGAGAAAGAGATAGGTCACTGTGTGCAGAATAGTAGCTAGCAAGTAAGATTTGAATAGAATTTGAGAAATACCGTGTTTGGAAAAATTCCCATCATTTAAGTGGTACCTTTCAAAGTAGTTGTGTATGGAAAGCAAAAAAATCCAAATGACAAACTAGACTAAAAATTAATGAATACATTCAAAGTTAAAGCCAGGTAAAAGAAGGATAATGCCTTTGATACGAAATGATTCTAGTAGAGTCCCTAAATTCTTGTCCAGTCTAAGAGCTGAAGTCAAACAGGACTCTTCACCTTATAGAAAAATCTATTGCCAATTTCACTGCAGAAATTGAGAGCAAGACCTAATACCAGCATGCTACAAGGCAAGATGCAGCTTCCCACATTTTGTTGTATGCAACATTACTTGAATCATGAAGACTTTGGAAGAAATACTAACCACCTTCCAAAAACACAAGGGAAGCTTCCATTCGGGCCTTTTTTTGTGACTCTCTTGTGACTGGCCTCCCACAGTTTTCTGAAGGCAGCTATTTTTTACTCGCTTGTGGAGGTTTTCAGAGCAAATCATTGTTAGGTTGTATTTGAAGTCTTACTTACTAGTGATAGTCTTGGCTCTTGCATTTCAGGAATGAAATGCCTTTCTTGGTGAGGGGAAGGGGAAAAAGAGATGGATGGGGATGAGAACGGAGTTAGGGCCAAAAAAATTTTCAAAGGTCAGAATTGGCTGCTTCTCTTTCTTTTACTTTGTCTACATCGTTCTCTTTCTGCGAGAGATTCCAGGGTTTAATGGATGCAGAAGGGGAGAAGAACTTTCTTTCAAATTTCTTATCAGCCTTTTTCTACTTCTCTGCAAAGTACCCCAGTTTGTCCTCAGTACGGATGAGATTGGGCATATGTAACCCTTCTACTGCCAAATCTGTGTTAAAATCTTACTGTAAAAATGATTATGGTCAGACCTTCACTCAAATTTTAGTGGTATAGACACTAACATTTGGAATTTCATTAAGTTGCTTTAATTTTATTTATATATCTGCGTAAACAAGGGCAAGGATATAATTAAAGTATGATTTTGGAAACATTGTAAGGAGATATTTGGAAGACAGTATTTGCAGTAAAATAATGTTTTAAGATTTTAGAATTGCAGATTGTCCTGAGACAGTGCTTTCTGATTTTTTTAAATTAATTTTTTCATTTTTTAAAAAGGATTACTTTAAGTATATTTTAAGGAATGGGTAGATGAACTGGTGTTCTGTCTGCCCCAGTAATTAATTTGATTTATATTTTATCTGAATACAGCCTTTTATACTTCCAGGAAAAAAAAGGTTTTTTTACTTCTGGGTATTTTGGAAATGTTCGTGTTTAGCTTAGGTATACATTAGATTGGGCTGGTATTATTCTGTACAGCAGGAAGAAACAGCTATATATGCATAGCATTAATTTAATTTTTTTTAGTGTTAAGATGACTATTTTGAAAGGCTTTGTTTAGCAAAGGTTTTATGCTCCTCTGATTATTTGCTTTTATTTTTTGTCCCCCCTCTCTTGTGGTATTAGCTTTAAAAGGCCAAGTTACTACTCTAAGTCAGAATAAATAACTTTCAATTTTCCATAGGAGCTGAAGTTAAAAGATGAAGAATGTGAAAGGCTTTCTAAAGTGCGAGATCAACTTGGACAGGAATTGGAAGAACTTACAGCTAGTCTGTTTGAGGTTTGTTGGAGTCTTCGATGTGATATACTTAAGGGAAGCTGAGCCAGATGTTTTATGTAGAACCAGTATATTGTATGCTGAATTTTTCTGCAATAGGCATATAAAGGGATTTGTGTCCTGAAGACTTGGGTGTGTTGAAGTAGAGGCTTAACATAAAGCAGCAGACTTTTCACTTAGATGCGAGATACCTTATTGAGCTTGTCAATCTGCCTAGACACAAAATGAAGAAAATAAGGAAAATATATCAGCTTATTTTTTGGCATAACTATTTTGAGACAGCTTCTCTGTCTGACAACAAGGCTATCTAGATAAGAGCTAAATTTGGGGTTGCCATGGTGACTAAATAAAAAAACAGTGTAGTTCCAGATGAATGGAGGTAGCAAGTACATAACTTAACCATGCTTTCAGCTTCTGAATTTTGGGTCTGGCAGCATGCTTCACCCACAAACTTCAAAAGAAACATTAGTGCTGAGTGATGCACCGGGGTGAAACCTGGTTACCAAGTGAGAGGCCTGAACTTTAAGTGGGACCATTGCATTTGAGGAAAAGGCAGTAGTATCAGCAAAGATTGTGAGATTGTATTACACAGAAAAAAAAATGCTAAATCTGTAACTTGAAGTAGGATCAGTTCTCATTTTATCTTAGGAATATATAGAGGAATGCTTTGGACCTAAATTGTGGTGTCTTTAACTGTCAGAATAAATTTCATAATCCATGGGTGATTTATACATTTACTAAATCATAAAGTATAGGCTTTCAGCATATGCTGAAGGATACAATATTAGGTATGTTTTAGAAGCAGTGTTTAAACCTGTGAAGTTGTATAAAAGTGCTGTTAAACATTTGAAAATACTGACATTCAAAATCAAATTACAAACTACAACCTGGTAGGGCAAGGTTACTTAAAATATTGAGCAGTTCCTTTGTGTAAAAAAAATAAAATAGAAGAGTGGAAGGGTATTTTTTAGCATAAATACTTGTGTATGCTGGGGGGAGGAAAATGTCGGGTAGGTATTTTAACTGTGGAGGAATAAAAAGAAAATTATCAGTGAAATTTTATATTTATGACATTGCATTGCTTAGAACAGTGTGTCAATTTGTTAAAAATATGTTTGAAATACAGTTTATTAGTAATAACAGTTTGAGTTTGAATTCTCCAGACTGTTATAGGCATGTTACCCAAGTTTTCTTTTGTGATTTGATTTCACTGAGAGGCTCTAACAAGACATAGTGGTGAGGTTTATTGATTTTTTGCACTGGGATCTGCAGCCCTTGAATTCATGTTTAATTTTGAATCCCACTAATTTCAGCAGCCATATAAATGGATATGCTAGGTCTTGCTAGGTTGTTGCATCCCAGTGGAGGACTGAGACTTGTTTTGCACAGCTGGGTGCATATATTACATTATTACACTGTAATAGCACAGTAACATGCTTTGCTTTCAAAGGTGCATCACTAAGCGGAAACTGCATGGTCAATGTTAAATGTATTTGTACACATTGTATAAATGTGTATGTTCCCATTCCTGCATGTGTCTTGTTACTTACTAGAATTTTACAGCCCCATATTATACAGCTGTGTTTGTATGCCAGTGGGAGCCAGATCTTTTGGTATGAAGATGTATGAACTTTTTTGTTTTATTTATATAGTGTCCAGATGTGCTAGGCGCTTTACAGATATGAAAAGGATCCTTTCCCAAGTAATTTGGTTGATGGCTCTGATATTTCAATTTTTGTTGCCTTCAGTAAGTACCATGTGAGAACAGGAATTTGATCATAGGTGCAAATTGCTGGATCAGAGCCTAAACAAATACATTTTACAGACAACAAGGCTTAGAGGTATGACGTAAAAGGATGTTTGAAAAACCCTCAGTCCTTTTATGCTTCCTTCTTTATTGGTTTAGCCTTGTTTCTTTACTTGGATTGTTTTATTAGTGCTTTTTCCATTCTACTTAAGAAATGTTTATTAAATGATGAACTGTTTTTATGCTGTTGTTTTGTCTCTTTTATTGATGACGAGAATTTAGACTTCATAGTTGTTTGACTGGTTTCCTTTGTGCAGAAATTTACAGTTGTCTAAAACTGGTTGTTCTGGCTACAAGAAGGGAGACGTTCTTTTGAATGTGCTACTGTGCCTATGTTGCTTTTGTTGCTACTGGCTGAGTCTTTCTCCTGGGGGTCAAGGAACTTGTCAGCCACCAAAGCGTGACTGGAGCTTGGTGTTCCTGACAGGTATTGTTCCTGCTGGAGGGGGGTGGGTGGAGTTGCTGAATCTGGGCTCAGAACCAAGGAGAACTGTAGGTGCCAGTGATGAATCAAAATGATAGATTTGTAGGGATTTTTTTTTAATGTAGCTATTTCATTTCAGACTATTGCACAACTTAATATTCACAAGTAGTCTTCATGAAGCAAAAGTATGCCATTAGTTGTTGGGTTTTTTGTAAATTTGTGTGAAGCATTTACACTAGCTAAACATCTTTTATAGGAAGCACACAAAATGGTTAAAGAAGCAAATGTCAAACAAGCGGCAGCAGAAAAACAGTTAAAAGAAGCACAAGGAAAGGTGAGTTTTTCCCAGTTTGTTTTGTCTTTTCACATGGTTTTAAATCTGAAATGTGAATCATAAAGATAGAGCATTACCTGTATACATTTTTAGAATATATACTCGGTTGTTTTGTGTTGCTTGACATATTCTTAGCAAACACCCATGGACACGGTGTTTGTGTCATGTCAGCCAGCAAGGTGCATAGGAAGCCGATGTTACTGCAATATGCAATTGCACAGGCATCTGTGTGTTAGTACTGTTGGAAGATGAAGTTTTGATTTGCACCAAGATAGCCAGAGATGATGTTAATTGATTTAACATATTTATAAACGAGTATATTTTTGTTTGTTAATGACTTTATTCCCCCTGCCCCGTGAAGATTGATGTCCTCCAGGCTGAAGTAGCAGCATTGAAAACACTAGTACTGTCTACTTCACCAACATCTCCAACTAAGGAGTTCCAGTCTGGTGGAAAAACTCCTTTTAAGAAGGGCCATGCAAGAAACAAGAGTACAAGCAGTGCTATGGGTGGCAGTCATCAGGACCTTACCATGGTGCAGCCAATTGTAAAAGACTGTAGAGAGGTAATGTACAAGGATTGTTCTCTTTTTGCTGATAAACTGGCTTTATTGTTTTGTTTTACTCACAATAAATATGGTATATATTAATCTTCATTTAATGTTTACAATCTTAGAGACGTTTTTCATTAATGAAAGAGCTTCCTTTACATACCAATAAGGAGGTGTTTTTTCCAAGTCTTGTTTACCTTTAAGTCATTAAGGGAAGATAAGTTTTCATATATTGGAATTGCACATGGTAATTAAAAAACCCCAAACAATATAACTGGATGATATGTCCTGGTGGCTTTTTTATGAAGTCCATCACTGAAAGTTCGTAGACTTTCATAAGCATTGTATGAACTGCCATAGAAAAGAGGAAGAGTAGTGTTACAGATCGGTAGTGGGTGAAAGAGGCCAGGGAAAAGATGAAATCAGTAATTTATTAGAGAACAGGTGAAGAGTCACTGGAATCCTGGGGCCTGTGTGGGTGTTTTTTTGGTATGGTTTAGGGTTTGTTTGTTTGTTTTTTTGGTTGGTTTGTTTGCTTGTTTTTTAAATCTACTGGTATAACTGAAAATGGGGAAATAATGAGGTGAGAGCTTGGTACGTGAGTCCTTGGAATGGTAGTAGTAAAAATTGACCAAAGAGTTGAGAAGGAGCTTATTTTACTGGGTGGTTAGTAGAACAGCAGATGAAATCCAAAAATCAGTAAATGAGAAACGAGGCATCTAGGAAAAAAATGCAACTAGCAAGCTTGCAGTTGTGAATTTGGAAAGAGCTACATTGTACTGGAAAAAAAGATAGCGTCCTTGTTGATCACTGTCTGAAACCCCATCTCAGTGTTCAGTGATGGTCAAAGACCTACAGAGACTTAGAAGTCCTTAGGAAAGCAATAAATACTAAATAAAACGTATTATATTGTAGGAACATGTAGTAAAAGTTTGTTTCTGTACACGCAGCTATGATATATTCCTCTCAGAAAGGAAATTGTGAAAATACAAGGAAGTGTGACATATATGGTCAAACCTAATGGAAAGTTTTCTGTGTAGAGAGATAACTTGAGGTAGAAGAAAAATCTCTGCAATCTCAGGTGACATGGGGAAGATGAGTGATGAACAATTATTAATGAATTAATGAAAACTCTGGAAGTTAAAAGGAAAATAATTTTTAGTCAGTACATAATGAAACATTGTCATGAGGAAGCAAGATTAAAAATATGTTCAAAATAAAGTCATGCAAAGTGACAAAAGAAAAGCCTGTCAAGGTGTATAGAAGATAGGATATTTGGCTTAGAAAGCTTTTTTAGCTACAGACTGCTAGAAGTTTTGAGGCTGTAAAAGAATACACATCACTGTCTTTTCTCTCAGATGTCTCTTCAGCCAGCTCTGTGGCTACTGACTATTGTCAGAGGGGTAATATGCTGACTGGATCTTTATACTTTATTTTTCCAGTCATCATTAACTGCATTTGTACTAGACACCATTTTACTATAAACTTAGAAAATTAAGGCATCTTCCAGTTTGTGTTTCATACTCAAACTTAAAAAAAAATCAGATGACTTATAACCTGCTTGCCCACTTTCAGTGGTATCCAGGATATTTTCCTTACTAAAACTGAGTCCTTGTTGCCCTTCAGCAAACAGGAGAACTGGGGTGGAATCCGGTTACTTCGTAAGCATCTGACCGAGGTCATGACTCAATGAATTCTTTAAGTGTTGTGCAAGAGTGAGAGATGGGAGAAATACGTTTTACCTCAGTTTCTCATGGAGAGAACGTGGTGATCATGGAGGACATGCTGCAGAAGAGCCAGTCTGCCTGACACTTTCTTCAGTTCATTCTCCTTCTTGTTGGCTGCATAAGGAGACACTTTGAGGCTGCTCAGGACTGCTCAAACTGGTGACTTTTTCTTCCAGTGACAGCCTAGGGAATCACTAAGAAACACATGGGTTTTCCACCCACTGGGACTTGAGTATTCTTATTTCTCTTCTGAGCAGGGGTATTTAATGGAATGTAGAATGGGGTGAAAAAAGCAAGAGTGCCTTTGGCGTGGTAGGTAGGACATTGTTTTAAGCAGGGGAGGCATACCTTCCCATCTGCTCCTGTTATCCAGTGCTTTATTTACTGGTTTTCTTTATAGCTGCTCTAAGGTAAATTTCTTTGCATTTCTGGGAGATTGGGTCTGAAACCCTAGTTCTGTCCCCTTCTTGCTAGTTGTTCTTGCCACTGAGTTGTTACTCTTTGAATCTCATTCTTTTGATTCTGAGTGACTTGACTTCAAAACGGGGTCAAGAGTACCTTTGCTCAGGGCTGTGTGTTGGCCCTGAGCCAATAGCTTTGAACCCTTTTGCAGAGTCTAGAGCTTTGTGTTTTGGGATGGAGCTGGGTATAAAGAGGTCAGCTCTCAGATTTCTTTGTGGAATGTAGACAGAGTCAAGAGTGGCTGGCTGTCCACCCTAAATTGCAGTGGAGCTAGAAAGGTGCCAACATCCCAGAGAAATACTTCCTAGCATGTGGTAATAACCTTTATGATAAATAGACATGTCTAATGAATTTGGACATTAAAAAGATTGAGATAAGCCGGATCTTAAGCAGACAGGTAGCATCCCCTCAAGAAGGGGATCTCACCAGAAGTGTTGATAAATGCATCAGTGTTGTTCAAAGAGCTATTTTGCTGATGTCATATTTACTGTAATGAAAGCATAAAAAAAAATTTAACTGGAATTATTATTACATTTGATTGTATATTTAATTTCAGATAATCGAAACTGGTATCTAGTGAAAGCATAAGTAAAGGCAGGGAGGAGATACACGTGTATCATGCATTGTAGATTGAAAAGGAAGAACATCAAGCTATGGTCACTGAACAGTTTTTTTCAAGGCAGCTTCTTTATAAACTGTAGGTTTGGGTAAAATTGAGAATCTGGAAAATAACCAAGTTAATAAGAAATGCATCTTAATTTTTAGAATTCTAGACTACAAATCAAAAATTGATGTTTTTCTGCTGGTATCTCTTGATTGTATTAATTTTAAAGCCAGACCTGAGGTGGGTTTTAAGTTATGGGAAACGTTCCCTTAGGAAGCAAGTTACACCTATTGAATTCCATTTGCACAATGAAGTTGGTGGCTTAGCAACCAGAACACTTACAGATTAGCTTAATTAAGGTAGTTGTTCCTGATTGTACCTGAGCATAGTGCAAGTGGCTCTAACAAAAAACAAATTTTCCAGTCTAATTTTTGTAGGTTACTTTTCAAGGAAAAAAAAATAATAAAGTTTAACCAAAAACCCCTGAAAGTGATGAAAGAAGCCCCCCAAAGCATACATGTAGAAGAATGGCAAAGTGCTGAGAATTCAGAGAAGGCGTAATGCCTGGGAAATGAAAAAGAGACTGAAGTTGGTTCAAAGCAGCATACTGATCTTTTAAATAGTATTAAAAATCAATTTTTAGTATATGCTATTTCCCCATTTCATTATCTTATCTGTATTATTTGTTTTTAATTGTACAAAATTATAAATTCACATCCTGGCTTATGTTTCTACTGCAGTGTACATCCTTTCTGGAGTTTTAGGAGTATAGGTCTGCTGTAGTTCAAGAAGGGGATTTAAACAGGGGAAAAGGTGCTGAAGCAGAATGTCAAAACCAGTCTGAGGATCGTGTTGTGGGGAGCAGGATGGTGTTGCATATCCCTTTGGGATTGGAGTTAGGTTTATATGTTGGATTAGGAGCATATGTCAGAAGCACTCACCCCGACTCCTGCAGCAGTGTTGGAGCCCATGAGTGAGATCTTTCTCAAGTAACCCTAAAGCAGACAATGTGCTCTGGGAACACCTCCGTGTGCTCTGGCTGTTAGTGGGTAGCAAGCCCGTGGGACAGGCTGCCCCATAATGGAAATGTATTTTTAATAGCAACCTAGTATCCATCTCTGGACCACCACTCTGGGTGGGTGCCATTCTGCTGCTAACTGATCTCAGCATGGAGATGACAAAACAAGGTGTTTCCACAGCAGGTACAATTATCTTTTCCTAACACAGAACACAGTTCATCCTAGCATGATTTAGTAGGTAATTTTAGCGTTTCCTCTTTGACTAGAGGAGCTGTGGGGCTTATAAATCATTCCCAGTGAGCATCCTTGCCTTTCTGTTTTAGGGAGGTATAGGAGAGGGTTTTGGCATAAAGGTGAAAAATGAAGAATAACAGTGTACTTTTAATTGAATTGTACATTGACTTCCTGTTTTCTTAGTGTATTCAGTGTGTTAGTCTATTTTCTTTTTGTGTTTGGATAGCAGCATGTTTGGGTCAGATGCAGCATGAACGTGTAAAATGTCTAGGACTGCAGTTGTTTTCTTTGAATTTCTTTGCTTTTCTTAACTCATATAAATAGAGGTGGACTGAAATACTGTAATGAAGATCCATGAAGATGGAAACTGTTTTCTGGCTCTTCATAAGTTTTTCAAAGCTATCTGTAAGCTTAGGAAATGGGGGAAAAGTAATTAACTTGTCCCTGGTGTAGTGGTAACCGGTAGATGCATTATCTCTGTGTACTGAAAATTGTATGTTTTGATTTGCTTGAATTTACAGGCTTAGGAAAGTGGATTTAAGAAAGTATTCATAGCTGAACCATAATAGCATTCTTTCACATTACAATAGAAAGCATTTTAATGCTTATTATTTACCTGTGGATATTTGCAAATGGTAGACACTAGTGTGATAATTACATTACTAAAATATTGAATCTTTGTGTGTTCTAGGCTGACTTGTCTCTGTACAATGACTTCAGGTCTTGGAAGGATGAGCCTACTATGGACAGAACATGTCCTTTCTTGGACAAAATTTATCGGGAAGATATTTTTCCATGTTTAACCTTCTCCAAAAGTGAGGTAATGGAAATGGTCTTAATGTGGTCACTGACGTCTTCCCCTTGAATATGTTACATGGAGCCAAAAGACTACTATATTGTTTTCAATATGAAGTCTAACCATTTTTGTTTCATTGGTGTGTGACAATTTACAGTGAAGTCCTAAAGTTTGGTCTGGAGCATTGAAATGACCTTTTTTTTCCTTCACTATTCCATTAGTGCTCTTCCAGATACGGCCTTTTTAGATCTACTTCTTCAAATGTTACTCCTGTCTGTCTGATGTTTGTAGGGAGGGATGGAAGTTTTCTTCCTGATACTTCAAATACAGTGTAAAAGTCATGTTCTGTCTCTTGTTTATATAGGGGGCAGTAGAGACCAATATATTTAATTTTATGGACTGATTTTCTCTCGTATCAGTCAAAGCAGACTGCAAGCACAGTCTGGGCCTTTTCTTGAAGAGAGGTTTGAGTTACAAGAATTAGACTTAGGGATTTAGATTCAACAGGGGCAGTTTGTAAATGTGGTTTTAGAGGAATCAAACTGAGACTTTTTCCCTTGTGTTATTCCTACACATTCTCCCATACAGAGGAAAGACTGGAGTTTTACCTATCCTGGAAATAACATGGAACTGATTACAGATCCAACTGATTTACTTAGTTTTTGTTCTTAAGCAGCATTTACAGGTTGTAGTTGTAGTATCAGTCAGTAGGGAAAAGGGAGCCTATTCTTAGATTTTTATTAAAAAATGATAAGAAATTTCAAAGTCTCTTAAGTATTAATACTCTTTTCCAATAAAGTTAAACACCTCACATAGAAACTCCTACGTTTTCTTCATAATGTTTATCTGTCGTTTTCAGGAGGTGTTATGTTCTTTACCCATGCTTTTCATCTACTGTTACTTTCTGGCCATAAGCACGTGCAGTCTTCTAGTTAATTGTACACCAGTTTGTTATGGTTGGTGTACAGCATCATATGAATCTCTCCCACTAAAAAGTTTGCTTGGTTACTATGGGAATTAAATTGCTTCTGCAGTATATATAAGTAGGCCATCCTGTTGTCTTTTGCAGCAACTTAATTTTGGATTTTGATCTTCACTGGTAATATAATTACTGTAGATGTGTATTGCCTCTTAAGGGAAGAGTGAGGGTTCTAGCACTTGTCAGTTACACGATATATTGTTTCCAGATGCTGTGTGTAGTGACCAACTTCTCACTTGGCTATTGATAGGCTAGCGTGCAGTTAAGCCAAACAATAATTTACACATGTGTTATGTTTTTGAATAATTGAAAATGCAGTTATGTGAATGATTGAAGTATTACATTAACTCTCAGTAGCCTCTTGTGTGTATGTGTAGTGTTTTTCTTTTGGGAGATGTCAGAGAGAGTATTTAACTACTTCAATAGTAACATTCTGTTCTTAATTAAAGTACAATAGAAAAAATATCTTTATTACTTAGTAGGAAGGAACCTTGGCACAAAATTATTTCAATAGTAACATAAGTTGCACCTTTTTTTAAATCAAGTAATGGCTGTTACTTGAAACAGTGGTCTTGGGCAAGTGTTCAGTCCAATCAAGCAAAAAGGTCACATTTCCAGTGTCTTATGATTGTTTATAAAGAGTGAATGTAAAAAACATGAGCAAAGCTGCACTTTAAGTGACTAGTGTTCGGAAGTTGCAACTGGCTTTTCTATATATTGTTCAGTCTTAACTTGTTTGAACGCCTTGCTAGAGCTATCCTTAGCTGAAAAACAGTGACATAACGTTTACTTGTTTTATTCAAGATAAGGATGGATGCAGCATAATTTTGTGTTTTTCATAGCACGCAATAAAATTAGACCAATTTTTTAAAATAAAGTTTGTGCCATATTCAGTCTCTGGCAAGAACACAGCCTGTACAAATACATGTGCTATTTGGGTGTATGAGGAAAGGCTGAAAATACAGTTAGTATTTTAAACATGCTTGACTACATTCCTGGCTGTAAAGGAAGGTAGCTTGCCTCAGGGAAGGCAGGGTTATTTGGAAGGCAGAATTTAAACAGGAGCTTGGAAATGGGACCTCTTGCTCATGATGAAAGTGAAATCTTATTTGGAATAGAATTTTTGTTTGGTGGGTTGGGTTTTGTTTGGTTTGGTTTGGTTTTGTTGGGTGGGTGTTCTTAGCTTCTTAGAAGAAGAAATATGTCCCTGCTTTGAGGCAATGGATGAAGCAGAGCTGTTTTTAACTGCTTTCTAAATTTCTCTTGCAGTTGGCCTCAGCTGTTCTGGAAGCTGTTGAAAACAACACTCTGAGCATTGAACCTGTTGGCTTGCAACCTGTTCGATTTGTGAAAGCTTCTGCAGTTGAATGTGGGGGACCAAAGTATGTTGAGCTAACACAAGGGGATAATCTTGATTCATTTGAGATCTCTTGGCTTGAGAAAATTGCTATCAACTGTTTACCTCAGTAAAATTTGTCTGTCTTAATTTCCTAAAATCTAAGACTTCAAGATTGTTGTTACAAATTTGATGGGAAAGTAAGCAACTAATAAATGAAACTTCAAAAAAAACCTAAGAACAAACCTTGCCTTTTGGGGAGAGCTGTTTGCTTGACTTTTGATGCATTGACCCCGAAAGTAACCTTCACCTCTTTGGAGAAGACCATTCTGATATTTAAAACAGAAGCTTTTGAACTAGGGCCTCTCAGCTGGAAAGCATCATGAAAAAAATAGGTATTGAAATAGTACAGGCTGGGTTTCCGAAATCTGGAGTACTTGTGGCATAAAAAATTTAGGACCTACGTAAAATGCTGACAAAGGTAGCTGAGGTATTGGAGAAATATAGAGAGTGTTAATCCTCTGAATTTGAGCAGGAGGAATGTAAGTGGGAATGAAGATGAATAAGAGTTTGAACGTAAAGTAGGAAGTATGCTTGAATGACAGGAAATTTATTTAGAGGTTCTGGAGTGGTCCTAGAGGAATGTGAAACAAGACTTGTCAGGTACTGATACAAACACTGAAGTGAGGTGGGAGGGACTTCCCTGAGGCACTGGAGCTTTGATGATGTGGAGAAGGAAAGGGATTGTAGGATGCCTTAGTGTATGTCAGAGTAAGAAAGGAAGGTCAGTTTCGAGATTAATCTGGAGCCTTCCAAATCTTGAGAAAGACTTGTCTTTTCTGTTGGAGGTATTTTAGACAAGTTGACAATTTACTCTATAATATTTGATTCGAGAGAGCTCAGTTTTACAATAGAAAACTTCAATTGAAATGTTTTCGTCTGACTCTTAAGATTTTTTTCTTTCTCACTGCCATTGCTTTTTAATCCTTTTTTTTCCTCTGTTGAGTGGAAGAGAAACTACAATTAACACATCTCAAAATTCTTTCTCTTTAAAGAAGGTGTGTAAAATGAAAATTGTGTTTTATGACTTAGTCTTTGATCCTTTCTAGCCTACAAAGTTCAAGCATTCAAATATTCTTCAACTTCTCCTGTCACTAGAACACACACTTTTAGAGCTGTAGCAGCCTCTCATCAGAAGGGCCCACACCAGTTTTGGAGCTACTCAAGTGGTAGTGAATTCCTATCCAAGATTTGCCACTGTAAGCTATGTTCCATGAAAGCAGTAGAGAATCTGGACAGTCAGAAACTACTGAAACAAGTAATGTGTCATTAAAGAACAATTGGCAAATGGATTTAAAGTCATTGTGGTTCAAGCAACTTCACTACATCTTGATGTGATGAAATACTTAACCAGACACGAGATTCAATTTCATTATTCAGAAATTTCTGGAGATTTTTAACCTGCTTTCTCCAGTGTAGGATAACTTTCAAATCAGAGCTTACAAAATCCTTAAATATTTGCAAGATAGAGATTAGTGTTTTGAGATGACAATGCACAGTTTGTAATTTAGTTATTTTAGGTGTATCAAAAGGTTAGGAAAATTCTTTTCTCCCTTTTCCAATTCTTCTGTACCGACAAAAACTTGTAGATAAGTAATAGGTAAGAAATACGCAGTATTTAAGTGTAATTTAACAGCAGTTGTGCTTTGCCTTATATATTATTACTGGCACTGAATGGGAAACAGGTGTTCCAGTTTTCCCTGAATTGGTGTAGCAGTTGCAGGTTTTTATTTTCATACGGTGCAAAACACTTTTTTAATTGAAACTGTCTTCTTAAATGGGTAACATAATATAGATAAACTGAAAATAAATGATAACAAAAGCTAGAGTAATATTTTTAAAGAAGTCATTTTGTTGTGCATTTGTGGGGGGGAACAGATGCATAAAATAGTGGTTAACTGCCCGAATAGCACAGTAAGGAGCGGAGGACAGAGAGCTGTGCTGGTAGTGCAGAAGGGTTCTTAATATACAGAATTTCCTGAATGGTGCCTGTGATGGTGTGCAGTAAGTGCTGCCTTAACAAAAGACAGCTGGGTTTCCCCAGAAGATTAAAATAATTGTCCCTATGGGGAACAAAGCGCTGAGCTGCATGTGCCATACAGTGTGAAACTGAGTCACTGGCAGACACCCTCAGCATTTAACTGGTGTGATGGAAGACAACATAGAGAAGGCAATTATGTAACCAGAAGGAAAAAGGGGTTTTATTATCCTAGCATTGAAGGTTTGTCTTCTGACAAAAGCTAGACTGAAACTGTGATCCAGCTTGCTTCAGCTAGTATAGGATTTCTTGTATCAATGAACTACTGTCAGTTGTCATAAATTGCCATGGAAAATCATATACACTGTTCAAATTTCTCCTGTTTTACATGGTTCTGTGGACCAGCTGCAGTCAATTTAAAAGGGCCCATGAGCCACTGTTCAGAACACAGAAGCTTAGTAATTTTTGTTTCACTTTTGAAAGGCAAATTGTTCTTAGACTCCCTAATTTCATGAGGTAGAAATGGGAGAAAGAACCAGCAGCTTTTAAAATTAATGAAACAGTGGTTGCCATGACAACTCAATTCATCTGAGATGCTGTAATACAGACATTCTGAATAAATCAAATTCTTCTCATCTTTAAAAATTCATTGTTTTCCTAAATTTTTTTTTTTTTTTTTGGGAACAATTTGTGGTGACTAACGACTTTTCCTGAATACTGCATAGTTGCGATACACCAGAAGTAAATTTGATTATTTTACTCTCACTTTTTGTAATGGTAACGAAAAGAATTATTGCCAGACAGCCCATTTTCCTTTGTCCCAAAAGATTTTATACTCTGAATGTAAAATACGATTTCAATTTGGGCATAAATGCAAAGCTGGATTTAAAATGCATCTAAGAGAAGCTTCAAAGAATTGACTGCTCTTCTGTGGTGCTGATATTTTTTTTATAATGAAATACAATATCAAGCAGAACTTTAAAAAAATCTGTTTAAATGTTGGCATCAACTAATAATTAAAAAAATGTTTATTTGACATATCAAGAGTTAATTAAAGAAGTCCCACTGTGCCAGAGTTGTCAAGCTGGCTTAAATTAGTGAATATGAAAGTGCATTCCCAGACCTGAAGGAAGTTTTAGAATTCAAAAAAAGCATTATAACACACCAGTATTGAAATTGAATTAGGCCTTGTGGAACTAAAATAATTGACAACATAATGTAATAATTGCAGCTTTTAAAATGAAGGTAGATACTCATCTATCTGTGCCGATATGAAACAGTTACATTAATGCCATAAACACATGCAGGTGTTTAGACATTAATGTCAGATTTGTTTATTGAATCATGTGACCTTTATATTTGTAGGAAATGTGCTCTCAGTGGACAAAGTAAGTCATGCAAGCATAGAATCAAATTAGGAGATTCAAGCAGTTATTACTACATTTCTCCTTTCTGTCGTTACAGGGTAAGTAGATTTACTGTGATTTAATTTTGTCTGGTAGTTATTTACTGTTTTTTTCCCATACCTTTATACAAAAGTATATTAACCACCATTATTTTTATATGAGTTTAGATCACTTCTGTGTGTAACTTCTTTACATATATTCGATACATCCAGCAAGGGCTGTTGAAGCAGCAAGATGGTGAGTAAAAAAATTGTGTTGGATGTACATAAAGAGACGTTTACATAGTGCCTGTGCCAAAAAGTTGCTATCTGTGCACAACAGCTGTGAGCTGACATTACAGGAAAGCCATCAGTTTATAGTCAGTGTTGTAATTTCAAGAATATGGTGATATTTCACCATATTTGTCTCCAATGAAGTTACATTTTAAAACAACAAACCAGTGTATTGATTTTCAGTCCATTTAAACCCCCCCTATACAGTAAGAAATGTTAAAAAAAATCTAACTAGGGGAGTTAGCCAGAGTTTTTCCACACAGTAGTCATAAATCAAATCTCTGTTACAGAATATGGAGGGATTTTGGATGCAAAAAACTTGCATTTGGTTTGATCTGGGCCATTTTTTCTTTAGCTTGATGTTTTGGCATGTCTTCTCGTTTTGTGCAGTGACAATTGAGACAGCTGTTCTTGTCAGATTATTTTCTCAGGGGAAACTGGCAAGAAAAGAGAATATTTTGGGTTAAATTGTGAAAAGTTAACAGGTAACCTTTTATAGATACAGAAAATCTGTAATCATTCATCTGACTGCAGCTGAGAAATCAGAGCATTGCAGTAGCATGGCCAAATCTCGATTAGGGCTTTGGTTATAAATGTAAGGCTTGGTCACCCTCCACCCAAAAAGAGAAATGTATTTTTTACTGACATTGCTTCAGGCTGTAGCTTGTGGTGGGGGTCCCTACCTTTGTTACCCAGTTGCTTTGGTCATGTTAGAATATCCTATCCAACAACTGCCTATTTAAATTGTGTCTGCACAGTAATTCAGAAATTTGCTTAACTGTTCTAGGTGGTTTCAATATGTCCATATAAAAGAAGAAAACATTATTTTTGTGAATATGTTCATGAAGACATATTCACTGTAAACCTAGTTACTTAATTCTGGAATTTAAAAATATATTGGATGTTGGAGTCATAGTTTTGTCTTAATTTTCAAGCACATTTTACGTGTTTATCACTATAAAAGAAAAGGAAGATGGTTTGGCTGTGTTTAAACTGCACACAGTTGATTTAATGGTATTTCCTGTCCAGGTCAAAGGATATTGCCAAACAGCTTTCAGTCCAAATTTTTTTTGAAGCAGGTCATATCACTTAGGCTCCCAGAAATACTGAGCACAGATAGTGGAAAAAGTGTCATTAGCCCTGTGTCAATAGTAAATTAAAATATTTGCTTTCACTGTGAAAATGTAAATTTTTTTTAGTTCAGTTGTATTTTTGAAAGTAAAGTAAAACAGTTAAACATTGTAATGTTTATGGATGTCTGTGCATTTCATTATTCCAGTTTTCGAGTCTCTGTGGATTTTCTTCATCAAGAATTTGGCTAGAGTTAGCCCTGCTTTGCTACCTCACCTATAGTCATCTCTTCCTGATGTTTCCAAATTTCAAGAGCTCAGGATTTTAGCTACACCCAAATATTTCTAACCTGAAGTACTCCTGAGGTGATAGATAGACTTTTCCTTACAAAAAATAATGCTGTTAATTTTCATTGTCAAAGGGTCATGGAATTCACCTGAAATGCAGCTATTTCATATATTTAATTATGTTTAATAAAACCTTCAGATGGTGGTAATTTTTACTGATTTACTATCATCACTGAAGACCTTGAAAATGTGTTATTTAAGTTTTAATATGGTTTGTAGTTAAAAGGCTTTTACTTTGACCAAAAGGACCTGTGAAGTTTCAACTAAAAATTGTTTATTTTGCTATTGAGATGAAAAAAATTAGTGGGTTTTTACATCATATAATGAAATACTTTCAGCATTATCAGATTTATTTATTCTTCACAAGAAATTTGTAAAAAAAATTGAGTTTGGTGTTTCAGCTCAGTTGTCATCTTTACCACTAAAACATAGAATTTGCATTTGTAGCTTTATGTAAGGATTTCAACAATACATTCACAAGAATGTAGGCACTCATCATAATTGTCTGTGTAGTACCGCTGCATGCATTTGCACTAATGCACCATATAATTTTTAAGACAGAGGTCACTTTTACGAAAGTGTTTTTTGAAATACGGTAGGGAAGAGCTTGCACTGTTGTTCAAGTTAATGAGATTTGTAGACAATCTACATCAGGATCTTGACTGCATGGAAATTTAGTCTTGAATAATTACATACTCCATGATTTTGATTTATGTTGCTGTGATGTCTAGAAGCTTAAGCTATGCACTAGGCTTATTGTGTTTAGGAAGATACAGATGAAGTAAGAAAAAAGGGTTTTCTACCCTTTTTTTTTTCCTACCCAGTTTATTGTTGCTGGCAGATTACTGTAGAAAAAAAGAGCAAGAAAGGCTATAAATGGCAAAATTATAACTAAATTACAGATTCTTTGGTGAAACAATTCTTAACAAGCTCTCCTTTTTTCTTTTTGTAGTCATTTAGTTCCACAGAAAATGAGTCAAGGGGCAGGGAAGCTTAAATAAGAAATTGCAATTAATTGAAGCTGACAAGAAGTACTGATATAGTTCTGTTCTCCATTTTAAAGAAATCTAAAATCTGAGGAGTTTTTTATAGAAATCTCATTTAGAATGTTTAGAATATGTACTTGAACAAATTTTATCAAAACCAAGCACAATTAGCCCTTACACATATTTATGCTGGTTTTACCAGATGTTTGTTAGGAAGTTCCCCATAACTCATGTAGAGTAAGGCAGCCTGAATGCATCAGTTGAAATAAAATGTGAATTTGGTATATTTAATGATATTTCTGTCTTTTTTAGTGGATCAGATGTTCTGGGAAGTTATGCAGCTGAGACGAGAGATGTCACTAGCAAAACTTGGGTATTACAAGGAAGAGCTCTAAATCTTTTTACTCTTGCGCGTGCATGACCTTCATCGAATATACATAACTAAAATTGCTGAACCTTTTTTTGTCATTTGATATTTATTTCCACAAAGTGGGTCCAAGATCTTTCTCCTTTTGCAGATGGCACTAAGAAGTACTGTGATTGTTTTAAACTGACCTATGCTGTATATGCGTACATATAATACTTAGTTGAACAAATGTGGTAAGCACTTGCAGGTGTATCAGTGATTGTAATTTACATTTAAAAACAAAACTTCTGATTAAAGTGTTAATCTGAAACAGTCTCTGTCTTCTGTTCTTTGTGATGCAGAATGATGTGAATCTCCTCAATAACACACTCTAAAATGTAAAACTGGTTTTATGAAGACTGAATAAATGCCTGGTATTTTCTTCATTGTAGTGTTCACGTATCCCTACGTAGCTCTCTACGCATGTATGCCAATACACTTAACAGACAGCTGTGAGAACTTGGAATTGTTTGAAGGCCTGCTTTCTTAAAATTTTTAAAAATACGTACATAAGAAGAGAAATACATATATTGTATATTGAAGAGTCACAGCACAGTAAACCTGAGTATCTTCTCTTTAATGAAGGGTGCTTCTCAAATATGAAGGAACAATAAAATTATCTTGTTTGTTTTTTGGTTAGAAATCTGTTCTGATCCCTATCTGACTGCTAAAAACTTTATCTTTCCCCCTAGTCTTCTTTCACTAGATTTTTTCATTCCTTTAAATTATTTGGTTTTTTCTCCCACTCTTCTGGGATTTCCAGTTTTCAAAGTTCTATACATAATTTTCCCAGCAGTTGTTCTTGAAACTCGGAAATTTCCATTATGTGATTTCTTCAACATGCTGATGATAATTTCCATATGATGATACAATTTGTGTGTGTGAAAAAACTTGTCAGAGAACCCAAAAAAGGATCATGGCCTCATAAGAAAGATGCCTTTTCTGTTGGAAGTGTTACTTGGCACTTGAAGTTCAAGTGATCATTTTTTTCCTGGGCATTGTCTCAGCTGAAAGCAGGCAGTTGATGATGTTACGAGGAACGTAGTTGTGGGTATGTACTAGACTTGCCTTTTTGGAAAAACATTAGATCGAAGTCCTGACAGGCATTTGTCAGTTGCACATAAGATTAAAACTTTGGCAGGTGAACTGAGAAACATTAGAAGGTGAGCTTATTCAGCTGTTTTTTTAACAAGAGGCATCTCAGTGGATACAGATCTCTTTGATGCTGAACAAAACCAACAGTATTCATCATTATCTTACTGCAATGTTCTCTGTTTTCATAAAAGTCAATAGAATGAGCAGTGAAATTTAATATCATACTTGCGTTGCTTGTATGTGCCTGAAAACACTTTGCAAGTGTTGGCTTTGACTGGGCATTTCAATGTTAAGGTAAAACAAACAACTGAACCTAAATATTACTAGTAATGGAGTATGTATGGCCAAGCTGGGCTATTTTAGTACTGAGGGAATACTTCTATCAATCTGTTGTAGAAACCTGGAATAATTCTACTAGCAACGGTTAAAGGATTGTTTGTTCATTCAATAATGCTAAGGAAGTCTGGCTTTAGTCACTCTTAGAAAACAAGCTGTGTCTATTGGTGTTAATGTTTTATGTTAGGCTCATAAATGCTTCCTAAATGCTTGTTAATCCTTAGTTTAGACAATGAGATAGAGCTGTTTCCATGATTAGCTAGCAGTAGGCAAATGGTAGCCAGTAGCTGGTGCTATTCTGACTTAATATCCTTTACAACAACAAAATCCTGTTGCTCATTTAAGCAGAGAGAAGGGTCCTTTCTATACATGGTAGTATCTAAAATGTATTACGCTGTATTTTCTTGTATTAGGGATGACAAAGCTGGACCCCATGTAGTACATCTCAGTAGTAATGACTGGCTCAATTACATAACATCTTGGAAATGCTGACTGGCTTCTGTTTTCATGCCCATACTCAGGTTTTTCATATGAGCTGTTCATCATGAGAAACCTGTGTCGCTGTGAGTGCCTGGGACTTGTAAAAATTGGACAACAGTTACTTGGCTGGTAGATATAATTACTTCCAAAACTGTCCTAATTCCAGATTTCATTGGAACTTTTGTTCATAACCAAATGCCTTTTTTAGATGTCTACTCAAAACATTTGAGTATTTTTCTCCTGTTAGCTTAGTGGTGACAGAATGAGAAGTTTTCAGTGTTTAAAGATGAACTATGAGAAAGTGGAGTTTGCTGCTAGCCTTAAAAGAGCTTTGTTCCGTGTTCTGCTTTCCCATATGTTTTCCAATGTTACATTAGACAAACAAGTTAATATGTCATTTAGTTTTGTTAATAATAGTAACAACATAGAAGTTCTACTTTCCTACCAGTGATGGCTTTGCTCTTGCATTTTTGATTACTGTTGCTTTCATCAGTATTACTAATTACATGACCTGTGTGAAAGTACAAAGACAAGATAAGTAATTTTTATTGCTGCATTTTTTGCGCATGTGTGATTAGTACTGGGACCAAAGGTCCTTAAAACGAGAACATTAGACTTACTGACCAGATAGAACACACATCATCTTGCCTCAAAAGCCTTGTTAGCTCTCCTTTATGTGTAGTTTAAGTCCTTTACATAAAGCCTAAGTATAACCCTGGCTCTAGTTATGGAGGAATGAAATCAGCTGGGACAAAGTCATTGAAACCTCTGACAGAAGTATGATGTGTTCCTTGGCATGTTCATAATCATCTGGACAAGAGTGCGTTTGTCCCAACGTGAGCTCTTCAAGTAGCAGGAAAGCAAAACGCTTCTACTGGCTTTTCATGGATGTGGTGGGAGAAAATGAGGCCTTGCAGCAGTTCTTTGAAGGTAAGAATAGTTTCAAGAGAAGCCTTAACAATTTTTGGTGGCAGCAAACCCAGTAATTGGGGGTCACTGAGGGAGAAAGGAGGAAGAAAAAGTGCCCTGAAACCCAAAGCTATATTTACACTAAGTTATTGTGGAAGACAATACCAGAATGAAGTATTACAAATAGTACAGATGTGCTGCAGTGCCTTTTTCTTTGTGCTCTGGCCAGAATACCAAAGGGAAGGCAGACCCAGCAAACCCTGTGGTACTGGCGAAGTAATTGCCTTGAAGAAAAACTGGGAAGTGACTGAGGACTCATTGTAGTGTAACACTTCTGAAATTGTAGTGCTTTTCATGTGGTTAAGAGATCTCACTTCCTTCTCAGTTATAGCATGTGAGATAAAGAGGGTTTTCTTTCCACTAACATTCTTCTGAAATGGCCTGATTGTAATCGGTAAAATGGTAATTGTGCTGGTATCCTCAGGACCCTTCTGAGGCGTTAAACTTAGATATTTTTGTCTTTTGCCTGGGATCATCTGTCTTTCTGCCTTTTTCTCCAAGACATTTTCTATTCAAGCTGGTCCAATTAGTTTCATAACTTTATCTTACTACACAATTCACTTTCTAATAGATTCCATAATAAAACTGCATTTTTTAGATTCTCTGATAATGTGTTCAAAGGCTTTTTACTTTTTAATTTTTTTACTATTTTCGTTCCCTTCTTCCAGTTTGCACTTCACTTTTTGTTTTGTTTTGTAATACATTAACCATTCTATTCTAAGCTGTTTTTGTTGTATTTGTTTTCCATCTATTATCTGTGCAGGTATTCACTGATCTCAAAGTAACTTGGGAAATAACCTTTTCTGTCATGATTTTCTTTGTCTTTTGTTTCCCCTGCCCCTTTGTTGGCCTGGGTGAGAGGTGGTAACTGTAACTTTTAAGTTTTGATTTCAAACTAGGAAATTAAAAAATTGATCAAGGAAATACATTTAAGCCAAGAAATTTAAATTGGTGAGCTACAATCTAGGGCTGCTAGCCAGCAAATGTGTGGTGTATAGATTGTAGGAAATCCACACCATGTTCCTTAAGTTCAGTTTACATCATGGAGTTGAAAAGCTAACAAACTTTTTTGGCTTTGCTTTCAGCAGCATAATATTTGTTTTTATCTGGCTTTTTTTTTTTTTCAGCTGCTGCATTGCATAGCTGTTAAATACTCAAAATCATGTTGAACATGAATTATATTTTTAAAAAATTTTTTTAGGAACCATCTTGGAGAAAACCACTTTCTAGGGAGTATGGGTTAGGTTCTGTTAGCTTTTGTGATGATGATATTTTGATGGTAGAAGGTATGGCAGAGATTTTAGCTGAGCTCTTTAACGAGAATTAATATTTTTAATTATATAATTATTACTTTAATTCTTTTTAGAAGGTTTTTTGGTAGTCTGCCAGTGTGAGAGGGAGAAGCTCTGTTGATTCCTTTTAGTTATAGGAAAAACAAACCTCTTGGGATGTCATGTCTCTTCCATAATGTGTGGTTCTGCTGTGTTCCATTAGGATGTGACAAAGGTCTGCTAAGGCTATACAGCATACGGTGATGCTGTTAGATGGCTGAATTTCATTATCTGGACACAGGTATGTGTCAAGGCTGCAAGAGCTAATCATTTATTCAGCATGGAGTAGGCTCTCTTGCTGTTATAAACCATAAGTAAGTCTGAAAAGGGAGCAAGCTGAATTGAAGAGGTGGTTAGCCCTCTTTTCAAGCAGGGGTTACATTTACTGAGTGCAAAGCCATCTTTAAGTGATGGTGTCTCTGCAGCTTAGCACTACAGCTTGTGTGCTGGCTTTGTAACACCTGAATGAGGCAAAATCTCATGAGGCAAGAGTAATAAACTGCTAGTGTTGGTTTGGTGGTCTCTGTGATTAGTCATAGCAGTGTTAGAACATTGTTTTTCAAGGCTATGAAAAAACTGAATCTTGCAGTATCAAGTGGAGAATGATGCTACTGAGTGGTTCCTCAGTGATTCAGTTTTGGCTTACAAATGCATCAGCTGGCAGTTAATGAATCTATAGGTCTGCTTTGTAAGATGATTTGAAATTCATGAACAAAAAAGATCCCCTCTCCCCTGTGCTTTAGTTCCTTACAGTGCATATTTGTTTTGACACTCACTAGTAAGATAAAGTTGTATCTGCAATATTGAGAGGGGGCAGTCTGAAACAGGGTATTTTTTTTCAAGGAAAGTGAAATAATGTTTGTTTTCCTGACAATCACTTCTTTGAATGATTGATAGACCTTTTGCATTAGATATGACTCAGGGATTTGACCTTTGCTTTTTCTCATTCAAGTAAATGGCTTTTGTGTTGTGTGGCTGGGAAGTTATCTTTTTTTCTGTTTCATTTCAATTGCATATTAGAGAGTTCATCTTTGATGCAGGCTTTTCCCCTATTATTCCTGTTGAAATGAGTATTTATAATTAAAACATTTTGCATTTTACAGTCACAAAGTTCCTATTTGTCAAGGGAAGGTCAGGGTTCCTGATTAGCTCTTCTGCCTGTGTGTGGCAGAACAATCTGTTCTGGCTGATGTTATCAATGGGTTGAGAGACCTGATGGAAGGTCAGCCTAGTTACTGTTGAACTCAGTCTTCTCTTTTGTTGTAAGTTACTTTGAGGTGTCTGAAATGTGTTTTGTTTGTGCTGTCTGTGAGCTAAAGAAATCTCTTCCTTAGTGGAACCAACACCTCTCTGTATACTCATGCTCCTGCATGGGTAACATGGAATATAGATTAGAGTTTGTGGTAAATAAACCAAGCCACTGAAGAAACATGCCCTTAAAATACAAAACACTTAAACCCCAGAGATGCCACATACCATTTTAAGGATGAGAGATTGAAACAGGAATAAAAGATTAAATGAAAAATATAAAATATTAATGGTAAAAGATTTGTTTCTACAGAAAATGTTACTTTTGGGGGGGGGAAAAAGTCTATCTTAACACAAAGTCGCTCCTTACACTTTGGAGTTACAGGTCTTCCTGAAGTTGAATAACCTAGGCTGGGCTATGTCCTGGTTGGCTGCAGCACTGCTAGCTACATCTGGTTTATATTTACAGCCCTGTAGCTCTGCAGCTTGTGTCAATGACACCAGGTCTGTTCTAGTCAAAATGAGCTGGAATTTGTGAACAATTTAAATGGCAACCAGTCCTTGGAGTCCTTTAGCATGAAAAAAGGGCCTATAAGCCCCATAAGTAATATTTACCTTAGTAAGTCAATGAGGTTCAGCTGGACTTTCCACTGAGCCTGTATAGTGGAGCTCATAAAGTGCTGAAGCCTCTTTTGGTAAAAAAACGACATAATTTCATGATAAAGTATCTTTAGATGGAAATCAGTTATTAATTCTCAAGCAGAAACATATCCCTCAAAGTGCAAGGGTTTGTAGCAAACAGTATGAATTGGTCTGTTCAGCAAGCAGGTATTACTGAACACTGATTATGTTCTCTGCGCTGTTTTTACACCTTGAGCTGTATATAGGGATTGTTTCCTGTGTAAAGTAGCTGCTATCTTAACACTAATCTTACTACACATTGCTGGACTTGGCTGGAAGCTTCCTGGTGTCCTCTTCTAATGTCAGGAAATTATTAGTTTAGTACAGATCTTTAGTCAATACTATTTCTCTGTCCCCTATCCTTCACTTTCCATTTAGATACCACTGAAAAGGAGGCAGCCGATTTAAATGCAGATATATATATATAAGGCTACATGAAAGTGTTGGGAGAATTGATCAAGGTAGGTTTTCAGGGATTGAGACTTGGCTACAGGACTGTAGAATGAAGCTGAGGAGCCAGGTGATGAGAACCTCATGTCTGGAGGAAAGAAGGGGATGACTGCCAAAGAGTAACTGCCAAGTTAAGAGGCTGGAATTCATACTTCTCCTTGCAGGCCTGTGGCTGAGTATTACGGACAGGCAAGAAAGAACAGGGGAAGAGAAGACAGTGGTAGTACTGACAGATTTTAGACTTGGGGACCAAACAACAGAAGTATCAAGCTTATGAAGAAATGAGAAAAATTATATAGTAATATTCAGCCTGTGACTGCAGTGTGTGTTCTGCAAACATCTCTGTGTGAACCCCCTGCCATGGCCCTGCCTTGGCCTTTCACCTTCATCTGTTTGTTGGGTAGCTGGGAGTTCTCTGCACAGTGAGACTGAAGTTGAATGTGTCACTCCGTGCAGACTCTTCCAGAGATGTCTGGGCACATTGCAGTGTGAACTGCAAGCAGAGATCCCCAAGCACAAGCTGATGATTGAGGCTGCTGACTCCACATATCCTCCAGCAGCTCTTAGCCATGCATATGGTTTTGTGCAGGAAGCTGTATTCACAGAAGCCTCACAGCAGGGCTTGTCCTGTCACATACACGCAGTTCTCTGCTCTTACAAGCATGCAGCATCCAGGTGAGTGACTGGCTTGCATACCGCCCACATCTGTTAAGTACGTACTGTGATCAAATGCCTGTGAGGTGGATGCCACCATTTAAAATAAATCTGCATATGATCCAGTAAGTCCTCCTCTGCTGAAACAGTGCAAGCCTGTGATGCCACTGACCTGGAAAGTACATTAACAAAGTTCCACAGGGCAGCAAAATGTACCCGCTCTTCCTTTCACCTGCTCCACAAACATTCATTAGTCGTGGGCTGTCTTCCTGGTGTGCTTCCTTCCTCTCCCAGTGCTGCTTATCCTTTCATTGTCCTCCTCCCCATTTAGCTGTTCATGCAAAGTGGAGAGGTTAAGAAGAAATGATAGATACTTCTGTTGTCATCACTTAGCAACAGAACTGATCTCTGGACTGTGGGATGTCCATTTGAAAGGCCTTGTTTAGAGCTGTATTCTTTGATTCAAAAGAGCCTGTCTCTGATCTTGGTCAAAACGAAGCATTCTTGGTTGTGTTATACAGGAAAAACACTTTGTATTTGACCTCTGGCCTCAAGTTAGTAATGAAATTATATCATTCTGCATGAGGGTTTGGTAGTTTGAACAGGAAGAACAGGTGGGGTAAAAGAAGGAGAAGGTGATTGAATCCTTTTCCTGTGCACTACATTAGTAAAAGGAGAAGGGTTTGTAGTTCAAGGTGGGGTTACACTGTATTCAGACATGAAGAATGAAAAGGTGAGAACTCAACAGGTTTGAGGAAAGCTGCTAAGGAAAGTTAAGCTCTTTTGTACTCATTAAGCTGGTTTTGCAAAGTGACTTGCTGCTGCTTCCAGACTTCGTGTGTTCCAATTTTGCTAAGTCAGTGGGCTGCACCTATTGAATCGGTTCTTGTCTGGTGTGTGTGGGACAGCTTTGTATACAACATCAATAAATTGAGATGCAAGGATCTATCAGTAGCACACCTGCAAGTTGCTATCCCCCAGTGAAAGGCAGTCAAAATTAAGCCTGCAGCACCAACAAGTAAACAAAACCTAGATTAATCTACTATTCCAAAGCAATTTGGGAAATGTCTATTAGCAATATGAATTTATGTATTAAGATAGATACAAGAGGGAATTCCTGTGCAAGGTTGTGGATTTTTAGATTCTGCTTGCATGAATGTCCTTTCTAAGCACTAGATCAAGAAGGAACACTATCAGAGAAAGACATCAGAAAAGGAACTGAAGATATATTAGGGTAAGTGTACTATGCAGGGCAGTACAGTGAGAAGACAGCAAACGCACTAAAGGCAGTGACTACTCCTCAGCCAGTGGCAGTGATTAACCTTTTGTGTTCTCACACGCTGCAGCTGAACTGAGGGGTCGTGGTTGGTGTCAGACTCCAGGGTTGAGCCTTGAAGCTCTGAATGTGTGGGCTGGTCCATTTTATCATGTATGAAGTGGTACAGAGGCACTTGCAGCTCAAGCAGGAATGTCAAAGTCCTTATCTTGTTTGCACTCTGACTGGCCACACCTGTATTTGTGGAAGACTTGCCACAGAGGTGGGGAGCCTGCAGAGTAGGGCTGCTTGTCTGGGTTTTTTAATGAGTGCCTGATGACTTTCTACGAAAGTTGACATGAATTCTGGAAACTTTATAATCATAAAATCTGTTTATAGCCTCCAGTTACTAAGCAACAAAGGACAAAGTATGGAACCTTTCTCTTTGCTAATACATTTAACATGTTAGTGGGCTGGATTTTTTAGGCAGAATAAAAGGAAGCCACCAATCAAACATTTTTAAAGCTTTATTTTGGCTTTATTTAAACTCAGATGGTGGATTTTTAGATTGAGTGTTTCAGAAACTCACTTGCAGTACTTGTGAGTACTAATGCACAAAGTGGATCTGTGTACGACTATGTCTGAGCTTCAACCCAACAGACTGTTTTGACCTCAATGTGAAAGAGTTGGAAATGATCTTCAAAAGCCCTTTTCTCAGTTGCAGACTGGAGTCGTTCATCTTCCTGCTGTAGTAATTCACTGAAACCTTAATGCCATGCATTCAGTGGTGTTTGCCCAGTGCTACACTGTCATCTGCAGTGCCCTGCACATCATTAATTACTCTGCATTTCTCATCATCCTTTTCCCCAGAGTGACTAAACCAGAAGCATAACCCTTTCATTACACATGAGACAGGCGAGATTTGGTTTTCCTTTGTGTAGGAACATGGGCAGCATTACTTATTCTGAAACACTGACAATTCCCTCTGAATTTCTGTCTTTTTTACTTTTAACTTCAGGGCAAGATGTCCATGGAGCCTTGGAAAATCCCATGGTGGATACAAGCCTGTTGGAAGAATTCATTAGTAGCGACATAGAGTTTGGAACTTTGTAAGTATTATAGCAACATGTATTTCCTCTCCTTAGCCACAGCTTTTGAATTGTTTTCATTGGTGCCATGATAAAATCTGAGTTTCAAGAGGATTGTGGCTCTCTTGGCATTGTTTCTTGAAGCTGCATAGGAAGACTTAGAAAAAATTAACTACAGCCAGTAATGGAAATACGGTTGTCCTCTTGTTCAACAGAACGAATGATAATGAAATCTGCGTTGGTTCACAACTGTTGAGCTAATTGTGACATTAAATGCAGAACCGGTACTTTAAAATTCCTGTAAGTGCTAATTTACTGTTTATGTACAGAATAAGCGATAAAAGTAAGACTACTGTATAATAAATTGAGAGAAAATGGAAGTCTCCCAGTTTGAAGGAAGCAGAGTTACTGTTTTCACCCTACTTAGTTCAGAACAGAAACCATCTGTCAGTCTCTTTTGAGACTAACTTTAAAACTATCAAAGGATGCATAGTGCAAAGGCTTATGGTCAAGGGTGGAAAATTATGTATCAAAGACTTAAACCCCAAATCTTTCATCTAGACAACTGTCAGATGATTGTAGTTCAAGGCAAAATACTATTAATAGTATTATTACACTTGCACTTGCCAAGAAGCAGAGCAAGAAGGGATGTTTTAAAAATAATTAAACATGGAATTTTTCATTCTAGACAGATTCAGCAGCACATGTTTACTTAAAGTGGGCTAAATAGGCTCCTATCTGATCTAAATCATGAATAATGAGTTAATTCTCTTTGCCCACACTATAAAAGTAAAGAAAAAACGATTAGGAGGTTATATATAAATATCCATAGCCTTTATTTTTAGAGTGACTAAATGTGTTTTAGGTTAACAAGATTATTGAACTCCTGTATGACAACTTTAAAATATTATTTTGCTTTTATACACAAAATACAACAGAAATATAAATGTATATATAAATATGCTATTATGTAGTTTAAGGAAGTTAGATATTATAGTTACTGTGCTACAAAGTATTTACATGCAAGAAAACCATCTGTGAAACTATCATGGGTTTGGAGGCTGAACAGGGTTTTACACTAATACTACAGTCCTACTTCATTATTTATGGGATTAAGAATATTTACTGAATCATTAGATCTGTACAGGTCAAATTATTAAGTATTTGTGTGTAGTGCAGACAATTTGTGCATAAACAGAATAGAATCTCATAAAGGAACTTGTCAAAACATATCAAAGGAGAAAAATATTAAAAGCCTCCATATGCACATATAAAATGCAGAACTTCATAATGTCACGTGCAATGAAAAGGGTGCTGTTACCACCAAGGTCTTGGGTGTACATTGAAATTTCCATTGAAGATCAACTTGCATCAGAAAGACCATCAGCCTTAAATTTATTCTTCTCTTACGTCACATGTGAAGCACCATGTGATTTCCTCATTTTTTTCTACAGTAATACCTTCCACATTATCAGTGAAAGGAGAAAAAGGGTTGCCATGCCTTTTTCTAAGTAGGCATTTCATTGATATACTGTTTGTAATACAGGATCATTTAAAATACAGATTATTTTCTTTTCCTTCAAAAAGTATCAATTTCAGTAAAGTTTTAACTTGGAGATATATTCCTACTACCTCTGTATTCCATAAATACTTTCTCCTAGAAAGTGTCTGTCTGTATTTTACTGAAATAATCTAAGTTAAAGCAGAAATCAAGTACCCAAGGCCACATTTGAAGCCAGAATATGAGCTGAATGTGTAGAAGGGAAGTTTTAGACTTTTACATATGTATATTTTTAAATTTTACAAGGCACAATTGGAATTCAGTATATATGGATCAAGCATCCCACAGGAAAAAAAATTAAAATGAAATATTTACTAACTATTCAAAGTTGAAAACAAGGTTTAGGGTGTAGTCATGGTATTTAAAAGCATCAGAGAATCTATTTTGAAGGAAATTAAAGAAAATTCTAATGTGGAATTTTAAAATTTATTTTTAAAGAGGAGCCATGTGGTTGAAGCTAACCCTAAATGCAAGGTTGTGGATGTGACATGTTAGAAGACCAGTAGCAATACCATTATGAAATGCATGAGCACATGTCAAAAGTAATAGGCTGTAACCAAAAATAAAACTGCTCTCTTTAATGCTATCCATACTCAGAAATACAAAACCTGAAGTGAAAACAATAGAATGAAAATTGTCCATTGATGCTTGAAAATATTTGCTGTGTGTATGCTTTTATGCATATGAGGGTGTCTCTTTAAGGAATTTTATTTTATTTTATTCAGCTTCTGTGAGAACACTAGGCTTTGGTAAAGGAGGTGTGTCTCATTAGATTTTTCATCCTTCCTCTGCTGTAGCATTTTTAGCCTAACATGCATCTTAAGACTTGCCTTTCAGGTCAGGCTTCAGAGCAGTGTTTCAGCTGACAATTCATAGGAATACCTGAAAGGACTGAGAATCCATTTCTTGAACCTCTATCTATTCCTAATGTAACAGAAGAACCCTCTGTAGTTCATTTGGATGGCAGCAAGATGGCATAGGATTTTCTCTTCCTTAAGAGAGATGAAGATGCTATAGGTCTTTAACCTTTAGTCTAGAGAGAATGGGGCTTAAATCCCTTGTGAGCGCCATATGTTCAGAGTCACTGGTGTGCCTGCAGGTAACTGAAGAACCACTCATGGGAAGGAAGGAGGATTGAAGTCAGTGGGTTGTGAAGGGTGGATTTGGGTGAGAAGGGATGGGATGGGGTCTTCCTGCATGGCAGAGAGGCGGAGGGCCACAGGAGATGGTCTGATGAAGTGTAAGTGACATTGTCATGTGAGAAGAGGCAGCAAACATGGTGAACAATGCTTCCTGAAGACCCTTGTCAGTAGCCTGGTGGTCCCTCTCCACTTGCTTTCAGCATTGGCTGTTGTCCTCCATGGCTTGTTCCAGCAGAAATTAAAATCTCTTTTTCATGTTTAGGCAAAGCCAGTTGCCAGACTCCCCACCGGACTCCGGATCAGAACCATATTCCCCACCGCAGCTACAAAGTAGGTGATATTAACTTTGGCTTTTCCCAAGCTTGTAGGAAGATCTCCAGCTCCTCTTCCTTGTTCTTATTCTCTTATCTGTTTATTTTTCTCAGCCCCATGGTACAATACTCTGTGGCCCAGTGGGCTGCAGCCTCCACTGCCATGCCCATCTGCCATGGCACCCAGCAAGCTTCCTTGTGGGTTCATGGAGACTTACTCTGACCCCAATGCCATGAGGCAGCTTTCCACCATCTCCCAAGACTGCTGCCTGAAGACAGAAAATGCTGTGACTCCATGGAATCATTCTACATCCTCCAGCTGTTTGGGTTTTAATTATTCATGCTTCCAGCCTAACGCAGCTCAGATTTCTGGGTAAATGATAAAGCTTTTATGCAAAGGATGAGACATGCAAAAAATAGTAGAGCTGGTTTAAGATTGGTTATAAATCCCTGTGGGTGTAGGGTTTTCCACAGGATGGCAGTGTTTAGACATTTTTGAGACCCTTGTGGTTAAGGGTTCTTTAAACCATCTTGATTGAAGTTTAGATTGGAAGTAGGAATGGATTTCAATTTTTAAAACTGAAGAAGGCTAATGATAAACCAAGAGGTTTTTCATAACTGGATTATAAAAATATTCAGGTGTTTTGCAATACCTGTTGTAGAGATTTGTGCATGAGGATCTTGTAAGTGTTCTAGCAAATGACATAAGAGAAAAAAATTCTCATATCTATGTAAGCAAGTGAAGCAGTAATCATATACTACCTGCCATATTAACCCACCAGTGCGTTGTAGGTGCTTAATTATTTAAAATGGCTCTGGTATTTTGACATTAACTGGTAAAAAGTAAAATTATTCAAGATAAAAGCTGTGATTTTAATGCAAATGTCAGGAAATTAAACTCCTGACACTTATGGACTGTGTAAATTTTTAAATGGGATCAACTTCTTTATTCATATGAAATAAAAAAAAATGTTTTGGAAGGAAAAATTTGGATAATTCAGTTTTAAAAACCCACCAACAATCTCCTCCCCCAGCAAATCAGAATTTGGGTGACAGTGCAGTTAAAATGAGGTAATAGAATCGTGAGTGTTCTTTTGTTATGATTTTGTAATATCTATATTTAAACTTATAAATGAGTAATGCAACTTACGTTTTTACAGAAGTATTTCTGCAGTGTCAAGCAAAAAAAGGAAGCTCTCCCAATTACTAGGAGATGTCATTGATTCTCCAGTGCAGTCTCAGGATTCCAGACAAGGTAAGCAAGTGTGTGAAGATGAAATGTTTTATGCCATAGACAAGTGAATACTTGAGGAGCACAGCTCTGTGCCTTACCAGAAAAGGTAATGGTATTAATGGATTGTACTTCACTACCAGGTTTGGAGGAATGTACTTTTTTGGAAAACTAGGATCTATTTAGATTTGGCAAAGAGAGAAGAGCATTAGAGGTTCATGTTTCCTGAGGATTTTCTGTATAGAATATTCTGCCCTTTTCCATATGTGAATCTCCAGTATGGAGATGATAGCATATTTTGCTAACTTTGCTTGGCACTAACTTGACAGGGCAAAGAAAGCATTTTGGGTCAGATTAACAGGGAATTAATGGGGTGGATGAGCAAAGAGATTGCATTTTCCCATTATCTCCTCCACTCCTTGTTTTTTTTCTGCTAAGTGTATGCATGAGCAAACTTGGTAAAAGCTGTATGTTCTTTCCCACCTATTCCCCATATTGATTTGGTTCATTGTTTTATCAAGATAAAAGTGCTAAGTTTATACCAATTGATACAAAAAAACTTTATCAGGCATGTACAGAAATGAATCAGCTTCTGTGAAGCTTCTGTGAGGCTCTCTCTGAATGAGCAGTTTGTAATGACCAGTTTATCTGAGGAATTTCACCTATGTCTGTTAGTGAAAAATCTAGGAGCTGCTTGTTATTTCCTCAGAGTAAGTTATTTTCAGCATTAAATCAATCTTTTAGAACACTTTTAATGAGTAGAAACTGGATTTAGTAGGTTGCTTTTCCTTTGATATCTTTGATTTAATCAGTGTTTCTTGATTGTGACTACTCCTCTAAGTAAACCACTGCTGAAAAGAGAAGACAAGCAGACACTTCTGTATCTGAAATTGCTATTGCTGTTTTTAATATGAAAAGATATAACTTTGAAATAGACTTTCTCTGGGTGTCATTTCTAATAAAATCTCACTGACATGTGCATTGGAAAAAGAACAGAGGTATGAGTAAAAATGGCATGGGGATCATTTAGAAGTGAGGTGTGAATTTCTTTACTGTGGTGTTCTTTCTATCTATCTATCTATCTATCTATCTATCTATCTTTACACTGCTGTATGTCAGAAGTGAGGACTTGCAAATGAAGCTTGGGCCTGAAGTGATTCTGAAGGCTCTGTCTTACTGTGCTGTCACTGCCTGTGGATGTATCTTAGTTATATGTTCAATGACATATTTTCTCCTATCTTTACTGCACTCTATTTATCTGTTTCTCTTATCACATTCTCCTCTGTCTTCATAAAATGTATAATATGTCAGAGAATTGTGGTTGACCCTGTCTGTCAAAGAATTCTCTATCGTATAGGCAGAAAGCAGTAACCAGATTCATTGACCAGATGTAGTGGTGAATGTGCTTGTTATTGGAAAACTGTGCCTCCTGTAGTATATTCTTCAATTCAAACCCATACTAAAGGGAATGGGAAACAAATGTAATTATTTTGCTTAATTGCTTCTTGCAGTGTTGCAGATGTACAGTAGAATTCTTAGCTTTCCTTCTGCCCCCCCACCAAGGGAAACTATCCATCCTTTTGGAGAGAATAAAAAATAGGAAGTGCTACTTGTGTATTGTTGTGCAAATCAGGAAAGCTGAAAAATTTATTTTCTAGAGCAAGAGAATATAACACAATCTTGTGGAATAACTGCAAAGGATAATCACATTTAAATATATATGCAATGCATTTGTGATTTATATATATATGTGCATTTATGTAAATATATTTATAAAAATGTCTATGCAGGGTTTTTGGCTAGTCCCAAAAGAAATAACTGAATTTTCACTATCTCTCTACAGCAGCTGTAAGGGACTGTGCTGCTGAAGTGCAAGAATATGACAGTGATGGACAGAATGCTGCTTTGGAAAAATGTTGTCAAGCACTTACATGGCAACCATATCAAACTTCTCAGTGGAACAGCTTATTTAACTCTAATTATGAAAAACTGTAAGCACTAATGTTTGCACTAGAAAAAAAATTGTTTCCTCTGGTTTTTTTTTTTTTCCTTTTTTTATCTGTTATTGTAGTTTTGTAGGAATAAATGATACATTTGGCATCCCTTGTTCTTATGGGAAATAAGAACAGAGAAGGAAATACAACAGGTATGATGAAATATGAACTTGCAGGTTTTTCAGATAAGCTGAATTTGAAACACTTGTTGAAATTAATGCCAGGTTTTCTGATTTCCCTTCAGGGATTTAGGGGCAAAAGGAAATTTAAGATACCTGGTAACTTTTATTTATTTTATCAAATGTGTTGGGGCAAGTAATTGCTAAGCATATGGCACCTTTCCCTCTAGTGGCCTAAAACATTAAAGGAAAACATTAGAAATTACCGGTATTACTTCTGTGCTCATACAACTTAAATCTTAATCATTATAGACAAGTGTGTGTGACATGCAACTGTTCAGTCAAAGATTTAGAGTTTTCCTGTGTTAATCAAACGATGAATAATTTTTTTTTGGTCACATGATCTGGAAAAGGTCATTCCAAGTTCACTTTACATCCCTGATTTTCTCCATTCTAATACTTAGTGTATGAACCCTTTAAGCAAATTAACCCTTTTCTACAGCATCTGGTTAGTTCTTCAGGATTGGTGCAAAAAATTTGTCACTGTCTCCACAGGACTTATATAGCACAGTAAATTGTAATGTTCCTCTAGCCCAACCTGCCAAAATATCTCATGGGAACTGGGTGCATATCAGTGCCATCACTGGACACTGATGTTACCTGTTTGCACACAGGGGATAGGGGCATTATACATCTTACTATGTCCCACACAACCCTTCTTCTCAGGTACTGACATGACAAGAGAGCAGACCTTTACACTCCTTGGGAGCTGGATGGGCCCAGAAACCTCCAGCTGTGTTTGTAATATGTGTATTCACTCTAAATTGAGGTGGCTTCTAACTCCTGTTACACTTTGAGCCAATGACTACATGAGGGCAGTGTGCTCATGGTGGGAGATTGCTCTCCTGACACTGCCCAGTTACTTGTTGCTTCCCATACACCTAAAACTGAGGTTCCAGACTCACATTTCTTTGTGACTTGGGTCAACAAAGACAATGTGAAGCTGAGCAATAAAGTATCCCAATACATGCTCTGCTGCTGTTACTGTGCAAGGGGATTGAGATGTTATTAGCAGAGGAAGTCAGTATTACTTTGAAGTGGGGTCAGTGGCAGTGCTGTTGTTCCAAGATGCACTGTAATTACAGCACATTGCACAGATTTTCTGAGTAGTGATCCTGTGTTCTGTTGGCCTCAAAAGACTCGCACGCTTCTCATTGCTTAGTGTAGATGGATTGATCCCAAACCTTCAAATTGCTGCACCCACTTGAGGGGTATTTCTCAGGTTAATTATTATTTTCCATTTTATTCATACAGTACTTTAACCTCTTAGTTATTTCATTTTCACAACAAAAATGCTGTTAGCTGAGGTAGATTCATTAGAAAAGGTTACTCTACCATTAATTCTGCCCTTCATTGTGTCTGCTTGGCACATTCTTGGCCCTTGTCTCATATTGGTGGTGCTCTGTCCTAATGATTTTAAAGTCCCTGAACACTTAAATTCTGAATAGAAAGAGGAATTTGAAGCATATTTCTGGTAGGGACGCTTGTGTGACAGGGATATCTCTTGCTACATAGAAATTATTCCAAATTTTACTGTACTTCTTGGTAAGACTCATCATTCTTTGTGCACTAAGGACAAAATATGTGTTTGCTCTTAATTAAACTACATACTCAGAAAATTATAATATGAAATTGCTCTTTGAGAGTCATTGTTCCAAACACTGCAACTTGGAGACATGGAAATTTGTAATTTTGCTTGTCAAGCTGCTTGCCTATGTGTAGGCAAATAGTCTGAGATTGCATTAAGAATATTGGCTAATGAACTTGCTGCACACCTAAATATGAAAAATTACTCCTTTCCCTACTATGAAATATAGTCATTTCCTACAAAAATAAAAAAAATTGCCCGCTGTAGGAAGAAACTGAAGAAATTTTACTTCTTTAATAATGATGGTTTGAGGAGATGGTAGAACCTTCATTATAATTTTAAATATGAAGTAACAGATGACTTAATAGTTTTGAAGTAGTTAAAAAGTAGTTTTCTCTTTATTCCCTGTCCCAGATAATCAATAGTTAGTTGAAAGGAGACTTCTGTTGATAATTTATAAAAAGATAATAAAGTCTATTTATGTCCTATAAAGTCTGTACATTTTAACTTTTCCAACTAGTAATGGAAGAGTTATGAAAAGCCATCTTCAGTAGTTGTATTAATGAGAGATCCTCAGTAGCATCCTACAAGATCATTGTTATCAAATTTCATTAACAAGAAAAGCAAGTGTCTATATAAGAGAACCTTGCCACATAATTCTGTTATTTCAGAATTATCCATCCCTTAAATCAGAGGACTGGAAACATTGTTGGGATGGTGAGTTCACCCTCTCTAATAGAAAGATCTGTTGATACCTTTACTTGTTTACTGTGAGTCATAGAGACAGAATACTCTTGCTCTTTAGGTGACCATTGCCCTTTGAAGAAATAAAATAGAGTTGCTTTAGCTGGAGTAGGAAGTACAATATATAAAGGAGAGTTTTATAGTCAGGCCAGAGGGTTGCTACTGATAGCTTTTCTTTTAGCTTAAGTAAAGCCTTATTTGAATCCAGTAGCTTCTGCAGAAGCACTTGGTGTGGGAATTTGTGAACAAAGTGGGGAGTCTTGCTGGCTCATTAGCTTATTGTTGTCTGTAGCACTAGCTGCAGCCTGCTGTTTATAGCAGTGTTGTAATGAATGACTGAATTCACTAAAAGGTTCGTTTATGCTCTTAGGTGCACAGAGTTCCTTTATATCAGATTTGTAAGTGAGGATTATGTAAGCCCCTCAACCCCTGGTTTCTGAACATTTCATTTTCAGACTAGAATTGGAGGACATTTTATATGCATTTTCATTTTTACACCTTTGACAGGTTAAGAAGAAAATAGTGGTAGAACTGGTGATTGTAAGGATGTATTTTTGGTCCAGTTTTGTTACTAAAAATCAGATGGCTTTTTGGACCACTTTAAAAAAATAGGAATTCAAGATGTCACTCAAGTATGTCAGTACCTAAAGTTGCTATTCCTTCTCCTTGTTTTTGTAGACCTGCGGTAGGATATCACATTGTCACAGATAAAGGATTTAATTTTTCAACAGCAGATGATGCCTTTGTGTGCCAAAAGAAGAATCATTTCCAAATCACAGTTCATATTAGAATCATTGGACAACCGAAATATGTCAAAACTCAGCAGGGGAGGAAACCAATAGAAAAGTTTTACTTGAAAGCTTATGGAATTAAGGCAAGTGTGTCTCCTCTTTGAGATTATTACTTTTAATTATCCGTATAATGAGGTAAATAATTGAACTGTTTTATTAGGAATTTTTTGACTAAGAACATGTAACTGCCTTATGTAGGTTCAGTTCTCATGCTGAATATCTGCGGAATGGAATGAGCCAATAATGGTCTGGATTCAGAAAACATTTTTTCTTTTGTAAATTAATGCACTTACTTTCCTTTTTTTTTTTCTCCCTTTCTACTTACTTCTTGGGTCTTCAGAGTAGATGTCAATTATCAATTGATCTTTATTAATTTGTATGTCATACCATTAGAAATGAGTGCAATTTCACTGTTTTAGGCACAATTTGCCTATTAATTTCTATTTCAATTTTTATGTGTTGGAAAATCTAATATTCATGCAATTTTTGAAAATTATTTTTGTCTTATAGATGGAAACTCCAGATCAAACAATTGCTATTGAACAGTCCCAGTCAGATCGAAGCAAAAAAACTTTTAATCCCGTTAAGTAAGTATTTTGAGAAAATTATTCCATTTTATTTCAATATGTGTGATTGGTTTGAAATATGAAGTAGTTGCTTCTTGAAAACTTACAGTAGCTCTAAGCCAGTTTTCTGATTTTTGTACAGATTTCATTGTGGATGCACACATAGAATCACAGTAGTAATGCATACCTGGTCACACTTTGTTAAGGAAAATTTTCAGCAGTTTTACGGATGTGTTAAGTATGTCTATCCAAAATACTTACATTCAGCTAGAAACACTCTTCTGTGCTGCTTAGAGCTGTATGGCAGATGCATTTCCAAGCTTAAAAAATGTCAGAATTTTCCTGTCCTAGATGAGCATGAGATACATTTGCAGTACTTTTTAAGGAGGAGTGCCACTGCTAGAAACATACGTGCAGCATCTTTCTGGAGCTCTGCCATTCTTGAGCATTTAACTCACTGGCAGAATCTATGTTTATTCTTCTGGCATAAGTTTCTTCTGTTGGAGCAGCTCTGTTCTCTATAAATAATTAAATAGGCCTTATAACACAAAGAGATAAGACAGTGTCAAGTTAGACAGGGCAGTGCTGGGATAAAGGCTGCACTATATTATCACCTAAACTGAACTTTGAGCTTGGAAGAAGAGCTTGACTTTCACTAAATTGCCTCTCTCATGGCATTTTTCTTCCTTTTGTGTACTGACAAATAGATTCTGTGTGTATGTAAATTATTTTATGTGTGACTGTTTGGTGAACTGTAATTTTATCTATACAGACTCATTATTTGTATTCTTTATCTCTTGCTGGAGGACTACCACTATGTATTTGAGACACAGGTGCCTGCTGTGTACTTCCAGACATGCAAATTAGGTGCAGATGGAAAGAAGGACAAACAGTAAGATCTATTAATTTTAATGTAGAAATTCAGGCCCAATAATAAGCAAGCAGTTATTAATCCTGTCGAGCAGGAAATAGCCATCATATGGAACATATACAGTTTTATTATATTCAAAACTATGTACAAACAGACCAAGAAACATAAGACTCTTATTAGTAAGAATGGTTCCCTACTTCTGGTGCTTTATCCTGTTTATCTCCCTGATGTAGTCACTGTTTTTAGTACATTTTTAAAACCAGGATTACTGCATTTTTACTGGGGTTCCTCTGTTTTATTAATTGTCAGTTTTTTTCAGAACTGTTTTAACGAGTTTGTGGAAATCTGGTTTGAGCAGATAGATCTCCAAGCACTTACTTCCCTGATCTCGTTTCATTTTCTGTTTTAGAGTTGATCTGCCAGGGGACCAGATAACTAAAGTAACACTGGGAAGGCTGCATTTCAGTGAAACAACAGCAAATAATATGAGAAAAAAGGGGAAACCTAATCCTGATCAGAGGTATTTCTGTAGCTAGTTGGCCTGTGTGTTAAAAGTAGAAAAGAGAAGGTCTACTTTAGAATGGAATTAATGTTTGTGAAAATCTCTGCTATCAAATCTGTGTTATTTTTCAAATTCTCTAATATTTGGTATGTGCTTACAAGCCTCTTCCTCTACAGTCACAGAATGATATGAGAATAAAAAACCCCAAACTTCATCCTCATGGTTAGAAATAGTTTCAGGAAATCATAGCCAGAATACTGGCTGACAAAATCAAGAAGCCAAAAAAAGCAAAATAATGGTAATTTTCTTCTGAGGCAGGAAAGGTTTTCATCTTGGAGGCTTCATTACCTAAATTCGTCAAAATTATTGTATTCTTTGTTAATTTGCAGTGATTGTGGGGTTTGTAAGAGCATATTTCTTAAGAGTGAAGGAAATACTTTTTCTTTTATATTGTAAGAAATACATTTAAAAACATTGTATTTTTATGTATCAATTATAACAGCTGTATTTCAAACATCTTTTTCTGTGAGAAGGAATTACTTCAATTATTGTCTTGATTAAATCAATTTCAAATTAGATACTTCATGCTGGTGGTTGGACTGTATGCTGTTTCTCAGGACCAGTTCTACTTACTATCTGCAAATGTCTCTGAGAAGATCATTGTGAGGGTAGGTATAAATTTGGATTACTTTCATGTAAAAATATTTACTGTTTTGATATTCACAGGAGATTGAGGGGTCATGATTCTCAGGCATAAAATTACCACTGAGTCAAAAAGATTGAGGAAAAAAACTAGAATTGCATGTTGTATGAGTATGTTATCTTTTAATTATCAGAAATTAAAAATGTTAAAAGTAGAGTTATAAAAAGATTTAAAAAGAAAGCTTGTTATGAGTTCCAATACTAAATATATTGATTTTTCCAGATTCTTTTTTTATTCGAGGTGAAACAATTTACTTCTCTTGCCAGGAATTTTGTAAATGCTTTCACTAGCTAGAGTCTTCATTTTCCGAGGAGGATGAGACGGAAAAAAAAGTAAGGGAAGAAGGTCAAGCAGCTCTAGGAAGATTAAGACCCATAGCTTCACTTTTCCAGTGTGTTTTCAGAGTGTCCCACCTCTCAATTTGATGGTAGTAATATAGGTTTCAAACTAGAAAAAGGAAGAATAATCTCTTTTCCTCTTAACTGTTACTTTTCAGTTCCCTCATTCACAGAACATTTTTCTTTTAGTACTCAGCTTTAGTCTACAGTTAGACTCGGAAAAGAGAAAAATCCCAAATCTAGAATGTAACAAGAGCTATGGAGAATTAGGGTTAGGGGAGAGAGAAAACACAAAGCCCCAGCGTGAGTGGGATTGCAAGGGACTGCCAAGGAAAGGTGGGGGCTGCTGAAAGCTTTCAGTCCTGGCTCCTTTTTCATGTGATCTGTAGGTGGTGGCTAATGTTTGAACTGGGCATAGTCTGGAGTTATATTTATTTCTAGAAGCATACTATGTTTAGGGCTTAGAAAGATGGGGAATACATAGGTGCCATGTGGTGGGGCTGCAAAAGATGGAGAGGGCCTCTGGAAGATTGCAGTCCACTGAACTTTTTAGTGTGGGTCAGCTGAGGAGCTGCTTCTTGTTTGCATGGACTCTTTCTAGCCCTTGGCTTATGGAGAGGAATAGGCTTAGCATTTTGGTTTGGAGTCTAGTACGACCAAGAGCTCTGGTGTATTAAGTGGAGCTGGGAGGAGGCTTCTAAAGAAAGTTGAGGGCTGTCAAAAGCTTTCAGTCCTGGCACCATTTTTGCAGGCCATTGCTTGGGCCTGTTTGGCAGCCCAACATCTGCCTATGCTTATGACTATGGTTTGGTTTAGCATTTGGTTTTGGACAGAGCAGAAGGGCAAATCTCCAGCCCATGGGGTGTTCCTCAGGGGTTTCCAAAGGAAGATGAGGGCTTTCAGATGGTTTCAGTCCTGGCTCCTTTTTCGTCTGGGGGTCCTCTTGTGCCATAAACCCTCTTCCTGCAGTTACAGTTAGGTTTTTGAAGGGCATTATGGCCCAGAGCTCCTTTTGGGGTGGAGCTGTGAAAAGGCTTTGAAAGCAGTGTGTGGAGTTCAGCACTTTTCTGCCCTGCTGAGAAGTTTTATCATCCTGGCTGCTGCTGTGGGCTTTTTCACTTCAGGATGCTGAAGCACTGTGTTTGCATCATCCCTACATACATTATAGTTATTGTCCTTTATTTGTCCATTAATTTCCACAATTCTGTTTTCATCTGAATTTCTCTTTCTGCATCTAACAGTGTTATAGATATCACATCATTAATAATTTGGGGAAGCTGTTGAATTTTCACATTTGTCTCATACTTGTTACAAGATATATATTTTTATGTAAGATTTAGAAATTTACATTTTCCTACTATTTTTAATATTAGATTATTTTGAAATTTCAATGAAGAGGGCTCCTTCAATGTATGTGAGACAGTTCTTGAACAGGAATTAATGGAATGAGATTTTGCAAACCTGATCACTCTTTCAGACAAAGGAAAAAGAAGGCAGTAAGGCAGAAAGATCAAGAGGCTCTGGTCTGAAGTAGTGAAAATATCAACAGGAAAGATAGAAAGAAAGAAAAGGTCATTTTTTAGATGTCTAACAGGGCTTCAATGGCAGGGTAAAGTGAGTCAGCCACTGGCTACCTTAAAGTGGCAAAGCTGTGCAAGTACACTGTGAGAAAAAGCAGCTCATCTTCTGGCCTTTCATACACTCAAACACAACAAAGCTACCAGCTGAGTGGTGGTTGTCAGGCATATCAGATCATGCTCTAATTGTGACAAACAGTGGTGAGTACACAGTGCCAGGCCTTGTAGCTGGCAAAGCCCTGTGAAAGCCTGGCTTCTTTTTATCATGATTGTACTTTGGCCTGAACTCAAATTTAAAAAAACAACCCCAGAACAACAAACCACCCTAAAATGAGCTATAGAAATCAAATGCCTTTTCTGGTTATACATGTTCTGTCATTTTATTGGTGTTCTTTAAAAGACCCTGTTTCCTTGATATGAAATTTCTAATACGAATTAATTTGAAAAAATTACAAAGGATTTTATGAGTCACATGTGTTTATCTCTTCCTTGTTTTCTCTTTTCTGATTTTCAGTCTCAGCTAAAATTTAGTGGTAGATAAAGAATGGTTATAATGTCAAAGTTAAAATTTGGAAAGCTTTGGACATTGTCAATTTAGCTTAAGGTGCTAATAAAGTAGAATTCAAGGGGAAAAAAGGGAAGAGGCCAGTCCTGTGTGAGCACAAACACTCAGAAGTGACTCCACTCTTGTTTTTTCTGTCAGTGTGTTAAAAAGCTTTTGAATACAATTTCAATATTTAAGATTTGGCTTTTCATTTTCCCAGAATTTCTAATAGAATAAACAATAGTGCATCTATGCTATACTGTACCTTTAAACAAAAAATTTCCTTCCAGGCATCTAACCCAGGACAGTTTGAGAATGACAGTGATGTACTGTGGCAGCGAGGACATGTTCCAGAGACTATAGTGTGTCATGGTCGAGTAGGAATTAACACAGATGCACCAGATGAAGCACTGGTTGTCTGCGGAAACGCCAAAGTTATGGGCAGAGTCATGCACCCATCTGACAGCCGAGCAAAACAGAATATCCGGGAGGTGAGGGCCATGCAGTATTTAGGGCATTCATGTTTGCACCACAGCACATGTGTGGATCATTGTTCTGACACATGAAGCAGCTCCTATATCCTGGCTCTGCTGAAATGCTGGCCTGAAGAAACCAGATGTACCACAGTGCTCTGTAGAACCTATAGACTTTGGAGAGGGCCCTCTGTAGAAACTGGGAGCTGTCAAACTGAAGGGTAACTGGCAATACAAATACAAACAGCACTCTGATAGTGGGGAATGGTAAGATTGTCTATGTTTTTCAGTGTGATGATTTTCCAAATGACTGTGTCAGGCTAGTTGCTCTCTCAGTGGTGTCCTAGATGCCATGCTTAGTGTTTCAACATGTAAATCTTGGTATTTTTCCAACCAGGTCGATACAAATGAGCAGTTGAGAAGAATAACACAAATGAGGCTGGTGGAATATGACTACAAGCCTGAATTTGCATCTGTTATGGGAATAAAAGATACCCATGAAACAGGTATTAAGTCAGCTCTGTTCCCATTTTTCATTAACATCTACTGATATTTATTGTGCCATAGGGCCTTTTAACATCCTGCTATTTAATCCTCATTTTTTAGGTTACTGCAATTGCACACTTGGCCGTCTATCTCTTGTGGTATAAAAATGCCAAAATTAGGTATTGTCTGTAATTTTACAACTTCTGTTTCAATTTTTAAAGACGGGGAGTTTATTTTCCAGAAGTAATGAGAATGAAGTATATGCTTACAAACAATTTTGTTCTTACTGCAGAGAAATGAGAATTCTAAAGGTTTCTAGTTTTTCTCTGTGGAATGGAGAAAAAACCCTGAAATACTGGATTTTTGTACCACAGAGAAATTCTAGATCTTTTTTTGCTCTGCCTGTAGTTTTTAGAATAGTCAGTGGGTACGCCAATGTGTTTCATGACATTATTTTTTGTTACCTTGCGAACAGGAATAATAGCCCAGGAAGTGAAGGGGCTTTTACCTGAAGCTGTTAGAGAAGTTGGAGATGTTGCTTGTAATGATGGAGAAAAAATAGAAAACTTCCTCATGGTTGACAAGGTATGGTCTTGAGGGAGAAAGTGGGGGTGTGTATTTAGACTGTTCTTTCATGTGGAGAGCTATGAACACGCGCTGTGCCCCATACAAAGCTGTAGCTCTCCACGTGCGTTACAGAAACGGCCTTTGGCGGATTACCGAAAAAAACTGAAACAACAGCTGTTTGCAAAGGACTGAATCTTTTAATGACAAGAAGAATCTATACTAAAAACTGATTACAATACTATATAAACTATAATACAGTTAAAAAGAAAAAGGCCTAGCTTTTCTGAATAAAAGTGGATAGCGATTTCATAGCATTGCTTCAACAAGCGGGACTCCAAAACATTCTTTTGTGTTGAAGTGTTCAGTTAATTAGGTGTTCCAGAAGTGAATTAAGCAATGATGACATTCATCTTGTTAAATAAAAACTTCCTTACTCTAATCCTGGTATAACCTCTACATACCAAATCCAAGTGCTAGCTCTGTGTGAAGGGGGTTTTTTTGGCGATCTGAAATGCTTTTTATAGGTTCAAAGTCATATGCTGTGAAATGGCACACAAAGTAGTTACCATGCTCATAGGTTGAAAACACTGTCTGGATGTTGTCCTGTGCTCTCTTCCCCTCCTTTTCCTGTAGAAATAGGACTTCAAGGAACTGTCAGTCACGGAGTCCAGTCACACAAGACTGCAGACAGCACTTGTCTCAGAGCAGCCCCTCTGTTGAGCGCTGGTTCACTGCATGCCAAAGATGACTTCTCAGCTTTTTCCCACTTTCAGCTGATAATGAGAAGAGGGAGGTTTTAGAGATAGGTGACCTTATATTTTCTGGATGTTATTATGAACACAATCCGGCATTCATTATCATAATGCATTCTTTCATTATTCTATAGAAATCACAAGTTTACACCACCAAACTTGGGGAAAATACCTATAAAAATACTGTATTTCACTTGTCATCTCTTGCTAGTCTGTAAATAGTTTAAATTCATAGGTTAAATGAATATTCTAGGTTGTATTCCATATAAGAGAAGTATGAATTAGATACCTTTAATAAAGCTGTGGAAAGAGCACTTCTGGAGATACTGTTGTAAAGGAGATGTTTAGAAAATGTGCTGTATTTGGTCAGGGTTCCAGCCTGTAGCTGATTTCTAGATGCTAGTAGAGGAGCAGTGGTGGTAGGTGGTGGCTCCAGGTTAGTTTTGCCCTTTAGGCCTTCCTGTTATATTGTATGACAGCTGTAGCATCATTTGCATTTTTGAACGCCCCCAAAATTGATTTGGGGTCGTCAGTTTTTTTGTCTGACAGAAGATTAGGTGGGAGAGTTGAGCTTTTGGTTCATATCTCTTCCTTCCTGAAATACCACACAAAATACCATCTCTAACAGTGCCTCACACCACTGTCTTTTGGGCCCATCATGTTCCCTTTCTTCTCTGTACCTTGGGTCTCTGGAGAGTGCTTGCCAGGGTGTCTTCCAGGGATATGACCTACAAATGGAGAATGCCTGCTTTCTACTTCATGCCTGCGGGGTGTGATTCTGCTGTGTATGTGGCCCATGCAGGAATGGTTTGTTACAGCAATGGCTTAGTTGCTGCTTGGCATTTTCTTGACTGCTTGTCTAGATCTGGACCTGGGATTACTTCACAGACACTTTGGTGTTTTAATATGGTCAGGTAAATCTGTGCTTTCTCCTCTTTTTCCTAACAACTGTGGCAGAGCATATGAACGTCAATTCCATGAGCTTTGGGGTGACAGGAGCTGGAGAGATGCATCTAACAATATAAGATGTATACTGAATTCAGAGATTTGGAACATCTTCTGTCCAGGTGGAACATCTGATATAAATTCCTGAGCTCCCAGCTCCGAAATAGCTCAGCACCTTGGATAATAAATGGACAGTGCTTCATAACTTTTTTTTCAGTTTGGCAGGTGATGACACTTTGAAATTTCTTATCTCGTATTCCAAGTTTATTTCCAGATAAGTAGGGTGCTGGTGGGTGTTGTGTCTCTTTTTCAGTTAGCTGTTTGGAGCTGTTAAACTTGGTAAAATTAATTGATTGTATTACACATTTGAACCAGGCTCTGCTACTTTCTAGAGAAACATCTCAACTATGTGAAATTTGGTTTTTTGAGACAGAATCTTTCTTTTCTTCTCAGTTGCAGTGTGCTCAGTACTTTGTCACGAGAGAGGCAGTAAAACTCTGATCAGTTTTTTTTCCCCAAATAGAGTATTTCTTCATTTTGCCAGAAGAGCCATTTTCTCAGCTAGTTGAAGCCACCTAGAAGTGATTCATGCTTGATTTGAAGACAAAGGAAAGGGCAGCTGCTCACATGTCATTGATATGAGGGCAAGTGACCATATAAGTGATTTCACAGTTCTAGGCACAGAGATTATTTTGAAGTCACTTTTTATTTAAATGGGCTGTTGGTATCCTGGCAGTAAGGAAGCTTGTGACTTACCACTGATAATGTGCTCTGATTCTGATTACACAAAATGCTGTCTGGTTTTGTGGAATGCAGTCACCTTTTAAAAAAAAAGTATGCATGGCTTTTACAATGTGAAAGGAAAAACTGCTTTTACTAGACTGGAACACTTAGCAGTAATAACTTCATCCAATGGCACCAGTCTGGTTGCACATTAGTATGAGAAAGCCATTCTTTCAAACACAGCAAACAAAGTACTCTGCTACTATGTTCCTGCAGTGGATCAGTAACCATTTTGGTCTCAGAAATGGATAAAATACTTACTACCTGGATGGTTATACTGAGGGCTTCTCCAGCAGCAGATTGATACCTAGATGATAAGCAGGGGTAGGAGAATAGGAGGCTTTTCCCTGGTAAAATATCCAGAAGGAGTAAATGGAGGGTGTCTGAACTGTTTTAGTTGCAGAGATGACCATGTTATTAGAAACTACAAGACTCCTGTAAGAGACTGGAGAGGCTGAAGGGGAAAGCAAAATATTATGCAATCACAGCTTGACTCCTGCTTTGGTTTTTAACCTGTCTCACCTCTGTGTGATTAACATTATGTGTACAACATGAATAGAAACTCTGGCTTGTCTGAGCCTACCTAATGCCTGTAGGTAAATGGTTGGATGGACATTTTGCTAAGCAATTCTGAAATCTGTGTTCAGCTGCAGCACTGAAAATCAAGTAGTAGATGCCTGTTGGAACAGTGTTAAGGTTTCAATACAGTATGAAGGTAAAATACAGTTTAAATTCTTGGTGTAAAAATCTCTTTAGCTTCTTCAAATTTTTCTGCAAGTCCTCATTTTCAATTTACTGCCATTTAAATGTCTAGAAAAAGGCTTTTATAGTCATACGTGCGTCCCATTTACAATGAGAGAACTTGTGTTTTTATAGGCGAATCCTGCACTCATTTCTTCTTGTTACATCTGATTGATGTATATACTATGGATCTACTTTTGTTACTGTTTGCTTCTCAGGATCAGATCTTTATGGAGAATGTTGGTGCTGTAAAGCAGCTTTGTAAACTAACAAACAATCTTGAAGTCAGAATAGAAGAACTGGAACAGTGGAATAGGAAACTGGCCAGGCTGAAACGGCTGAGCAGTTTAAAGTCAACAGTCAGTGAAGAGAGCAAAGTCAGGTATGTTTGGCTGGTTTTTTTTCTAATAGTTGTCACACAAATTGTTAAAGTGATCTCTGTGATAGAAGTGAAAACTGATTTTGCTTGACAGTAGAGTTCAGCTAATTTCCAGCATTTAAGTTGTGCAAAACACCCCAAATTTCTCATATTTTTTTTTACTCACTGACAAAATTAATATTTGAAATGGCTGTTAAATCTTTGTAATTGCTTCTGTTGCATAAAGCAAGGGTAGATTATGTCCAGTTACAGCTCTGGAACTTGGAAATTGCTTCTAAGGCAAATCTGCAGAGCTTCTTCTGCAAGAAGGAATCTTTAAAGAAATTGGGGCTTCAGCAGAAGTGATGAGCATTTCCTGTTTCTAAGCCATTTCCCCAAGTTTGCTTTGAAATCAAATGTAACATTAAAGAGCATTCACCTGAATGAGTTAACTGCAGATCTTTGTCCTTGAAAGTGAATCTGCTGACACTTCTGCCTTTCCCTTTGTAAATGTTAGAACTGAAAAGCAAGATGACATTAACACATTAAAAAATATCTTTTCATCACTAATTAGTTGCTGAAGCATTTGAATGTTAAAGAGATCTTGTCTCTTACAGCAGGTACAGTCGAGCTAATAGTCTTTTGCCATCAATAAAACCAGTCCCGCTAAAATCCAGGAAGGTGAGTGAAATTAAATTCTTGTCTGAGTCATTCATTGTGATTTGCTTTCACTTTCTCTTGCTTGTATAGTGGTATAGAAAGCCGATACCCCTTTTCACAGGGATTGTATGAGGGAAGAAATACATACATTGACCTTTTTCAAGACAGTCTTCCTAGGCTGCCAAGTCCCATTCTTTAAGATGAACCAATGCTCATTTGCCTACCTTGCTTCTGCCAGTGACAAAGAGCAAGAGAATATAATAGGTCAAATATTCTTTGTGCCATAATGACAGTCAAATGCTCCATCATTTAAGATCATCCTACTTGTTTGGAAAATGCCTTTCTTCTGTATTTTTACCAGTCTTGCTTTAACATGGTCTGAGCACATACTGAAAGCTGCTGAACTTTTAGTTCTGGCCACTTACTGGGTTCTTAATTTGATTTTGAAATACTCAAAAGTATGAAAAATGTCAGGAAGAAAGGACGAGGAGCTGTTACTTTTAGCTATCCTTTCGTCCTCTGTAATGTTTTTGTCCCCACACTATCAACAATGCACAGTGCACTCGCAATTTTAGGACCCTTTAATAACTGAATTTTTCCTCTGTAGATGCTGACACCTATATAAGGGTGTTCATGAAAGAAACAAGGGTGATGTATAGTCAGCCTAGTGTAGTATTTCTTAATCTACTAGTAGTGGCTTAGATATGTGCCACTTGAATTAACCAAACTTTTTTTTCCCCCCTAGGTTTGTTTGTCCAAGACCAAAGAATCTTGCTCCACGAAGATTTTCCGAGTGACTGTAATAGCTTTGCTTGCTATTATGGCACTATGGTAACAATTAATTAACAACAATTTGACTTGTTTCTCGCTTCTCTTTTCTACTTACCTGAAAGAATATAGCACTTTTCCCCCTTCTTTTCCTTTCCTACTCGAAGAACGCAATGTGTTAAAATTAACAATGAATATCCTGGTAATATTGTAAAGTTGAAACCATTGTATAAAAGTGAGGTACTCAGGTGATGGACACGCAGCTGATCTCTCTCCATGTCACAATATATGGTGCAACTTGACTGTACCTCAGTGGCTTGTGCTACAGGTGCAAAACTGGACTCTGCATGTTTTATCCAATCATTCTGTGCCTAAGAACAATTTCTGATGTACAGAGTGATTCTGTTGTGTGAAATGAAGCTGAACTCGTTCCCATTGTGGTGGGCAAATATGTGACTGAAAGTTTAGCTTGTGACATTGGACTTGTGGAAAGGAAAGTATGCTCTGGACTTCTGAGACTACCATTTTCGGTTTCCAGGCCAAAAACCTGTGGCTTACAATCTCTTTGTGAACTGGGTACTTTGAAGTGGTGTTGTGATAGTATTTAGGTTGGAAACTGGCCATATTTTGTGTTGAATACAAGTATATGAACACAATATTGTGTATGGGTATCTCATCTAAACCCCATTATATTCAGCTGAAATTTTTCCTGCTAAAGGGAAAGTGATGAGATAGTTAACACTTGCATGACTACATTTGGACATGGTGCTGTCAAGGTATTATTCATATTGTGTTGTATAAAAGATGGATGTAAATCTATGGAATAATTCTCTTTCTACAGTGCTTTGACAATATGGAGCCTGTATTTACTTAGCATTCATGACAGACGTTTTGAAAAACATCCAGTGTACAGGCAAGTAAATTACCATCAGTGAATTCAAATGAGTAGAATTAGTAATAGATTGTGGATCAATTTGTTATGGTCCTCAACTCTAATGTTCATTTCTTAATGAATTGTTTTTCTTCATCAGCAGCAACTCAAGTTCTGTTCCAGTCTCTCCCTCTACCACCACAGCAGGTACTGTGTCTCTGCTGGTCTGCATATACATAATGGGCTATTATAAAATCCTGTACCCAGCATTTGTGAGAATTAAGGTTTTGTGTTTTTTGTTTGTTTGTTTTGTTTTTTGTTGTTATTGTTGTTTGCTTTAGCATTGCAAAGGGAAAGCACAATTTCTCAGAGTACACAGCCCATTAGCAGGATCCCTGAAGTGAATTTCTGTGACATTTTGCCTTGTGACAAGGTCTATTGTTGTCCAATTCATCAACCAAAAGTCAAATCTCTAAGTTGTGAAAAAAACAATGCAAAGGAAAAAGGTAAGTTGAAAAATTAGTTATTTATGATTTGAGCAGAGACTGTATGGAAAATGTGGGGGAAGGGGCAAGAATATTTAAAGGTAGTTAGCTTTCTACAAAAGAGCTTAGTCCAGAGGATTTAAAAAATCTTGATATAACTAATCATCACTACAGTCAATATGTTTTTGAAAAATCTGGCCTGGTTACCCTTAAGAATTTGGGGCCCTAAGATGTTTTTCAGGTGTCACTGTTCTTCCTGGCCATTCTTGGTAAATTATTTGATGTGAACTGGAAAGTCACCAATCCCTTTAATTAACCTTTGGCTACAGTTGGATGGGAGTTGATTTGGGGTAGTAGAGAATGAATTAACAGGTGTAAAAAAACCCCCAAAACCGGAATCGTGTCACAATGTAATGATACTACATCTTTTCTATGGGCAGAGATAGAATTCCAACTGCCTGAAAACATAAAACTTACACTTCAAACTTTGATTGTTCAGGCAGGGGTTTTGGGTAGTATTATTTGTAGGCAGAGCTCTATAAAATAAAATACTTTAACTGGAATGAATTCTTTACTGATATTGTCTGCCAGATGTTATATGTGTAATGTATGAGAGGGTGTGTTGTTTACAACTTTTATAATATTTATAAGAAAGGATTAATGCATAAAGGTATGCATAAACTATGGGAATCTGTATTCCTCTTTCCCAGTCCTTAACATTGCCAGTGTCTGGAAGCAAGTGTTAATATTACTAAACCAGCATTCATACTCTTCCTGTCTTGGCCTTGGAACAATTCTTGCACCAAAGTTGACAAAGTGAGGTTAAACTGGGGATGGATGCAGTTCAGCCTCTGAAGTACAAATATCTGCCCGGGCAGGCATTACCAATTGCTGTGGCACTCTCAGCATGACCTGTTTCAGTGGGACTCATCCACTGGTCATTCCTTACTCTGCAGACAAGCTGTATGCAAGTGGTCCTTGTGATTCTTGTGAATAGTGCTGCAGTAAGCTCTGTGGCAGATATAGCTCACTACAGTGCTTTCAAGAGGTCATACCTGAGTAATTTGTGTTGCTCTGAAGCCTGAAAGAGTGTTGATTAATTAAAAAGACATTAATCTCATTTATAAGTGAGGGAACTGTAGATGGGTCAAAATGAAATATGAAAACCTTCTGTCCCCAGCTGGCTTCTTCTGATATTAGGTGGAAAGAGAAGATAAGAATAAACACAAAGCATTACCTTCTCAAGGTCTTATGCTCCAAATAGCATTAACTGTGGATTCAAGAGTGAAAAATCAGCACAGTACACAAGCTACTGAAAGATTTCAGTTCTGCATAAGTTTAATGAACCTGAATATATCCCCAGATGGAAGGTAACAATGTCAATATGAAATCCAAACAGAAGGAAAACCAACAAGCTGTTTAATGTAGCTGTAACCAAGATAGATGAAAATGTTTTCAGAACAAAAAGCTAAGAGTTAAATATGGGGAATAATCAAGATAAAAAGTGGATACTTTAGAATCAGCTGATTAATCTGATTAATGGAAAGGTGGAACTGTTTGAAATTGCAATTGAATTAAATACTAATTTAGGAGTTAGTACAGGCCTTTTGCTGTTCCACAATGCAGTACCTGAATTCAGTGGGAGCAGACTACTATGGAGTGCATCCATTGGAGCTCCTAATCCTTTGCATCCCAGATTTGTTGATGAAAAGTCTGTTAGGAAAGTTCAAGCAGAAGCAAAAGCATTCATAAGCAAGAGAAAATTTATTAAACAACAACTCAGCACATCTTTATGTCGTCTAGCTTAATGTGGCCTTTTTCCCTCATACTTTCTTTTAATTGATTTCTCTGGAGGATTTAGGCTTTTGAACTTCCACTGATTTCAGTGAAACTGAGGAATGTGAATACCCTTCAGCATTTGGGCCTTTTCTGCTCTCTGCTTCCATGCCATTAATGCTCATTGCTCTCCCCTTAATGTTAAGCGTCACCAATAACCAGGAGCTGTACTTGCTTCCTCCTACAGTGTTGTTTCTCCCCAGTGTCTCTCCCCTCACAATAAAAGTTTGGTGAGGGCTCCTGCTGGATTTTGGTCAGCCTCATGCATTCACATTTATTGCCTTCAGAGGGCAGTTAACAGATTCATGGTAAAGTACCACCACCATGAGAAATCATTAGCAGATTTTTCCCCACACTGCTTACAGAATATTACAACTCACTTGAATTAAAACAATAGAGTGTTTGAGGGGAAAAAAAAAAAGGCTACCACATTTATTGGATGAGTTTTGCTTAATCTTATCTGAAGATGATTGTTTGCCTCATTATGTTCTTATCATGCTTGTAGTTCTGTATGTTATTGAATTGGATTGTCACACCCCACATGGGCCTTTAACAAAACCCTCAGTGTTACTATATGTGAAAGAGTGGAATTTTATTTACAATTTATTGAAGGTTGCTGTGGTGCTTAATGGTAATTCTTGGTGTTCTCAATTGGCACCTTGTATTCCAAATTTAGAATGCAGCAGCTTAAAGGACAATGAAATGGTAATTTTATGATGAGTAAAAGCCCAAGTGAAAATAAATTTCTACACTGGTTACTGACTCCGTTTGAATAGTTGAAATCTTAGTGAAGTAAATCTGTCTTTATCCTGATTTTTGTACAAAATTCTGATACTGCTTAATACTTTCTTCCGTCATCTGCAAAAGAATCAGTTTTAAGTGTTTGGTAATTCCAAGTTTTTAATATATATTCCTGCCAGTGCTTGCATGGGCTGAACTATTTTGTCTACATAGAGCAAACTTTTACCTCTACTAGGGGATTTAGGTTTTCTACAGAATAGTTCTCTGTTAATGAAAATACAAAATTACAGTGTTTAATGCATTGCTAGCATATCTGGATTATTAAGAGAAATCAGGAGAAAATGAAGGTGTGACAATTAGTTTGTGAATTAAAGGGAGGAATGAGAGAATGAACAGGCTTTTGTTAGATCTGCCCCAAGATGACTGTACATGTACAAGTGATTGCATGTGTTCAGTGGCCATTTTTCTAGGTGTGTGGAACTGTATAACGAAATGGAACAGCAGATGACTACTAAATGCTGCAATTACCACCAAAGCTGGCAGAACCTGCAGATCTGTATGATGAGCTAGTAAATAGAAAATGGATTCAAGGAATAGCTGGCAGCAGTATGAGAGGTTCATAAAAAATCACAAAACAGATTAAAATCCCAAAGAGGATTTTGTATTACATTGCTTCTGGGCCCTTGGATTCCAGTTGTTAATGTTGCTCCATGCTCTTGGTCACTTACTAGCATGAGAAAAAACTGGATTTTCTTATTTCCCAGTACTGAAATGAAATCCAAATCTGGAATGAATAAGAGAACAGTCAGGTCAATCCACCTGTCTTGTTTCAGTATCAGTTATAATGCATTTTCATCCTTCCTTCCTATCATGAAACTGTCATTTCTATTCTAAGCAGCCATTCTGAAATCAGAAAGATTCCTTTGGGAAACATGGGAATGGAGTATTTTGGTATTCTAGAAATGGTATTTGATGAAGCACATTAGTTTAGGCAAGATTGGCATTTCCCAGTGCCAGTTTCCTGGTAACACGTCTCTGAACAGATTCTTAGCTGGCAATTTTTGTAGAAGCACAAATTAATAGCATTAAATAGCATTAAACCATTTCCCATGGGCTCAAAGGGCCTTTTGCCTTCCCCAAGTTGTACTGTATGATGATTATTCAAAAGACCTTTAAAGTTCACTTTTCTAGAGAAGTGCTGAGAAAATTAATAGAAACAATTAGAAAAAGAAGTCATCAGCTTATATTACCCAGCCTAGTTCATTGTTTGAAGTTACAGAGGTGACGTCAGTGAACATGGTGATTGTGCTGTTAGAGCTGTGTATTAGCTTTTTAATTTGATTATGCATCCTCTCTCTGAAGCAATGGCTCAGTCCTCAGTATCTTAACACCTCACATTCAAAAATCCAAGTTGTTCTCCCAGCTTACATTTGCATGCAGATTGCATTCCTAATGCCATTTTCTCACTAATAAGAAAGATGTGGCTTTATGATCAGATTTGTGCTGAAGTGCCTGTCTGCTTATTGACCTTCGCTTTGGCTCTCTGTTATAGAAATTGGTGATGTTCTCTGTGTGTGGTGAAGCCTTTTCTATTAGGCTATTTTTTGGAAATATTTTCAATATCCTGTAGATGTCAAAAGCTTGTTTCTTGTTATCTGCAAACTTACTTTTGCTGTGTATATCTTCTTCTGAATAGAGGTGGTTTATATTTTAAAGACTTCTCTTGTGGTTATGCCTGACTTTACTCAAGAGATAATTAAAAAAATATCTCCTGGGTTTGTATTCATACTTTGCTGTTACAGCTGAGCAAGACTAATCTGGGGGTTGTTTGTGCATTCATCCTTTCACAGGAAAAAAAAGCGACATGTTACCCAAAAGACATCTGGTCAAAAAACCTAGTGGAAGACCTGATCTTGGAAATGACTGTAAGTCCTATATTTAAATGAGAAAAAAAAAAAGTTAAAATGTTTACTTGTATAACTTTCAAGATCTACTTTTAGGCTTAGAATTCTGCTTCTGGAATTTAGAGAAGTTTCAGCTATAACTCATCATTATAGAGAATTAGCACTTGTGAGTCTAGTTCCTGTGAACCACAGGAAACCTGTGATTCACTGTAATTTTCAGTTTATTCTTACATCTTCATTAAATTTTTATAGATTCTGACTGCCCTCTCTACAGAGTTCTTAGGCTTGGCTTCAGATACAATAAAATGACAAGTGGCATTTTCCTTGACAGGGGCTAAAATCTAGTGCTTAAGTATGTGAGTGTGATATTTGTGTGCAGGAAACTCATGATGCAGTGTGAAGGAAGTGTTTTGGGGTTTGCCTCATCTCACCTAAGGGATTAAAATGTCAGCTGCTGAAAGGGGCCATCTCTGCCTTCAGATCTTGACACTGCCTGCTTCAGAGGAGATGAAATGAAGTTCCTTGACACAGGACATTTGGCTTGATTTCAGGTTCCCCTTTTAGAGACTGTGCACTGCTGTCAGAGCCAGTCTGGGCTGAAAATATTGATTCTTTTATGTAAAGACGAGTATCTGCTGACTACATATGTTATAACAGCATGCTCTGGCATTCATTCAGTATGAGCAGGATTATGCCTTGTGTCTTTTTGGTTTATGTGCATCCTCTGTTTTAAGGCTTGTTTTTTTAAATAAATATTTGATTAAAGAGTAGGCAGTATTTGGATGATAAAACACCTAGACTTAGACATCTAGACAATGCACTTAAAGCAGGTGAGAAATAGGTTCTGCTTGTTGCCTAGATGTGCCCCAGTGGGATGATCTGGGAAAAATCATTCCCCTTCTGATTTTTTTTTGCATGAGTACCCACACCCCAGACAAAATCCTCTGAGGCATCACTATGTTACATGTTGTAATGAGATGCTCTGTCACAGGAAAATGTTCTCCTGTGCTAGTTCTCTGAGATGAACATACTCAATTTCCCTCTGTCTCTTGTAGATATTTGCAGGCTGAAATTTAAGTATATACTTCCACACAGAGATTTTATAATCAGAGAACAGGTCAGCCTATACTCATCAAGTTTCTTTGCAAAGCAGGGAATGGTTGCTGTAGACCAGAGGAACAGAAATGCAAAACCAGCATGCACAGCGTGATGTGAAGGGCTTGGGCCTGCCGAACCAAGTCCTCCTTGTGCTTTCTGCACCACAGACTTGGTGAAGGGTCTGCAGGGGAAGCCATATGAGGACCAGCTGAGATGACTTGGTTTGTTCAGCCTAGAGAAGAGGAGACTGAGGGGAGACCTCCTGGTGACACACAGCTTCTTCCTGGGGGGAAGTGCAGGGGCAGGCACTGATCTCTTTGCTCTGGTGATCAGTGACAGGACCCGAGGGAACAGTATGAAGTTGTGTCAGGGGAGGTTTAGGCTGGGTATTAGGAAAAGGTATTTCACCTCAAGGTTGGTCAGGCACTGGAACAGGCTCCCCAGATAAGTGGTCATGACACCAAGGCTGCCAGAATTCAGGAAGGATTTGGACACATGGTGTCCTGGGCAGGGCTAAGAGTTGGACGCCGTAATCTTGTCAGTCCCTTCCAGCTCAGGATTTTCTATAATGCTATGATTTCAAATCACCCAGCCCTTTCCCAAACCATTGTCAGCATCAGCTTAGTTCCACTCAAAGGGATTAAACCTGTTCAGCCCCTTGTGTTTAAGGGGCTGCCACAGTGCGTACAGAAATGGTCTGGTTTCAGAGTCTGAGATGCTGCAGGTTCTAACTGTGGATTGGATGACGTAGATGTATCCAGAAGAAAAAAGGCTTTCAGGATGCAGCTCAGTGAAGCTATTCCCAGGCCAGCTGTGAAAGCAGAACCTGTACTTCTGTGTTAGCACCCTAGTTCTTGCTGCCTAACTCTAACAGGGCTAATCTGCCCAAGGGAAAAACAGCGTTATCATGGCTATGCTCATCATCTATATGTAGAATATTACAAAACTCTTGCAAAACCAAAAGTTCTTGCAAGTTCAAGGCAACACTTTATGAAGGAATTATGTTTTCTTGCACAGAGAATTAGAAACAAGTTTTGTTGCATTCCATATTATTTGTCTCAACAAAGATAAGTTTTTTCAAGTTAATGGTTACTTGAATGAGTATGGCTTCTAGTACATTAAAATGAATATTGACACATTTGTGTTCTACTTGGGCTGCCATCAAAGCAGCCTTCAATGTCTGCCCAAAAGAAAATGGTACAGTGTTAGGTTCCCAGGATATTTGTCCTTGCAAACTAAACAAGGATCTTATCTCCAATGGCAGAATGAAGGTAATCAACCAGAGACTTTTAACTGAGTGCTAATTTAGACCTGCAGCAAGTCTAGTAGTGTCAATCAAGAGAGTAGACTACCTGCAGTTTTGTTATGCTCTTATCTAAGGTTTCTGAAAATATCAGGAATAAACCATTGTTCTTAATACTTTTAGGGATTGATACAACAGTCAGTTCCATACAGATTTTGGAAACTCAGCAAAGCATTGACAATCGCTATTGTAGAAAAAATCTGCACTGCAGGTAGGTGAATTTTTTTATTATGCTGTGGTGGAATAAAACACCATTAATGTGGCCTGGCTGCCTGGCTGGCTCTTGCTCACAGTTGTTTCCTCTAGCATGCAGGAGCCTTTGATACCTTTTTATGTTTCTTTCTGTTTAAATTTAAATGCAGTTTTCATGTTTTGGCAAAGATACTGTCTATCTCAAATCCTATGTGTATTAATGCAACCTTTTTCAGCTCTGGAAATTTCAGCTATGTTATTCCTATTAACAAATACACACCCATGGATGTAGAAATCTCACTGGAAATAAAGTAAGTACAATTAAAAGGAATACATGCAAAAGACTGCAGTGGTTCATTATTTGATAGAAATTCTTGCCTGATGTCTATTGTTACACAAATGTGTCCTGTTCAGAGGAGTGGGAAAGATCTATGCACAATTAAATTCTTAATGCAGACCTTTGGGTAGATTCCTTGCTCTAGCATAGGCCCAATACCATTCCCAACTCAAGGAAAATTTCACCCAATGTTGCAGATATTGAAATCCAGAAGCTTCTATCCTAGGAATCATTTGAGCAGACATGTATGTGTATATTGGCAGGATTGTGGCCTCTGGCCCGGGGATCAGCTTTTTTTTGTTGTTGTAGAGAAACATTATTAGGAACATAACATGAGTAACTCCAGAGAGTACCTTCTTTGAGCCTGTTGTGCCAAGCCCTGTAAAAGGGGGATTCTTGTGAAGGAGCTTCTGGTATCACATAAAATTGTGACTTAGGGCAGGGAAAAGCAGCAGACTTATTCCTCTCAGCAGGTATTTTCTCCTCAAAAGCCCACCTCTATGTTCTCCCAGAGGGAACAAGTCCTTTCTTTTGGAGTTTTATTCTGAGAAAGGCCAGTGATAGCCAGAACAGCTGCCAAACTATCTGCTTGATGACACTTTATGGCTCCTGTCTCTGCAAGAAAGGACTCGTCCAGTCTTTTGATCTTCAGTGTTATCCCTGTAAACATCTGCCTTTTTCAGATAAGATGACACGTAACAGTACTCCTGAAGTACTGTTTGTACTTCACTGAACACTCCTGAAGTGTCTGCTTGTTTTCTACAGCCACTGAAAATTTATCTTTTAAATGTATGCCATTATAATCCAATAGTACAGCCCTCCCATGTAGGGATCAATACATCACACTCAGAGTTTCACTGAGTATGAATTTATTTTGAATATTGGTTTGTGGTTTGGGGGTAACTGATTTTATTTTTAATAAAGTAATTTATCCTTATTTTTCTCTGTTTCTTGAAGCACCACAGAACCATTAATTATATTTCTCTGCAAAGTCACATTTGGAAATTATTGCTCCCATTATTCTTCAAGCCAAAACAGTAGGAAGGATTTCCAAGAAACCACACAGGTAAGACTTTTGCAGCAATACTCTGGCTTGTGGGGATCATTTTTATAAAACTAATGGCTGCAAAATTGTGACTTTTGTTGAAGTACTAAAAATCCAGTGGTACTTTGAGTCTGTCAGTCATGGCTGACTTTGGCATGACCATAATGCGATGCAGTAACTTTTTTGGAGTCAGTTTTCTGCTGACTTTTACAAAAATCTATCCAGTGATTCTCTGCAAGGACAGTTTTAATTCTGCTTCAGCCTAAGTCACCACTCTAACTCGTTATAACTCCAGAGATTCTTTAAAAATGGGAATAACTTATCACTCAGAGCTTTAGGAGACAGAGTCCTCCAAACTCTCATCTACTTTATGGTTTTCATTATTATCTTATGGGTAATGAATTCCAGTTTTAAAGTCTTGAATTTGCTGATAACAATGGTAGTATTCCCCTTTATTTCTGTGTGAACAGGAGTTTACCAATAAATCCCTCTAGGGAAAATTCTTAATTTTAAAAGCAAAAGTTGTTTACTTATCATTCTCTGGATTGCCTTGATGGGGATAAAACTGTTAAAACATGTTAGCTTTTCCCAATAAAAAAATATTTAGTGACCAGGTCTTGCAAATCTTTAAGCATCTCCAGTAAATTGATGAAGGCTTTAAACTCTCATCGAGTTCCCTGGACATACAAGACTCCTTAAGGCCCCCATTTGTCAATGTTTGTTTGGAAACGCTTATTCTGGCTAAAATGGTAGGAAAGGCAGAAGCAATGATAATAGCATTTCTGAACACATTGTAGGAGAAACATCCCTGAATTTGGAAGTAATTTCAGAGTCGTCTTTAGGATTCTGATCTATGCTCCCATACATAACATGTTTTTAATTGATTTTAATTTTTTTTTTGTGCTTAGTCAAATTAGAGCACTTGAGATACCTCCAGCCTTAAGCTGCCTTTTTGCTCAACTTTTCAAATGTCTTTGCAAAAAGTTGCAGGCTTCTCTCTAACTGTGGCAAAGTCATCCGAAAGCCCAGATTTTCTAAGTTTTGACCTGTCTGCTGTAATTTCAACAGAATTGGAATTAAGTCAGACATAGTGAGTATTGCAATGCAGAAATGTCCTTGAAGCTTACTGACAAAACTGGTCAAAGAGATTTCGTGTGTCAACCTGAAATCCACATCAAAAGACTAAAGCTAACTAGCCTCCAGCAGCAGTGAGCATTCAGATTTGATGTGACTCAGAATAGAAATGCTGCCTAGTTGAAGAGGTTTCTTTCAAGAGGATTTTTCTAGGGATTGGAAGGCTTATTCCCTACCAAAAGGCAGAGCAGCAATCATTTGGACTCAGCAGTCCCACATAAGTTCTATCATGTGAACATATCATCTCCAGCAGAGAGGATGTGTCAGAAAGTGAAGTGAGGAGAAAAAGATGAAGAAGTTGAGACACTAGAAATAAAAGTTACCATGGATCATTGGGTAAAAGAGAGGTGAGGATTGAATTTTGTTTTATTCATTGTAGCATAAACATTTCAGGTATAAAATATATTGTTTCACTTGTACATGGCAGTACACTGTAATAAAAATTAGCATGAAACCTTGCAGGTATCTGTTTCTGAAATACTGAGTGAAGACACTACCCACATCTTCAGAATGTAAAGAGGAACTTTTCTGAGCACTGCTAAAGTTGCTGGCCCAAAATCAGCAGAGCTGCCATTTGCTACTATTACAACTTAAAGCTCTCAGACCAGCTGGCACATCAGGAACAATACCTATTTATTGTGGGATTTGCTCAGAAAACAAGTGAGGGAATCCAGTTATTCAGAGCCAGCTGAGTGTCACTGGGAGTCAGATGCCTGCAGTTCCCATGTGGAGCTGATCAGAGTAAACCGACATTCACAGGGTTTAGTCAGCACTTGGTCTTTAAATACTTTGACTACGGCTATCAAGGCTTGGTATTGTAATTACTTTGCACTGCATTTGTCAATTAAATATTTCCAGAGCTTATCCTTCTCTCCAATTCCCCATGAAATAGGGTTATCTAATGTCTCCCATTTATCACCTAGGGACGCCAGCATGTTTGGGCTCTCCCTGTAGCTAAGCTGTATGACAGCGCATATTCTTTCCGTGTAGCTGTGCCGGTAAGCCTTTTCAAACAACAACATAGCAAAAGACAAATAGCATCTGAAATGACAGAAGTTCCTATATGAATCTCTTTGTTTTTCTTTTGCAGGGTTTTGCTAGCTGCTTGACAGACCCTTATTTTGCTGGAATGTTTTTTACTGATTACTACTTCTACTTTTATCGGCAGTGTAACTAAAATGTTGCCAAACATTCTGTTCTTTGGGGAAAAGATGAAGAAACATGTGATATGAAAAAGAGACTTGCAAATGACCCTGGATATTTTTTAAGCCTCTTACTGAGTTGTGTGGGACTTTCTTGGTTTTTTTTCAATTTTAGATTAAAAAAAAAAGTAGAAAAATAAAGTGTTTGACAACAACCATGGCTCTGCATTTCCAGAAGTTGTTTCTAAAGAGACAAGAGGTAATGGAGTATATGATGATATTGTGGGTGGAGTGGGAGCTTCAAAGTTCATTAGAGAAGCCCTCCCATTGAGTCACAAGGTGCAGAATGACCTCTGACTTTCTAAACTCAGAGAGGAGTGTAGGTGCAGTTCGATCCAATCTTAGCCCCAGACTTGGTCAACGGTTTAAGTCAACGGAATTGTACGCATGTGATTGAACCTCTGTACAATTTTGTCATGCAGGATTAAGGATGGCAAGCCAGATGTATAAAAATGAATGATTTATTATAATAAATGTTTGGGCGAAAAGATCTTAATCAGAATTACTTACTACATGGTATAGAAGCTAATGCTACTAGTATAGTATAGGATAGTGTACTGTATCAAAGCAATGATACTAAAGCTACCAAAAAAAACCCCAATTATTGAGTAGAGATCAATGTTACTCACCCATACAGATGACTGTGGGCAAACATCTTTAGCTCACCTTAAGAGGCATGCCCACCCAAGGGAGGAATCTCCACGCACGCTCCAAGAAGGGGTATGCTAGAAATCCCTCTCATTTGAAAGTGGCACTTATATAGTGCATATATGTAAGTGGTACTTTTATAGTATAAAGTGATTCACTGTTACTCATATGTCTCCAGGTCAGCTGTGTCAGCTCAGCATCTTTAGATAAGGATACTTTACTATATCTGCCACACCTTCACCTCAGTATCAGGATGTTTAACTTTGGGGTTGATGAGTCAGATTTCATTTTGCATAATTCAACATCAAAAGCGGCATGACACCTCTTCTCAGTTCACCACTGATAGTTTTGCAAAACTTGCATCGCTCAAGTTTTTACTGCATCCCAGACAGAGCATCCTGCTACAGATGTGTAAATAAAATGATCATATGGATCATAGTGAAGTTATATGATATTGTACATTAAACAGACAAGAGCAAGTGGGTAGGAGCACTGCTGAGTGGGGATACACTTCAGTTTTCAGAAAATGGGAAGATGATTAAATATTATTTGCAATAAGGAGACCTGCTTCTGTCCTACAGGCATACACCTTCTTTTAGTATCTGCTGCCCATTTTTGGATATAAATCTATTTATTTTTTTGCTAGCAGAACAAAACCCAACCAAAACTCTAAAAGAGAAATGTAGCACTGTGAAAATGCCCTCTACAATAAGTGTAAGTTAGGGAACAACAGGTCAATTCAGTTGCCTGTGTGTTTCCATTTCAGAAAGCAGTCCCATCATTACTGCCACAGTTGTGATTTAATAATGCTACTGCTGTTTCAATGAGTTATGTTTTAGCTACCTTTTTTTTTTTCCCCCTGAAACTGTACAGCAGGAATGAACTATTTACTCCTAAATTCAGGTTATTTTTTTTTTTGGTGTTTGTGATTTGTGATAGTGTGATGAAAGAATAGAAATATTGAGAAGAAGAATATCTTGCCTGTGTGGCTTTCTAAGTTGCATATGGATACACACCTGCATGGGAAAACTCTTTCTGTTTATATTTAGGAAATACATTTTTAAGGAAAAGCTATTTGAATGAGATTTTACATTAGTTGCTCAGAAGGAAATCAGATATAATAATCAAGTAAAGTATAAATAGTGTTATAGGGTATGTTTAGATCAATCCTTCTTTTTGTGTAGAGAAAAGAAAGTAAATATAACACAGAGACTTCAGGTTTTTAAAGATTTATGATGTGAAAGTTACATTTGAACAACTGTTCTCTGAATGAAATTATTTAGTGTTGAAAGGGAAACATTAGGAAGAAAAATGAATGTCTCAAAAAGACCTTGCCACAGTCTTTGTAAACACCAGTGTGCCTTAATTGTGTATTTATGGCCTGACAATGTGATGGGAGAGTTTGTTTCTGTGCCTTGATTTGGCATTTCTTTTGTCACTATTTTGGGATTTCCTTTAAGGATGTCCTTCTCACTGATTTTTTTTTTCAGATGTATGTGCTTAGTTGGGGTCAATTGCAATGTCAGGCTTTTTTTTCCTTAAATGACTCACTAGTTTGACCTTATGTGTTTAAGGGGTTTTTTGTGGTGTGGGTTTTTTTTTTCTGGGAATTATTTGTGGTGTAAATCACTGTTCTATAATATTCCAGAGACTAACTGGTCTTGGAACTTGGGATACAAAATAATCAGAAGTTTGTGCCTTTAGTTTTTTGTAGTCCATACTTGAGGGAAGAGTCAACCGGTCACAGATGATAAAGCATGTGCATTTTGAACAAAAATTCTACCTTTTTAGGCCCACCTGGTTTTCATCACACTGTTCTGGATTCTAATAGTCTTCCCAGTGGCGCAGAGCACTGCAGCAGGAGAATATAAACTCTAAGTGTTTCCTGTCATCAAAAAGCTTTCTGTAATTAGAGTCTAAGGTGAGGTGCGTGTGGGATAGCAACTATTTTCTTTCTTAAAAAGCTTGTGGTGATTTAATTACACATCAGTTTGCCCATTTAAGAATTTTCAACTAGTTCTTTACTCCTGTCCTATGTTTGTAGAAAGATACTGTTGAAGATTTCATTCAGATTTAAGGTGACATGAAGCTTGTATGAAGGCTGTGTTCTAACATGTCTGAGATAACAAATACCAATCTTGGCAAAAGCTAGGGAAGACCTAGCACAAATTACGTACTTGGAGTTAAAAGAACTGTGGCTGGGTGCTGTTTAGCTGCTTACTGGGGTTAAACTGTGACACAGCCCCACCAGATACCCAGTGAGTGACTGACCTACATGACCAGAATTTGATCCATTTTGGACTGGAAATATAGAAGCTCTAAGAATGATTCTCACTCCCATAACTGCGGAGCTTTCACTTTACTATGTTTCAGGAAGTGGAACTCATCTTGACAGCACTGGACTGGTGACATTCTTGGTCTCCTGCTGTCCTTCTCCCTTGTATGGCATTGAACTAGAACTACCACAGAAGAATACCACAGGGAAAACATGGCCAGCAGCGTTTTCCATCCTGTACAGCCAAAGGAAGTACGGATTGACCTTTCCAAATGAAAAGGTTCGAAAAATTTTAAGCGCGTCCTTTGTTAGGTTTAGGTTGGGGGTGTTTTTTTGCCATTTCTGTAACCATTCTCAGTAACAAAATTACAACAGTTTTTAATAGCGGTCATTCTAAGTTGAAACAATTCTTGTGAATACTGAATAATGAATTATTAATGGTTTATGTACATTATACTTGGAACAGGAGATTCTCTTTCCTATTTTTACCACGATGTGGTTGTAAGAGACCTTCAGACATCCATCACTGGAATATTTCTGCCTAACTTAAGAGGGAGCTGAGGCAAAGTACACTGCCAGTCTGTGTGAAAGTCACAGCTGTAAGTTGCAGGAGGAAATGCAGGGCTGGAATGGGGTGATCTTGTACCATTTGATCTGGGTTTCAAACCGTGCTGTGCATACCAAGAGCATGATGTGGCAATTCACGTTTTCACTTGACTGTAACACAAATTACTTCACTGTGCTTTTACTGAGTTTGATCTAGCAGTAGCAGAGGCATTTGAAGTAAGAACCTGAGATCACCTCAAAGCCCAGTGCACTAAGCCAAGAGGCTGTGAATGCTGAAAATGCTGCATGGCCAGTCCATGGATGCCAAGGATGAGGCAAAAGAGCAGAATGAGTGGTTCTGAGCTGTGAGTTTGCAGCTGGAATTGCTGATAGCCTTTGGCACAGCTGTAGACAGCTGTGAGCAAAGAGGCATTTTGGTCTCTTATAGAGCTCAGCTCAAGTGACTCTCCAGTTAAGAGGCTGTCTGGTAGCATGATGTGAGCCCACCCTGAGAAGTTAGCAATCCCAAAACTGAGCTTGGAGTCCTGCACAGCACAGGTCTGAAGGGAGACCTGGAGGTGAGGTTTTGATTAAGTCCTGATTATCTACATTTTTCTAGGATTTTGCTTGCTTTATGAAATCAGAAAAGTACTTTTATTAATATTTGCTATTGGTTAAATTCTGCTCACAGTACAAGAAGTTCCTCACTCAGGAGTCACTGACTTCTTAAATGACAGATCTGTTGCATAGAACCTGAGCCAATCCATCTGCAAAATGCAAACCTGGTTTATATCAGGTTTACTCTTTCTATTGGTAAGAGTGCTACAGAGTGTGTTTAAAATAAGCCAGTTCATTTTAGGTGTAGAAACTACTTTCAAAATACACAGAAAACTTATCCTAATTTTTCAATTGCAGTGCTGTAAGACTTTTCTATGATGTGTTGCTCTATATGAAGACATGGCCTTTGTATGTGACATTACAGTACACTTGGAAGCATTGAACACAGCTGATGGAAACTCACAATAACGAATCATTTACTGATCTTACCTTAATCTTGGAATAATTCTATTAATGTCCCAGATAAATAGTGCTACAGAGAAACAACTTCCTTCAGATTTGTGTCTGGTGTCGCTGACAGTCTGCCACTGCAAAAATCCCAGCTGCTCTGCTGGCTTTTGTGGATTGCTCCTCCACAAGATGTTTGCTTCCTCCCATGTTCCCTACATGTTGGACAAGGCAAAAGGCAGGACTGGCTCTGATTTGAGCTTTTCTCATACTGATGGGGAATAACTGGCTGCTCCCTCACACAGGGATTTCCTACTTGCCTTTGGAAATATTAAATTGTTCCTGTCTGTTTCTTTCTGTGGGCACAAGTTTTGTATTTTTTAACTTCTTGACTTCAGATTTTATTGAATCTTGAAGAAACATAATTGGTCAACACATTAAAATTATTAGTAAGCAGAACAGTGAGGCTGACCACATCAGCTTCTGAATTTTATGTTCGGTTAAAAGCCAGGGTTTAGTTCATTCCAGACAAAAGAATCTTGAGTGATGTCTCTCAGGTTTCTTGAGGGAGATGGTTCTTTTTGAAACAGGATATTTGGGAAATTTTAGTTTGTAGCTCCAGAGCTTTGGATGACATCTGTGACACAAGGAGGCTGGGATGCAGTCTTGCTCCTCTGTAGCCCTGGGACCACTGATGAAGCCTTCATGCCTCCATTGCTCACTAATAAAACTTTGCTAATTGTGTTTTTTCTTCCTGAAGGGGAAGAGGATTTGGAAGTGGGTCAGTGTTGTAAGGGTAAATGAATTAGGCACACTGAGATGCTCAGATGTGTCAGGATTATTTATCAAACTGGGACTAATCAAACAGGTCCTGTTTTAGTAGAACAATGTGCTCAGCACTTTTGAAAAATCAGGCCCAGTGAGGAGTATACTGGGTCTAGATTTAGCTTTTCAGCTTGAATGCTTTGATCCTGGCATGTTAACTCAAAATCCTTGTTAACCTACAAATAAATATTTCTCCAGGAAAAGTAAGAATGATTTTTTTCTGTACAGTGGGGATCAAGTAATTGAAAGAAAGTGTTTTCATTGTTATATTTCCACACCCCCTGCCCTGTTCTTATGCATGCAAAGTATTTGTCAAATTCTTCTAATATGGACAGAGTAATTTTAATTAACATCTGCAAACCATCACATAATACCTGGAGCGGCTGTTGCTGGCTATGAATCACACATTTAACTGAAAGAACTGTGCTTTCTAAGGAAAGGCCAAGGCACAAGTATGTCCCAGTCCTAGACTACATATATTTGTCCAGTGACTTGCTTCTCCTCCTGCTTATCTTTGGGCCATGCTGGCAGGTGGTGAACCTCAAGGTTCAAGACATGTAATGGAACTATAGTTAGTCCTCGTGTGTCTTGTCCAGGCATGGTGTAAGTAAAAAAAGACAAATTCATGCACTCACAGAACTTTGGGCATTGATTTCCTCATAAGCATAGTTTTCTCTCCCCTCTTCAGCTTCACCAAATAGCATGTTTTCTGTCAAAACAGTGCATGAATGAACATTTTCAGTGCGAACCCTATATTCAAAATAACAGGTTTTGCACTGGCAATCCTGACCCAATTTTAACTCTGGTTGCTATGGTGCTCTGCGGGCTGGGTGGCCGGCGGGGCAGGACGATGAGGGGATGGCACACAAGCCTTTTGTTGCTCCTTGGCCAGGGTCCAGCCAGCTTGTTTCCTCCTTCTCCCTTCACCCCACAGCAGCTGGCAGCAGCCTATATCTGCTGATCAGGAGCAGTGGTCAGGCTGCAGCCTCTGAACCTCTCTGGGTCTGTGTCCTGGAGGAGACACCTTCTCCCAGGCACCCAAAGCTGTTCCTCTGCAGACCACAGTTCTATCCTTTGGCTGCATGCCCCTGTATTGGGTAAGCCTTCATCTTCCTGCTCGTGGGCTTTAAGCAGTCTCCCTCTCCTCTGTCCCTCACTAGTTGCTTTTCCAGACATCCTGTGTCCTGCTTTACTCCCTCCAGAAAAGGAACTCATCACAATACTTTTAAAGGATGAGATCTAAACTAGGTCATCATCTTAGTAATGAGGGGAAAGTGACTTTTATGAACAGGATTTGAAACAACACTCATTATTTTAAAGGCAGATTTAAAAATTTCTAGTTGATGTTAAATATATCACAATTGCCTACATGCAGTAATATAAGCACAGGATTTGCAAATTTGAGTTTAATGTTAATTTAGCTGGTAGATAGTCTGCAGGGTAATCAGTGCTTTGCATTTTTCATTCAATCTTAATGTTACACTTTGCCTTCCACAACATAATCCAAGCCACAGACCAGCTGGCTGTGTTGATTAAAATCCTTTTTCTGCTTTTTATTAATCTTCATGGTTTTGCCCTAGAATTATGAAGTGGTCATGGTCTATCAGGAAAGAAGTCTGCAGGGCCAGAATGCAGTCTTTACAAGTTGAGATTTCTGCCTAAAGCATATTGCTGATTCCTAAAATAAGTTGTCCTGAATGGTTTGTTATATCTGCAGAGCTTGACATGAGTTTGGAATGAAGCTCTTCTGGTTAAATTACTTACAAATACTTCATTATGCATTTGGCTGACACATTTCCTCACTGAAAACCTAGATTAAGAGAATATCATTAGGGGGTGGAAGTGGACTTTTATTGTCAATAGGCCTAATCCTGCATTTTGGAGGCACAGAGTCATATAAACTCTTCCTGTGGACTCTTTACCTTGATGGTAGAGGGAGAATGGCTGGGATGAGGGTATTGCTGCAAGGGGCAACATCAGGGGTTCCTCAGGATGCACAGCAAAGGGACAAGAATAATTCTCAAACTGAAGGTGGTGAAGCAGCAGGAAGGATGCTCTGATTCCCAAAATCAACCCAAAGGCTGCTGGGACACAGTCTTGATCTTCCTTCCTCTGTAAAACTCCTTGCACAAAGGCTGTTTGTTCAGACTGGGTGAGATAGACCCCAAACAAGTAATGTACTCTGTGTGTTGTTGCTTTTTTCGTAAATAACTATTTGATCACGGTGAATTGATTTTTTTAACAAATTTGATGTGATGATTAGGCAATCACTTTAGCATGTATTTTTTCAATTATTTCTTGTTAACAAAATGAGGCAGTAACTAAGCATGATCTATATTTTCTGACTTCTCACAGTGTTAATTAAAGACTGTGAATATTCTTGCTGATGTGTTTGGATATCTTTGCATCTAGTGGTGGCTATAGTGGTTATATCCTGTAGTTATGCCACCTATATGTGGGCCGAGATCCTACACTTAAGGATGGTACTCATTGAAAATATTACATAGGGAGACAGATCTGCCTACAGGTCTTTGCTGCACTCTTCCCTTCCCTGCTCGGTGTTGCTGTTCGGGACTGTGTCAGTGCATATATTTGGGGCAGAGAGAACACAATATGATGATTCTTATAAATAATGCTTGCTAATACCTCAGAGTTTTGCTGCAGGGAGTTCCATTTGGTGTTAGGCTTTACTCTTTTGTTTCCATAGTTGCATTTAACTGCAAACACCCATTTTTACTATTCAAAGTAAATTGCCTTTTGAATTTCATACCATTACTATCTCCTTTGAGCTTTAGCAAGGCGATGTGAGATGTGCAGGTTGAAGAGTCAAGGCCCCAAATTTTACTAGGTTTTCTTTCACTCTGAGAAATTATATGCCTCAGGTCAGTATGTCTCTCACCAGTGCAGGGGTATCTATCCTAAAGCAGATCAGGACAGAGATGGGCCATGAAGACATGAAATACCTGCAGCATTAAACCCATGGCCTTCCACGATACCAAGAAGAATGAAGTTTCCTCTGAGCCAGATCTGCTGTGACTTGAGCAGTTGAGCACAAGCTCTATCTGTGAATGGAGTTGTTCTCTATCTTATTGTGAGACTTGTAAGCATTTATTTGGTGCCCTTTCCACAAACGTGTGATTCTCAGTTTCTAGGCTGCTTTGGAGTCTGCTGCAACCTTAGGATTTTGTAATTTTAAACTTTAAAAAGCAATTTCTTTTTCTTCCTTTGGAGGGTCTTCGCTGCAAAAAAAAGTGACTTCCTGTCTCCCCAATTTACTTTTGTCAGGTTTTTAGGCATTGATAATAGTTTTTGAAGCTCTGATTTCTTCAGGCAAAGAAACTTGCGCTAGCAACTTGCTGAGGTAACCTCATTGCTGGTAGGGTGCTGGTGAGCATTGCTTGGCTGGCTGCTGAAGGCTCATGGGCACTACTTAAAAAAAACAAACTATAAAGGCTACTGGGTAGGACAGGTTAATTGCCTTTTTTCCCTCCCTGCACAGCTCTTACCTTCATTGGACTTTTGCCATCTCAGGTATTCTCTTTACTAAAGTGCACATAACAGCTGGGCTCTGGCAGCTGAAGTGACTGGTAGTGGTATTCAGTTCCTGTTCTCCCCCTGTAGCCTCCTGTGTTCCCATCTAGCTTCCCCCTACAGCATCATGGCTGAAGTAGCACAAATTATCCTCTTGTCAGTTGTTTTATCACTTTCCTTTGTGATCTACTTGCTTTAAGGATCTGACTATTGCCTTGTCTTTTGGTAAATATCATCCCTAAATTAAAATTCTTACTCTTATCCTTCAGAAATATTCAATGGGCTTGGGATCTTTCTGTTGGCTTTTGTGTTTCTCCTTCCTTCTGGGCCACCACTTTTGTCCCTGTACTTTCTCATGTAAATCCCTCTTTCAGGTCACTATTTCCTACAAATACTTACCTAAGTCATCAAATGCTTAGCCATGCCACCAAATATATATTTTGTGAACTTTCATACCACGGTTTTGTTTCTTCAGCATCTTTGGTGTTTGTGATGATGTTACTGACTTCAGCTGGTGCTCCAGATAGCAGTGATGGAACATATAGCAGACCTCCAGGTGCTTTAGCTGCATGTGCTCCTGGACACAGAGTGCAAGCTGGATGCTTCACTAGCAGAAAATACAAAAAATGAATAGAAGTGCTTAACAAAAAGAATGGAAACTCTGTGTTTCTGGTTCACTTTACTGTCCCTTAAGGATTTATTTTTGCATTACGTTGCATGGTTGTATGTGTTTTTCAAGACAACAAAGAGTGACATGAAGGATCTCAGTTAATCCATCTGTCTTGGCAAGGCTGAGTTTCCTTGCTTCTGTTCAGCTACCAAGAACCATATCCCCTGTGTTTACTTATTTAAACTGAATTAGGTATGGTGGCTACACAAATCAAAACAAGAATGGTCGGTGTATACAAGAAGCAACAATGTTCTGTTTCTGGAATAAGATATATGTAGAATTTTTTTTTCAATGTAGAAAGAATTAAAAAAATCTGACTCTGTCAAAGTCAAGCATATTAAAGCAGATGGCCGAAAGAAGACCCATATGCTGTACATAGTATACCATTTTCTTTCTCTTCCGTGTCTGCCCTCTGAGAGATGAAATACTACGAGGGCTGAAACTGAAAGCATCATTAAATGTTAATCTGCTGGGGCTTCCTTAGTGCTAGCGAGGTCAAGCTCTGCTGCAGAACGCGGTGACAGATGGAGCATCCTCTGTGAAATCACTCCGTGCTGCCAAACGCCGCAGAGAGACGCGCCGTCTGTCAGCGTGCCCGTGCTCTGCCTGCCCACCCCGGGAGCTCCCAGGGGTGGGAGTGCTCCCAGGGACCCGCCCTCCGTGCGGGAAAACGGTGGCACGGGCGTGTCGTGCGGACACCGAGTCAGGGAGGATGGCCTTTAGATTAGGGCTGGTAATGAGCTTTCTGCCTCTGTGAGCATATTGTAACCTGCAGGCAGGAAAATGCGGTTTTTGAAAATGGTTTGCCCTGGTGTAGTGCTGAGCTGGAGATCTCTAAATCCCTCTGAAGGGCAATGTCCCTGCTGAGCCTGGTTCCTGGGTTTTTCATCGCCTTGTATTAGAAAGGCTCAAGTCTTGGAGACTTACCATGTTTGCAAAATTAAGTTGAAAGCTCCTGACCGACAGCCTTAAGGGCTTTTCACATAAACACATAAAGCTATACTGCAGCTTTGGCAGAAGGATAGGGTTTGCCTGGTCTCTAGATACACCTGCTTGTGACTGGGCTCCCTGCATTGCTGCACTTTTGGCATCACCACTTTGTAACTCACTAGCTAATTTAGTCATGAAGCTGCTGATGGGAAAACAAACCAGCTGAGTTCCTCCCTAAAGCTTTGGCTCAGCAAAAATGGGAACGATACCCAAATCAGTGCCTGCCCCAGCTGCTTTTTGCCAAAGTTCTTTGTAGTGGAGGAGCTGAGGCTGCTCCCTAGGGCTGCCAGAGCAGACACCATGCATTAGGACCTGCCTGCTCTCATTCAGGAGGGAGATAACATGAGCACTAGTTCAATGTGACCTCCCTCAGTGGCATTGCACACAATTTGTTGTGCACAAAAGTTGTCTGCGAGCCTCATCCTCTGTTACACTGCTGCAGTGTAAACCTGTGCCATCAGAGTGAGTGTTCAGCTACGTGGTCTTTCCAAAGAGAAGTGGGCAAGCCAGCTAGAAACCCACCCCAAAAATAGTAGTGAGGTCTGTACAAATATTGCTGATGAGCCCTGCAGCAGTGTAACTGGAGAGCCTTCACAACTTGTAAAAACTGTCCTGGCAGTTCCATCAAGGATTAGGGAAAGAACAGCCCTCTTGTCTCCTCAGGAGAAGTCTTCTGACACCTGCTGCAGGGTAATGGTGGTCCTTATCACAGTTCCTGTAAGTATGATTTTCACTTTAGGGAATCTGGGCAGGAGAGTTAATGTCAGCCTCAAGCATTGAATGGAATCATGTGTAATTTTTTGGGTGATCCAAGTTAAACATCAGTTCCCACACCACTAAGTTGTCCATTGGAGGTTTTCTTCTCACTTGCATTGCCTGCATTTGAGCTCTGAGCCAGAGAATGCATCAAGGTGGCTTCTGTGGGGTACAAGGGCCACTGGGAGCCACCTCAATCCTCCATGAGCAAAGCCATTCCCAATACTGACTATTAGCCTAGCCTGTGATGAATAGCAACTCTTCCCTGTTTTTTGGTTGGTGCTTTTTCCTTTGTAATAAGAATTGGTAGTGTGTTATTTTGACCCTTTCTTTGTTGTTTTTCTTAATGAGTTCCTCTAAGGAACCTTGTTTAAGCAAACAAAATTTGAAGTGTGAACTTAAGAAATATTTAACACACATATGTATCTTTGGTAGGATTCAAGCACAGAAAAGAGGGAACAGAGAAACTGACAGATGGAAAAGGATACAGCTGAAGGAGTTGCTCCATGAAGGGGCCTCTTTAACGTGTGAGGCGGATTTGTACTCACTACCTTTGCTTTCATTTGGATTATAATGTCAAAATAACTAAAAAACCGAAGCACAGTCAGTCATATTTGATGGAAACGACGCAATTAAAACCATTTCCCCACTTGAGGAGAAAATACCTTAGGCACAAGGTAGATGGTGCTAGAGCATACAGCTAAGAGGATGTTCACCTAGCAGCTGTTTGACATTAAAATATGATGATCAAAACAGACTATACTAAGGGAAACTCTGCAGTGTTAGAGGCTTTTTAGCACCTGGTTTTGTCTGCTGCTTTTGTTCTGACTATATAAAAGTAGTTTCTGCTTCCCTGAGCCTCTCAAAATGCCCTGTCAGATATATCAACTTATGGAAACCTCTCTTTGATATTCTTGTTTTGAACTGATTAATATAGACAACCCCGCTCTGTGATTTGAAGTAAGGTCAGTTTTGTCTCTCTCTTTCACTTCTCTGTTTGCATTACATCAGGAGAGCAGTCAGACATTCCCCATTGCCTAAGGGCAGTGCTGCTTGGCATGGAGCTTGCAAAGAGAGATGTGCATTGTGGAGTAAGTGTTCAAAAGCATTCGTGAGGCTGAAGGGCATAATTCCCATTGAAAACCAGTGAGAGCTGTACTTAGGAGTTTCCTATGCTGCAGAGCTTCCCCAGCATGCTTATGTCTGTACTTCCCCTGTTCAAACTGAGCAAAAAAAACACCCATGGTGATTTACATGTGATTTTTAGAAGTGTTGACATGCTTAAAATATTAATTAGCTTGATCTGAGGAAGGAAAGAATGTCACTCTTTCAGCTGTAACTACAGTCAAAAATTTGTGACCATAAATGTAGTCAGAGGATCTAATAATGCCTCTGAGGCCTATGCGGCTGCTGTGCATTTTGATAGGACTTCAGGGCAATTTACCCCATGCAACAGAGCCCAGAGTGCCATTGATTGGAAGCATGCATTTGCTTCAGAGCAGAAAGGAGAGGGAAATAGTACTATGCAAGTTGAAAAAAAAATTTATTATTATATGTAATTTTTTTTTTATTTTTACAGATTTTGAAATGCAAGGTCTTTTCACTTTTTAAAGCATGGCCTACAAAGACTTTCAGGTGCATTTAACTTCATCCATGTAAGAAGTTGAATGGAAAACAAAGAGGCTGTTCACTTAGGTAAAAATCCCACGTGCTTTAAGCTTTCATACTTAGTACCTTTGTTTGCACTTGTACGGCTTTATCAGCATGTGGCAATGTCCCTACACTGAAATGTGATGTGATGGATGGAGCACTGCATGGTGAGTCAGGAGGCATTTCTCCAGGCTCTTCCCTTGACTCGCCATATGATATTCTGCAGGACTGAGTCTCTGCTACTCTTCACTTACAAAATGTTATAAAAATGTTTTCCTAGCCACATGGAGTGCTGTGACATGTATGGGTCACTGAGTGTAGCAAAAGGAGTAAAACTGGAGAAGCTGAGTATGTTCAATGCATGCAAATATGCCTGGAGGTTAATAATTTAATTGGCAGAGTGCCCTATTTTTCTGGCTAATGGGCCTGTTTAGTGAGCTCCTGCAGTGCTTGACATACTGGCCCGCTGCTGTTCAGACACAGTTGTACATCTGGTGATGTGAGCTGTGCTGCTCCATCTCTCGAACCCCTTCAGTGAGAGTGTCAAAGCTGAGGTGATGCCTAAATTCTCAGCCAAAGAGCTGTGTTTTTGTCTGAGACTCGAAGACATGCTGGAAGTGGTCCTTTTTGCAGCGTGCGAGGTGATGGGTGGGATTGTTGCGATGTGTGGAAGACAGTGCTTGCAGAGCACTGGTGCTGCTCTGTGAGGTGCAGACGTGGGAATATAGGTCAGTGAAACATCCAAAGTACAGCTGCAAAGGGCATATTTACACACACAGGGTACAAATGGCAGGCTTGAGCTAGACAAGCTGCTGCTGAGCAGCCTGGTGTGTGCCTGGGGAGGGGGGTGCCAACACGCGCCGTCCAAGCCTGATCGTCAGAAATAGCTATGGTGCTTTGGTCCAGAGCAGCCCTCAGGCTGGCAGGGCTATTTGGTCTCCAGAGTGGGGTGTCTGTGACACAGGACTGAGGGCCCTTAGGTGCCAGGTCCCATGGCTCCCCTGTAAGTCCTGGCAGGGCTGTGTGCCTGGTTCTTGGAGCTGCGCTGGGCTTGGTCACAGTGAATGTGAGCAAGGTGAGGCTTGGGGGTTAAGAGCAGGTATTGTCTGTGTTTTCCAGCTGTATCAACTGATCTAACAGACATGGGCTTGGATCCACAAGCCTTTTTTCATGCCTGAAGCAGTGGCAGCCAGTTTTGCTCTTATGCAAGCCAAAACTGTGCAGCTTCACTTGCATCAGCTGGTGAAATATTTATAGGTTTGTAGTATGAGGTGTCCCAAGTTTCATGGTCCTTTCCTGCTTACATCTGTGTGCAGCTTCTTGTAAAATTTCTCTATTCTTTGCTGCTTGTGTTTATTTGACTGCCATGATTACCCTGGTACCAACACAAGCTGATGGATGAAAGGGTTGAGAGCAGCCCTGTGGAGAAGGACTTGGGGGGTGTTGGTGGATGAGAGGCTGGATATGTGCCAACAATGTGTGCTTGAAGGCCCAAAAGCCAAACATATCCTGGGCTGCATCCAAAGCAGTGTGGCCAGCAGGGAGGGGAGTCTGCCCCTCTGCTCTGCTCTGGTGAGACCCCACCTGGGGAGCTGCATCCAGCTCTGGGGTGCCCAGCACAGAAAAGATATGGACCTGTTAGAGGAGGTCCAGAGGACAGCCATGAAAATGATTGGAGTGCTGGAGCACCTCTATTATGAGGAAAAACTGAGAGAGTTGGGGTTGTTCAGCTGGGACAAAAAAGGCTCCAAACTCTGGGGAGACCTTACTGCAGCTCTGCAAAACCTATAGACGGCTTAGTAGGAAGATGGGGACAAACTGATGGGACCTGTAGTGATAGGACAAGGTGTAATGGTTTTAAACTAAAGAGGGGAGCTTCAGATTAGATTTAAGGAAGAGGGTCTTTTTGATGAGGGTGGTGAAACACTAGAACAGTGTCCCTGTTGCCTGAGTTTGGAATGCACATGCAGCTCAACAGGGAGTGTCTCTGTCTCTTAAGAGTGTTGAAAGTTTTGGTTTGAATGTTATATGATGCTAGCCAAGCAGACAAACTTCCCTTACTCTGCTGTTCTGTCCTCTACAAAAACATGGAAAACATAGTACCTTGTGTCTTTCTGGAAAAGAAATTGAGGCTGTGGGGAAAAGTGTTTGCTGATCATGGCAGCCAGATGTTCCCACCTGGCATTCAGTGTGTCTCCCTGTCCATCTTAGAGTGAAGCTGCAAGGTTGGGTTCAGTGGCAGCCCTTCTGAGTTTGTTGCCTGGTCTGGTTTATGAAATAAGCACAATAAAGCCTATTCCATATGTTTATTTTACCAGAAAACCTATTTGTTTGTGATACCACAACTGAGCATGTTCATGGATATTTAATCCCTTCCAGGATAAGGCAAAGATTTGCTCTTCAAGGAATTTTAAGTCAAATGTTAGTTCTGCCTTAGCCCAGATTATGCAAGTGCAGACAAAAATTAATTTGGTGGTTTATTCCTGCTGTGAACAACTCAGGATTTTCCTTTGGGGATTCTAAGATTGTTCTTACCTAGTAATTAAAGCTTAATCATGTTTTTTGCCAAAAGCAGTATATTTGGCTTGCAAGTGGGGAGATATCTCTGTATCTGTCTGTCCCACCTCCTCCTCCCCGTCGTGTTTGCCTTGTCAGTTTTTCAATCTCTGACTCTGCAAACTGATACCTGGATCTGCTGTGCTTGAACAATCCCTGTTCTGAATCCTGCCAGGTGTCACTTTGTTTTGTTCCCCTGGCATCCAGAGGAGGTTTTCCTTCCTGGGAATTACACGCTTTCTCTGCCAGGAGCCACGGACTCTCAGCGCGGCTGGCACGGGGCCATTGTGTGCAGTACCTGCCTGCTGCCAAGCGGGGACATGCGGCTGAGATCAAAGGGCTCCAGGCAGGAGGCCCTGGAGAGCTCCTGCTTTTCATCCATCCTGAGGGATTTCCTGGCAGAGTTACCTTGGGTAAATGACTTCTGTTCCTTGTAAAAGCCAGCCCGGAAAACTGTACGTGCGTGGCAGAGCAGGGAAACTTGCTAGATTTAGAAAAAGATAGTATGTAATGTAGTGTGCAGATGTATTTGTGTGTATAGTGTTTTATCATCATCAATGATTGTAGATGTTTGTCCTGTTGTCTAATTAATCCCATATGTACCCTACCCTGGATTCTGGTATCATATCTGTCTTGCCAGGACTTGAGTCCTTTCTTTGTTCTGCCCAAGGAGAACAGAATTGCAGAATCAGTGAGGTTAGAAAAGACCTCAGAGATCATCGAGTCCAGCCTATGACCGAACACTGCCTTGTCAACTAGGCCACGGCACTGAGTGCCACATCCAGTCTTTTCTTAAACACCTCCAGGGATGGTGACTCTACCACCTCCTTGGACAGCCCATTCCCATGCCCAGTCACCCCCTCCATGAAGAATTTCTTCCTAATGTCCAATCTAAACCTCCCCTGGTGCAGCTTGAGACTGTGTCCTCTTGTCCTGTTGCCGGTTGCCTTGGAGAAGAGACCGACCCCCACCTGGCTACAGCCTCCTGTCAGGTGGTTGCAGAGAGTGATAAGGTCTCCCCTGAACTCTTCTTCCCCTGGCTAAACAACCCCAGCTCCCTCTGAGACTCCTCACAGGACATGTGCTCCAGATCTTTCAGCAGCCTTGTTGTCCTCTGGACATACTCCAGCATCTCAACACACTTTAAATATCCTTTTAGTGTTATTCTGAAAGTTCTTCTCATACACACAGCTTTTTGGTGCTGGAATGCCATATTACTATTGTTGTTTTGTTTCTAGAAATGCTCATAAAAGCTGTGTATTGTTTCAGGAAGGGTAATGATTGTCTTACTGGTTTTCAACACCATTGCCATCATCAAAACAATGATCTGTGTTACATGTCAGGATAGTTTTCAAAAGCATGAAGTCAGTAAGTTCTACAAAACCTTTTGTACAAAGAATTAAGTTTGTAGATGAATTAACTACCATGAAAAAGCAACACCAGAAAAAGTAACAAAATCCGATCACCTTTCCTGTCTCTTGCTCAGACTACTACATATATATATATGTCCTAATGACAAATCTTTAAAATTAGACATATATTTGCTTTTATCTAAGGACAAACTGTGACAATACAATCTATTGGAATGGAGTTTTCTTTTAATTGTTTTCATTCTGGAACCATATTCTGGAGTATAGGGCTTTCCAATCTAATGTACAACCCTCTTTTTTTTTCCAGTCAAGAGTCAAACAGACATATATATGTATGAATGCTCATTTCTGTAACAATTTCTTTATTTTTACTTTTGGGAGTACACATAAATGTTGCTAGATGTGAAATGTTTAGTATGTGTAGCCTGAAGTTAAGGTGATACCACCTTAACTTTATCACAGCTTTGTCCTTTGCATGACTCAAGGACTTACTCTGCTATGAAAATTACATGCATATTCTTGGAGAAACCTTTTCTTTTACTTTCTGTTTTTTGTTTACTTTTGCAAACATAGTCTACATGATGGTTATAAAAAATAAGCCACTGTATAATTTCGGCAGGAAGAATATTAGGAAACTTTCCCATTCTTCTCTTGCTTGTCTTAGAGGGCTTGAGGGGGATTTGGCTTGGTTCTGGTTGCCAGTGACATGTGCGTTGCAGACGCCAGAAAGAACTTCAGGATACTCAGACCCTATCATGCAGGAGCTACCAAGTGCATGTGATTTAGAGAAGGCATTCAGTAATTCCTTCTGTTCTTCTCACATGGGTTTGTGAAAACGGACCAAAACAGTGGTTTCCACTGCTCAAATCAGTGACCAGTGTGAAGGAGTAAAGCTTTTTTTTTTGGGTCAGATTGTCTGCAGCACATGCCAATGTTCAGAGTCATGGCACCACAGCCAGATCATTTCAGTATGGAGCATGTTGCAAGGAGAAGCTTCTGTCACCCATTCTGAAAGATCAAAAGCCTTCAAGATGTGCATATGTTTCACAGTCAGCAGTAATTGGTTTAATATCGAGCTTTGGTATGAGATTGGGTTTGGATTTTTTCTATCTGAAGTAACATAGCAGTTAAGATTTACCTAGCTTATAGCGTTAAGAATTGCATTCAAAGTAATTTACCTAATAACTAGTACTTGAACTAGTTTCCTTCAGGCACTCTTGTTGAGCAAATCCATTGAAAAAGGAGATGCTGTCTTCACTTCCCCAGTGATAGGATCCATACCCTATTCTCTAGCTTGGATAAACTTCCTTATACTATGTAGGGCATTCAACTTCTGTGAGTGCCTTTAAAAATTGAAGTAATGTGACAATATTACGTGATGTCCCTAGGTGTGTCAGAGTTTCTTCTCGACGTTCACTCTGAGCAACCTGCTTTCCTCCTCTCCCACTTACAGACCATCAGAGCCTTCTTCAGTCCTCCTCTTCCCACATTTCCCTGTCTTCCTCCAGTGCTGCCCTCTCAGTACCTTGCCAGTAGCAGAAGCCAAGTAAGCTGCAGCTAACTTGACTCAATGCATTTTCTCCTATTTTGCACCCTCCAGGCTGCCCTCAGGTCAGCCCTTTCTGCTTTGCCCCTAATGCAGCACTGCACTGACTTGCACTCGGTCCAGCAGGAGAATTAGTGCCATTTAAGAGAGTACAGTCATTTTTCTGATGATTAAAGAGACAGAAGTTGAAGGGTGTCCAATAAGATCCCCACTTGTCAGTGCCAATATCCCAGTGAGCACCCTGGCAATGCCATTACATCCTTAGTGGCTTCCCTTTTAGTCAGCCATGAATACATAAGGATAAAACCAAGATTCGGTTCCCCATTCAGTCCAGTTCTAGAAATCCAGCTGAAGACTTTTTTGATTCAAGCATCAGCAGGTCTCGAAACCACAAAAGACACTCAGTCTTGCAGGTGCCTTCTGTGCATTTGTGAAAGTCAGGCTCCTCTGGTGGAACGTAGAAGATATTTCGAGGGATAATGTAAGGAGCATGTGAGTATGCATGTGGACTGTTTTCACTGCCTCCAGTTTTCATCTGTGTTGTACTCGGGTAAGGATGAGGAGAAGGCAAACTCAAGACTCTTCATGTTGATTACGTTTTGGCAGTGGATTGCTCCAGTATTACTGATGCAATGGGGCAGTGGCAGCAGGAGGGATGGGAGTTATCTGCTCCTGCCTGGTTTCCTGCCTCTTAGGATAAATCTACAGCTTACATTTTTTTCTGCAGCCTTCATCATGCTGACATTGATGTCAGTCTGTGCTGACTTGGTTTTTCACCGCAAACACAAACAGCTCTTGATGTGCATATTGTTGTTTTCACAGCCCATATGGTCTTCTCAGGTTCCTCAGGTGCTTGGCAGAAGCTTTAATTCATGGCACCTTGGGGAGTCAGGGGTGGTCCTCAAGGAGGGTAAGCAGCTAATCCCAAGCCTAGTACAAACGTCTGTCTAGGATGGTCTGTGGTCACTGGCAGTGTGGAGCATGGGAATAATTTAAGAAAAAATTAACCTCCCTAGAAAGGATCAATTTCTGAAATTACTGTCAAACTGCGTGTCTGCAAGGGAGCCCAGCTGGATCTTTGGGGCTGTAGACTTTTAGCACCTTAAACATGAAGATTGAGCTGGTTGTCCAGAGGAAAAAGCAAAAGTGCAAAAGCTTCAAAGGCTTCAGCTATTGTTTTTTTTTTACCTGGGGTCAACTCCTTTAGAAGTGAGACAGACCTTCTGGATAAACGAGCCTAGGAGACATGGGAATTTTGCCAGTACAGAGGGGCTGGGTAATCAGTCACATTAATTTGGGCTAAGCGAAGCATGAATGAAGCCTTTACTATTCATTCAATGTTAATCATATTGTTAGCTAGAATAACAAAACTGACTCCGTAGAAATCCAGTCTAATTTCCTTTTGTTGTAAAGTTAATCCAACCATGTTGTTATTGCATAGAAGTTCCATCTTCCTAAAAGATCTTTGACATTGCCTTAACATCTCTTTCATAAGCTTAACTCTCCCAATTGAATACTGTTTTGGTGTTTAGCAGAGAGAACCACTCCACGTACTTTGTGAAAATAAACTTTTAATCATCTCTATACCCTTGAAAAGGGAGACTACCAAACATGTATCCAGGCAGAGTATGATAACACTGAAATAATAAGGAATAATCAGGTGAGAAATCATAATATAAATAGTGACATAAACATTGTCCAAAAGGTAAAATCACATGAGAAATATTAAGTATATCTCCCCCAAGAGATGAGACAGACAGATGTGTGTTTATACTAATTTTGTGGGTGAGAGAAAACAAGGCTTGGAAAAGATATCTTAATCCATGTTATTTAATCTGTATTTTGACTCAATAAATAATTAGATCATATGTACTGCCTAAACTTTGGCTAATGATGCTTCTTCCTTAATATACCCTTAAAATACAGAATCACACTGAAGAAAAGGTTTAGGTCCGTTAATTGAAACAATCCCAACCTTGACTTTTGATGATGACACAATCAAATAAGTTGAAAAATACAATTAAATCCTATTTTCGAGTCTGACTTTTGAGTATGCCTTATTCCCCCTGCTTAAAGTATTGCCTCCAGATATCCTTGCATACTTTATATACAAAAGCACAAAAATATGTATATGCAGACACACACTAAAATTCACTGGCAGTCAATGCATTTAACTTTCAGCCAACCGCACTTGTAGGGTGCTTGTTCTTAGTGATTTAATGGTATTTGTTTTGTTTCAAGTTCATATAATGTTGAGTTTTCATCACAGAAGTGATGAGGTCACATTCAGCTGGTTGCTCAGATCAATGCAGAGAATGCTACAGGTTTTCCTTTACATCCCCAGTCTCAGTATAACCATCTTCTCCAATAACCATCTTCACCAAGTCTACCTTGATGTGCTTAAGATGAGTTAAGAGTGCAGGGGGACGGCTGGGTCTGCCCTTTCCATGTTTCACTCCCTTCTGTGTGGGTGTCAGTAGCTACACTATGGGGCCACTGACTGGTACACTGGATGCAGGCTGAGAACACACTGAGAACTAGTACATCAAATTAAGGAGCTGAGGTTAATGCCTAGTCAGACCCATAAGCTGATCTGACACCCTGTGTGGCAGCAGCATCCCCAGCCCTGCCTGAGAGCGACTATGGGAACATGACATGGGCATGACTGAGGTGCCAAGTCCGCCCTGAAAGGAGGTGGTGTTTTTCTCTTAGGCAGAAAGGAGCACCAAGAAAGGACACCCCAAATTCCATCACCTTTGAAAACTGGGGAGGTTGTACTACATTTTAGTTACCTGGAGGTTCTGGTTGTTATCAGTGCAAAGTGGTTGTCTCTGCCTGCGGGTACCAAGCTGAGGTAGTACAGGGCCATAAATCACCACTGGGGAAGCACTTTTCCTGGTATTTGTTCTCTCTCAGCTTCGTGTGTCATAAAATAATTAATAGATGTCCATGAGAGATTCTCAGTAATGGGTTGTTGTCACTCTTTTGTGGATGTAGGAACTGCCTTCCAGGATAATCCCAAGTCCACACCTAGGTCGGTGTCCTATGTTCCAAACTGGTCCATGCTGCTGGGAAAAATGCCCATAAATGCTGTAATAACATGTTGCCCATATGTTCCCCTTGACCTGTGTGTGATGCCTGAGTACCAATAAAACTTTTGTCTTTTTCTCCAGTGTGTTGAGGAAAATGAGAACATTTCTGTAGGCTGTGTTTTAGGGAAAGTGTCCTGAGGACTGTCTAATGCTCTTGAGGTTTCTGAGAGCTACAAAAATCTGACATATTTATAGGGACATTTCAATTGTAATGCTAATCAACTGAGGCTGACATCCAGCATTTTGTTGGGGAAGACTTTCAATCCTACAGTGCTTTTTAAAGTTGTTTTCCTGCATACATCTATTACTAGGCTTATTGCCTGCTACATAGTCCCCAGTACTCCCAGTGTCCTTTATGTGTGGGTGAGGGGCAATTTCTGACTGGGTGGCCAGGGGGTCTCTTCATCCTCATCTTCAGGTGCTCCTGGTGAGACTGCAGCTCCAGCCCTGTGAATGGAAGGGGTGTGAGGTGAGCCATGCAGGATGTCTCCAGCTCAGCAGCTCAGTCATGAACCCCCCCCAAACACCTCTAATTGTCCATCAGGTGCTTTAGCAGGCAGAGGTAAGTACGAGGTCAGATGGTTTCCAGATCTTGTCTGTCAGAATTATGGCTCAGGTGTTGCATTTTTTATCATTAGCTGGTATTACATTTGCCTGCTTGCGTTGCAGAGATATTTTAATTTGCTATTTCAAAGTCCCATAAGTGAGACAGTCTTAGTTGACACATCCTTTTCACAGTTGTGACTTCTTATTTCTCCTCTTCTGTTTGACATCAGATTTTTTTTTTAATGAAGCTTTTTGGCTTTGCACCTCAGTGCACAGAGTATAATGACCCATTGGGAATTATTTTTCTGTAGCAGAGGCTGGGGGATCACTGCTCACCTCTGGAGAGGTTGTGGCTGGGTGAAGGTCAGTAGGCATGACCAGCATATTTTCACAGTATCCTGGAGCAGTTTCATGTGACAGAGGTGCCCTCCTTTGTCCCTCAGGATAAATCTGACTTCTTCCAACTCATTTTCATTTTGCAAGAAGCTGGGGACAGAAACTGTCCTCAAGGAATTTTGTTATGAAAATGTAGTTGGGTCTTTGGCTGTTTTGTTTAATAGAGTTGTTAACAGATGGAATAAGATGTCCAATGTTCTTTTAGTTTAGACTGAATGATATCAGGTTAATTAATTGCCAACTGATTTTTGCAAACAATATCGGAGAACAGGAATTATGAAACATAAAATTAGTTGCAAAGTTATCAATCTTCAATATGATTGTTTTTAATCATGTGCCTTTTAATTAATCTACAATTGTTGATTTGTATTTAAACTTGTATTGTGATTTCTAAATTCTAGTTAAAGAGCAATATGTTATTTAAAATAGAAGAAGGGAAAATGATCTGCTCTGATAATGTCTTACTTCAAGCATAGATTGCTGCTGCCCTGCCAGTGCTGGCCCCATCTGACATCAGTAATATTTTCTGCTTCTCACTGAGATGTAATTAAGCAGTAAATTAGCATTGGTCACACAAAAGATGAAAACTCTGGAGCTCTTTGATGGTGTGTGCAGTGACACCGCTCCAAGCTGAGGGCCGAGGTTGTGCAGAGCTCCACCTGCCCTGCCCGGGGCAGGTCCTTGGGGTATGAGTGTGAGATGGGGAGCCCTCCTGTGCCCACCCTGCCAGTGCACCCTGTTCTCCTTCCAGGGCTGTGACAAGTATGTGCTTTGGCACTGAGGAGCATGGCAAACCCATGGCTGATCTGATGTGGATGGAAAAGCAGTGGAATTGAGTGCTGTAGGCCACTGGTTCTCGGTATGTGTCTTTTGATGTCTTCTTAGGTGAGTTAACTTTTAGATTTTCTTTTCACTGGTCAAGAAGACACTGAAATGCATATAGTGGCTGATACATTATGAACAGGAGCAGAGAAATCAGTTGTATCATTAAGGAAGGTGTCAGGTGATACAGGGATATCCAGCAAGCAGGATTTGGGAGAGGCAGAACATGAGAGGGCAGTGAATGAACCTTCCTGAGCATAGGTTAGGAGCAAAGGTTGCTGCCCCGGTAAGTTTTCGCCCACACCTGTCACAATGGGGTGTGGTATCATGGGTGTTATTTGTGTTATGTTATTTATTCAATCACAGGGAAGGAAGCCTCTTGCAAAAGCTGGTATCATAGAAGCACTCTGCTGCTCCCTGTTTTGGCAGAGAGATCAGGGGTGAGCAAGGAGAGATTTTTTCATTCTCTGAAAGCCACAGCCTTTCCCATAAGACGTGGAAACATGAAGACGAGTTGGTTTGCAGGAGCTGATGCTGCACTTGTGTCTCCGTAAGACGTCTCTGAATAAAGGAGCAGAGCTTCCAGCACTGTCATTTCAGCGCTTTGCCTACTTCAAACACAATGACAGGTGTTGTTTTCAATTAGTGGCAAAGTAGTCATCATCAAAATTACACTTACAGTATGATGAGCTTTAGCATTTACCAAGAGTTATGCATCTTCAGTATGTTTATCAGTATTTAATATGCAAGATTGGACTGCCTCAGCAGAAAAGTTGACATTGAACTGCTTTCTGGATTCTCTCAAGCACTGTAAAACACAATTATCTTCACTTAGGCACTCTGCAGATAAACTAGGAAATTAATTACTCTTAAATATTATCCTTACAATCTTGTAAAAGCACTGAAATAGCTCCTGTAACCTAAAAATCCCAGTGAGAACAATTTTTCTTATTCTACATAGTTACTTGAGGCTAAGCCTATATATTGTTTAGTTGAGCTTCACCTCAGTGGTATTCAGGTTAAAACAAAAAAAATGGATCATTTGAGCAGTTTTTTCTGTCAGTTTTGCACTCAGCCAGCCCGGCAGGATTACTTTTTCATTGAGGATGCTGAGGCTTTGTCACACAGAGTCAATGCTTTGAGGCTTGAAGCGAGTCCAATCTCTCAGTGGACACCATGTCTCAACACTTCCAAGGGGAAGAGCTCCTCAGGAGCTGTGGCTGTGTTCTTTTTGTGAGCTCAGAGGGAAGGATTTCCATTAAACTGAGTAGCTCTGGTGCATTGAATGGATTGTGGAAATAACTTGGCTCAAATAAAACAGGTAGGTAATAGGCAAACCAAACAGACTTTAGCCACCTTTTCCTCCTAATCAAAAGAGAAAGGAAATAATTGGTTTTGAAATTGGCAACGTTCAGCAGGCCAGCACTTCCACCTTCTGTAGGTGAGCCATGGAGTTGTTTGCTCAGTGTACAAATCATCTCAAAAAGTGGCAATAAGACAATAGGCCCATAGTTGGCAAATTACATCAAATATTTCAGTTAGAAAAAAAAAGAAAACATGCAAATACTCCGTTTATTATTCATTGGCACTAGCTATTTCCCCTTAGAGCAGGCAGATTGGGAAGAACAATTAACTAAGGTCTTTCATTTTGGTGTGTGCAAGGGGGGAGCACAACCCTTTCAGGTTACAGCATGCAGTGGAGTCAAAAAGTACTTCTGCCCCTCTTGGATGATGAATGAGAGCAAGCACTAATCCTACCTCTTGCTGAGAGACAAAACTCACTGTGTGAGTTTGCCATGGGGTGGTCTGGCCCTTGCCATGGGACAGGACTCAGCCTGGCGTGGCACTGAGCAGCTGTGTCCTGGCTGAGGTGCCGAGGTCTGGGATCAGTGTTTGAGCTGGTGAGCCAGCCAAGACCTTCACAAGCTGCTGACAGGAATGATTTGAACAATGAATTTAGCCCAGGGGATGCTGGATTAATTTGCAGACAGGATGGAGAGAAAAAGCTAGATGTGACTGACGACAGAACACAGAAAACCTCCAGCTGATGTAGTTAGTAATTTAAAAACAACAACTCAAATGCCAGACTGTGTAAGGGTCAGAGTGGAAAAAAAAAATTACATGGGGTTATTATTTTTCCTTTTGAGGAATTTGCTGTCCACTTTACTAGGAACATTACTTCTCTTCTGTTTTCCTGTTGTTTAGCAGAGCAGAGAGTGCTCTGGACCACACAATAAAAATTAATGAGAGCAGGAAAAGATCTCTGGGAAATACAACAGAAAAAAATAGATATTTTCAGCTAGAGCAGAGATGAATGCAGAGACATGTGGAAGGACATACATTAGCAAACAGTACAGAGAAAGCAAATTGGCCCAACTGACTTTCCTTGTAGTACTAGCTTAAGAGGGGATTTTGTAAAATGAATGCATTAATGTAAAATGAAAGACTTAAAAGAAAGTGTTATCAATCTTACAGAAAGGAACAAGCCCAATGTATTTCAAAAGCCCTGCATATCCTAAATCATCCAATTATACAGCCTTTGCAGTAATTGTATCGCTATCACAGTATTACCATTTCACAAAATATCACATTGAAATATGGCGCTTTTTTTGTGATGACAGGTTTCAGTAAAGAGTAGGATGGTTTTATAATTGGAATAGCCTTAATGTTCACCATCTCCTCTTCAGATATGTAACTGTGCATTTGTTTGATAGCTAGCTAGGGGCAAACACTGCAGATTTTTTTGTCCAGCCTTATAAGAGAAAAGAAATAAAATATGTCAGGGAGGTTTTGGGTTGAGATGCTGGTAAAATCCAACACTCAGCTCTCAAGAAACAAAGGGGCTTTTTGCAGGGGGCAGTGGGGCACACCACTGATCTGCCAAGGCAGGGATATAGCCCTCATGTGTCTCTGGCCAATAAGTGACTCTTTCTTCTTGATATTCACTGGAGAAATCATTTGAGTCTTTGCAGTGATGTGGAAAGGCTAAATCTTGTTTCAGACCTGAGGAGCACTTACTTTGGCATCATCAGAAGAATGGGTCAAAGCAGAGGCCCCTCACTCCTTGGTTTTAGTCTCAAGCATTTTTCTTACCCACCTTGGTTGCTGGGGGGTTTCCAGTGCCTTTCAGTGCCATCCAGCAAAGTCCATCTCCAAACTTTTTTGGTTTTTTCTAGATGACTGATGAATATGTGGGAGTGCACACAGTGTGACACAGGTCCTACCTCCTGCTAAATGGAGAGGTCTGCAGAGCTGAACCTCCCTCTGTTTCCAACCAAACTTGTCCAGCGAGGTTTTTGCATAAAAGTAAGAAAATCCATCCACTTTTTTTTCCTGCTCAGTACTTGCATAGGTATTTCTCTAGAAGTGCTCTGCTGGTTAGTTAAAGTTATTTATTGTTGTCATAGTGTAGTGAAATTTCCTTTTGAGATGTTTTAATGTACCTTTCAAAGTAGAACCAAACCAACTATAGCTGGCTTCTTATAAGATTGAGGTTATACAGACTGCAGAGATTATTTCCCCCCCCCCTTTCATTTTAAATTGGTTTCTGATCTACCATTTTATACAAAACTGCTTACGTGGGACAGTAATTTTTGAAGTGCCTCATATTCTACTATTTCCATGTTTGTTTCATTGGGTTTTTTCCCCTGAAATATGGGAGTAATTCCTAGTAATTAGTGCAACAGTTCATGCCAAAGCTAGTAAATTAAAGGCTAGAGCTAAAGCATGAGGTCATCTCTCTATTTTTATTTGTCCCTCTATTTTTATTCATCTAGTAGTGAGTACAGATGTCAAAAGTACTCTTCTAGTTCCTGCTCCATGCTCAGAGCAGGCAGAGAGGCACCCACAGATGGCTGTTTAACCTACAAATCTGAAACCCTTAAGGAGATGATCTGCCATTTGGAGATGCTCTCTTTCCCCTTTGCCAGAGGAGAAAGCCTGCATGATTAGATGAGATTAATCTAGCCTACACCTAGGTAAAACAAGTGCCATCCCAATTTACCACCTTACTTACATACTTGCAAAGGTCTTTAGACCACAAGGTTGTGCAATATCCCACTGGCCAGAGTGTTCATTGAGAATGCTCAGAATAGTCCTGGTTTGGTACCTGGATTGGAACACAAAATTTATTTAAGGGAAAAACCATCTCATAACAATGTTAAACAAAAAGTGCTGCCTTGTTTAAATACCATGATGTGTAAATTTAATTAAAATGTCTCATTTTCATAAGCAATTGTTTCATTTTTTTCCTGCCTTCATCACTATTATATGTCATTTGTACAATGAGGAAATGAAGGAGGTTCAACAAATATTCTTCAATGGAAATCAAATTTTGCCAAGAATAGAAATGACAGATCCAAAGGCTAAACCTCAGTTGTTTAAACCTCAGTCCCTCCTATAAAGCAAAGATATACATAATCCCTGGATGATGCTCTATTTAGTATAAAAAGAAGGTCTTGGAAGTTTGATGGGTTTTTTTTGCTCTTCTGCCTTGTCCTCTGGTACCTTCTGTAGGCTCCCATCCACCTTCTCTTTTTTGGTAGAAAGACCCTGAGATTAGGAAACTCTGGGATTTCATAGCATGAGAAAGCCATTTTCCAGCCAGAGTTAATCTCAACCACAGCACCCTTGGGGGAATTGATAAGGTGAGGTGAGCTTTATTTAAAAAAATCAAATCATATTAATTTTATTAAAACTACTTTTTCTGTCTAAATATTTGTAGGCCACACCAAGATACCCCAGCAAAAGCCATTAGAAAGACACTAGAAAGTTTTAATCCTTCTTCTCTTTTTTCCCCTCTTTTTATTGTTGTTTAGCAGCTGCTTCAGGTCAGAGTCTCCAGGTAAAATGTCACTTGGTTTTCTCCTCATTTGCAATCCTCACCATATGAAATACACAGCCATGGCTGGCCCCAGTGGGTCACAGCTAAACCTCTTCTCTCAAATAGCAATGCAAGGTTTACCATTTTTTTTCTGGCAATAAGTGATTTATCCACAGTTCGAGAACACATCACTGATCCAAGAATGGTGTCATTGCAAAGGGGACTTAGGTTTTTCTTATTAATTTTGTCCCTCCACTGCTTAGTTGTAGATGTGTTTTTCTGGAGTGCTTTTATTTAAAGAGTTAGTCAAAACTTTCCTATTCCTTATTTGGGCTCAAAAATCCCTGGATGAAGGACTGCCCTGTCCAGCAGGCAGCAGGGACATGTTCTCTCAGCCCCTTCTTCTGTGATTTCTGATGCTTCATAGGGAAACTGGCTGTGTCCTGATCTGATTTAGATTATTACTGGGTCTGGGGGAATGACATTCAGATCAAACATCTTAAAAAAAATCTTATATGCCATGAATTCCAAACAAAGCTGAAGTTTGCCTGGGATGTAATGACCTGTTGTGCTCTTCTGCAGCAGCCTGTAATTATATCTCTCCTCAAACTATGTATACATCATTGAGGAGGCTGATATATAAATAAAAGGGCTGCACTAATTTCAAGCTACATTAGGAATGCAGGAGTAAAAATAACCTGATAGAAGAAAGGGCAAAATTAGAATAAACTTGACTGTGAGGTTTCTAGGGAAATATAGAGGAAGGAGGAAAAAAAAACGTCAGAAAGCAAAAAAAGCTTGATACTGTTGCAGGATTACACACAGCATGTGGGCTCTGTGGCCTCCTGCAGGTGTTACTTGTGGAAGGTATCTTTTTGCAACAGTTACTCTTGAAGAATCATAGAATCATTTAGGCTGCAAAGGACCTTTAAGATTGTAGTGTCCAACAATAAACCAGCACTGCCAAGTTCACCACTAAACCTTGTCACCAAGTGCCACATCCACACATCTTTAAATACCTCCAGGGATGGTGAGTCAACCACTTCCCTGGGCAGCCTGCTCCACTGCTTGACAACCCTTTCAGTAGATTTTTGCTTATATCCAATCTAAACCTTCCCTGGTTTGATCATTGCAGGCTGGGCAAAGGCAGGGCTGCAAAGGCACAGTGAAACCCCTGGTTTTTCATCTTGTCTTCTTTAAGGTCATGAGGAAAATGTGGTCACATGAAGCCTAGTGCGATTTTCTCAATTGCACTGTATCTGCAAGGTGAAGATGTTTTATGAAAATGGGCAGATGGAGCTGGCAGAGGCTATCAGGGAGGTGATGGATACTCTTGTTTTCCCTCTGCTATTCTGGACTCTGCAGTTCAAAAGCTTTTGCGTGCCTGAGTACCAGCTATTCAAAATAGCAAATTATATTGGGACTGAAATTTCACACGAAGATTGGATTTGACATGATAAATGAAGGTCTCTTCCCATCCTCCCCGTCTCACAGCTGGTGAGTTTATCTCTTGCATCTAAACACAGATATCCTCCATGTGCTCCCAGGAGATCTGGCTTTTAAAACAAGCTCTTTCAGCTTAAGAGACATTCTTTAGCCATTTTTATTTTTCCATGTCTGCTGCACATAACCAGAAAGGAGGTGGCTGTATTTTTCAAACCAGCATGTTACAAGTTAAGCTTTTAAATCCGTGATTAGGTACATAAATAAGAGTGATTCAGCTCCTGGAAGAGCTGAGCATTCACATAATCTGCTGAAATCCCAAGGGTGACCATTTTGGCTAGCAGAGAATGTATGCTATGTACACAGGTTTTTGAAACAAACCAAATCAATTCTAATCTTACATGTTTAGAAATCAAGGCCCTTGTTAGAAGAAAGGAGCATCAGGATGAGTTACCTGCCTGGTGTGCAGCCATGTCCTTCTCAGAGAGCATGCTGACACCTGTCCCAGAGGTGGTCAGCAGTTGGTCTTGCTGCTTTATTTTTCTTGACCTGATACACCAAATCTAACTTTTCTGGCTAGGAACCAAACGGGGACTCTCATCTGCATCACTCTCTGAGGCATCTCCCTCCAGGTCTCTGGCAGGGGCTTTTCCTGGAGACAAAGCCTGGTGCTCCTGGCCCTAGAAAGGGAACTGGTGCCTAGAGACAGGAGGGAGGACAGGGCTGAGGTGGGGTCCTGCAGAGCACTGCTATCAGTGGGGGGTGGAGCACCAGCAGGGGAATCAGGAAGGGCTGACAATATTTGGGCAGTGAATGGTTCAGATGAGCTGGAGAGGTGAGACCTGGCCTTGAATCCCCATCCTGCCTCATGCAGAAGAGCACTCTGTGGGGCAACAGTACCCTGACCACACCAGAGCCCCATGAAAGTGCAAGCTGGTGGTTGTCCAGTGTTTGGGGGCTTTCCTGTGCTTTTTCTGAATGTGCAAGGCCTTCCTTGTAATCTGATCCCAAACCTAACTGGGATTCAAAGTTTTATTTTCTCTCTTCCATACTTCAGGATTTGGGAAAGAGAAGTGAACTAAAAAGAAACAGAAATTTCTGTTTAATTTTTAAAGGCCCGTGGCATTAGTCAGCTTTCTGTGTGACGTAGTAATGTTTAATGAGTTACCAAGGGCAAGCAATGAGCAACCAAGTTTTTTTTATGCAAGGTGTTTTACAGAAATCTGTTACAACCTAAGTGTTGGCAGATCATACTTTCCACTAGAGTTTAAGATTACATTGCTGCTACTTATGTTATGACTAATGTTGTAGCCTATATTCAATTATGGGTATTCTATGGCAGGTTTTACTAGACTGTATATTCAAGTTAGTCTCTGTAGCTTGATTGAATGGCACCAGTGAGAAACCTGACTGATGCAACACAAGCTAACCACTTACTCCCCTGTAAATACTCGAGAACTGGCTTTTTCATGAGTGCTTGCAGGAGCCAATCCAAATAAATTCTTCTGGCAGAGGTTGCTGAAGGACATGGAAAATTTTCCTCTGGAGTAACTGCATTTGACTGCAGAAATACTGAAGTAACAAGTGATTGTTTGGGAAAATGTGTCAATTCTTTTCCTTCTTTTTTTCTTTTCTCATCGTTTTCTGTTGCTTGCTCTTTTCCCCATCAGTCTCTTTAAAGAGGGAGCCATCCCAGCTACATCAAAATAATTTTCTTTTAAGGGTGCATGTTTTTCTTTTGTTGATCAAAAGCAATTAGAGCGAGAAGAGCTGACAGTTTCACTGAACTGTCAATGAAAATACCATAATGAACAGTTCATTTTGAAATAACCAATTCTCCCATTAAATTATCTATAGCCCTGGAGGGAAAAGAACTGTGTGAGGACAAGAAGTATTGTTTGTTGCAGCATTGTGTTGATCTTTTGATATTTTCTAGGAACACAGTGGTATCAGTATTTTGAAAAGAACACTGGGAAGAGAGAAAGAGGCTGTAGTGTACCAGGATCTGACCTCACGCTGGTGACCACAAGAAGTTTCCTTCTCATCTCAGGAACATTTGGGTGTTTTCCCTGTGTCAGAGCTTTGCTAGAAACACAGAGCTCTGTGAATCTCTATTGAAAATGGGAGAAGGATGCCAAGCCTAGCTTACTGGTCTTAACTAATGTTATCTCTTAATTGCTTCATAATCCCAACTATATGAGTGATTAATTAACCTTTTTTTTAATATGAGCATAAATGGTTTGAAGTGCTGTCCTCTTACCCTGGGAAGGGTTTTGTAGGACACATCTCCTCGACGTGGGCTGTTGGGTATGGATTATACATATCTTTACCTCATTTCATAAGCAATTGCATCCAAACAGCATCAGCAGCTGTTAATGCAGCACATCTCTGCACCAGGCATGGCCCACCTGGAAGACCCCAATGGCTCTAGGTGGTCACAGTCTCATGTGAGCTTTGCCTGCCCTGCCCAGAAGAGAAATGGACAGACCAAGGAACTGCTCATGAGGAGACGTAGGCACAAAACCAGATGCTAGAAAGGTATTACATCCTTGGTGGAGTATCAGAGGAGATTGCTCACCTCATGCAATGTGCTCAACATGTTTTAGATATACCTTGTTTAACCTGAAATCCCTTAAAGAAGATGTACCTGTTGGTAATAGACTGTACTAGCAATAAAACTTGTTTTGTTCTCTTAAATGCTCCTTCTCCCTGAACTTCCCCAGGACCACTCACGCCCAGACTTTTCCTACTTTCTCCTGTCCTTTTCATGACTTTCTACATTTTATACATCTATGGCTTTCCCCCCATTCCTAGAAAGGTTCATCTCTGGTCCTCTCAGCTCCATTCCCTTTCTCCTGTTATTCTTTCCCCAGACAGCCTCTCCCCAGGTTGAGCCTGATGCTTGGGTTTTTGAAAGCATGAGGGAGGAGAGTCTCCTCTGCTCTTTGCTGTCTGATGCTTTGTTGTGCTTGACCTATTTCCAGGCCAGGAGCCACACAGCTGAGCGGCTGCTACCCCTGTCTGCAGCTCACAGACATAACCTGTACTGCACTGCTTTACAACCACAGCAAAAGGAGACAGACCAACCACTTGCCTCTGGATCTGCTGATGTCTTGTCTACCTCCCTAACAAAGCAGGGAGAGGATCTTATGCCTGGCATTGCCGGTCCTCTCTAGAAAGGGAACTTTCTCAAAACACATCTGAAGCTAACCTGTCTCAGAAATGGTAGAGCTCATAGTTTTCCATAAGTGTTCTCTCCTTAGCCTGGAATTTGAAGGACTTCTCCACTTTGCTCCTAGGCCAGGGACAGGGATGTGCTTACCATGACCTTCTAGCAGTGGATCAAATGTCGAATGGCTTCTCCCTGATATAGACTACTGAAGCACTCAGTCTCTGTGGCACACTCAGGATGGCACCACTTATTCAGGACACATTTTCTTCCACAGGGTCACACAAAAGGTATCACACTGCTCAGCTTTACATACCTGGTGTGACCACCCACTCTCCCTTCTTTGTGTCTCTGAAGCCAAGGTAGGTGTGCTGAAACCCCAGAGGAACATGTGGTCTGCAGCTGGTATGTGCAGAGCTTGGGCAGCTGGCATGAGTGAAAAGGTTGGCAGTCTGAAGCTTTTCCCTAGCAGGTCTCATTTCCATGTCTGTTTGTTACTCATTAGACCAAATTTATGTCTTGTAGCACAAATACCAGAACTGGCCTGTACACCGAAACGACTGACTGGCATCCATCACACAGAAGTCAGGCCAAACAGTTGGTAATCCCATTATGACCCTCTTTCCTGATCCTTGCTGGCCTCTTGGCACTGCTTTTATAAATATATGTCACGGCTGCAGCTCAGTCACTGATGATCTAATTCAGTTAGGCATCTGCTTGAACTACCAGTAGTTCCGAAAGTATGGAAGAAAAACTGCCTTCCTCAAGTATCTTGTGGTCTAGTGTATGATAGCCAGTGCTTAAACACCCGGCTGTATTTTACAATGCGCTTTTTTAAAGGTATAATAACACAGCCAATGTCATGAGCAGGAGTTCAGAAATAGCATTGAATGCAATAAAAAAATGAATGATCAAATTGCTGTCTTGTCTCCCAATGATCTGGAAAAGGGAACTTTTTCTTTCCTACCAGACTAGCCAAATTCCCCAGATGTCACGGCAGCCTTCAGACTACTGCTTCACATTCCCATTCCATAGTGTTCAGCTGAGAATTCAGAACTCATTACATATTTTTCTGGTTATGCCTATTTTCTTAGAACAATTTCTTTTGTGTACCCTTCAGGATGTGGATTTTATATTAATTCCTATGGTAACAAGAATCTGTGAAAAGTCTTTTCAGGAGGGCAAATTGGATCTGAAATTATTATCTCTGCTTAGTTATTTCTTCTTTTCCCAATTATGGTTTCCAAGTAAAACTTGTCAGTTCATGCCTTCTGACCCAGATGTAATTATAGCTTGGCTGTCCAATAAGAGATGGTTTAGTGCCAGCAACTGGGAAGCCTCCTCTGTAGAGACATAAGGAGACTGTTACTTGCAGCTTCTCTTACAGGGTTTGGGTCCTATTTAAATAATGAGAAAACAGCTGTCTGTCTCCAGGAGAACACTACGAATGGCTGCCTAACATGGTTTTGGGTGGAATAGACTTAATTTTCCTTCTAGTAACTGGTAGAGTGCTGTGTTTAGGATATGAGAATAATGTTGATAACACACTGATGTTTCTAGTTGTTGCCAAGCAGTGCTTGTATGACACCAAGGACTTTTCAGCTTCTCATGCCCTGCCTGTGAGAAGGCTGGAGAGGCACAAAGAAAGTAGGAGGAGACGCAGCTAGGACAGCTGACCCAGACTGGCCAAAGGGATATTCCAGACCATGAGACATCATGCTTAGTATATAAACTGCAGGTAAACTGGGCTGGGGGCCACTGCGTGGGGACTGGCTGGGCATCAGTTGGCCTGGGATGAGCAATTGTTTCATATACCCTAATAATTTTTTTATTATTATTACAATTATTTATTTTCTTCCTTTTCTGTCCTGTTAAACTCTCTTATCTCAGCCAATGACTTTTCTTACTTTTACTCTTTGCTCTGCCATTCCACTGGAGGGGATTGAGTGAGGGCTGGGTGATGCTTGGTTGGCAACTGACAAACCATGGCACACCCTTTGAGTGAAATGTTTGGTGCTGGTTTTATGCTTTTTTTGCAGCACCATGCTGCAAAAGTACAGTCTGATACAACCTCTGATGTATCCAAGCTGGAGATGAGAAACATCAAACATAACAATTTTATTGGGCTGTTTGTTAGGATTTTCTGTGGAGTTTTCCAGTGCTCAGCAAGGTCCCAACTCTGAGATGCAGGAGTGACTTCCTGCCACTCTCTCTGAGGCTGGAGCTTCTCACCTGCTAGAAGTCATGCCAGACAAAGTTTCCAGGTGTCTGCTGATGCTAGAGCCGTGCCAAGCCTTATTTCTCCATGTTGAGCACTATCGGAAAGATGGTGCAGGGTAGAGTAGAAAAATATCACCTGAAGAGCCATGGGTTGTGTGCAAGCTTGCAAAAAGTGAAAGGGCTGTCACTCCATCTATTCCACTACCTGCTGTATGGGATGGTCTCCCTGACTGGCTTTGCTTGGTGGCACAAAGCTTGTTGGTGTTATCTCTGCCTCTGGGTTGCAGCAGCAATCCTGAGTTTAGTGTGTATGACATACCTGTGCCTTCCACTTCCCAGACAGTGGTAGTAACATTAACACTTACTAGTAATCTTTATTAGTAGTCTCTGTGGTTAAAGCAAACAATGCTCAAAAATCGTAATTTTCCATGCAGCTTTTATACCACTTCAGGGGCTGGGGTCTCCACTGCCCTCTCCATGTGAAGGTAAGGTATTGGCAGTCATGGAAGCAGTGCTGAGTTTGGCACATCGGGCACTCTGTGTAACACGTTCTGGAGTGATCAGCACTATATACATAAGAAATAGCCTTGGGCTACCAGTATTGATGCAACCTGTCAAAAAGAAGTACCTCCCAAAGCAATACAGTGCTGGGCAAGCACACAGGTTGGACACTCTCACTCAAAGGCTGCGGCATCCCACCCACCTTTCCCAGGGATCCCTTCTTCTCCGGGACACATCCTGCCCACCCTGGCTATCTCCTTGCCCCGGCCCAGCTGCACATCAGTGTGCATGTCCTCCTGCTGTTGAGCAAACCAGAGCACTGCCTGCATGGCCTCTGTGTGCTGGGGCCACAACGCACCCTGGAACCACCACAGCCTCTGTGCTGATCCCCTGCACTGGGCAGAGCAAGCTGCCAGGTCTCTACTCTGACTGCTTTGGGCTTACAGGGAAGGCTGTGATGAATGGATGCTGGGGCATGAGAGATGCATCTGGAAAGAATGCATCCAGGAAAGAATGCATCCAGGAATGACCTCGTGCTGCAGCCACCTGGTCAAGTAGCTTTGCTAAGCTGGGCCTGTGTTCCCAGCTGTGCTGCAAAGCTCACAGCAGTGCACTGGCAGGCAGTGTTGTACAAAATATCACAGCCTACAACAGTTCAGCACAATCAAGTAATTAGCAGCTCATAAAGGACTGTGTAAACCCATAAAACTGTTGGACTAATAACAGAGACACTTGTGGCCTAGAGGAACCAAGTGATGGTAAATGAGGTACCAAGGTATTATGCTCCAGTCTATTGTTATCCCAGTTTGTAAACTTGCAGGCATCAAGCCTGGTACTGATGAAAATGGAGTTGCCCGTATTTGAGAGGCTGGGCTTTAATTTTCAGCAGAGGTACAAAACCCACAAATGCAGCAAAACCAATCAGCAATTAGGAACATTTTTCTGAACATTTAGATTTACTCACAGCAGTACAAAATTAAGTGCCCATCATTGTGATTTTGGCACTCAGCACTGGATCAGTGCCTGATGCTAAGGAGCAAAGATATTTTATAGTACCACAGTTCCATCTTCTACAACAGGTTAGTGAAATTACCCCAAGCTATAAAAGGTGCCTTTGCAAAGCAGAAGGTTGAGAGAAGGAGGTTGAGAGCACTGCAGGAGCTCCTGCTTGCAAAGTCATAGAATGTGTGTGAACTGAAGATCGTGCCTATTCCATATATAACCTTAATATGTGAATAATAGAATAAAGAAAGTATTAACCCTCAGGTTATGGTTTACTTGATAAATTAATCTTGCTAAAACTGCCCATTTGCTGGGTAGTGGCTGCTGATGAATATTCACATGCCAGAGATTCAGTTGCCGCTAATATAATTGTTTTGTGTCACTGGAGTTTCGTTTCACAGCAGGTATATCTGCCTTGATGTCACAGGGACCTGATTATGTGGACACAGGAGAGTGGCTTCTAGTGCTGAATTTTTTGTCAATACATTTGATGTCATTAGTTGTCATTCATATAAATTTGCTTTCTTTTTTCTGCTGTGATGAAAACTTCAACCCCCCAGATCTTGCCCTGGGCATCTGAGTGATGCTGGGTGGGAGGTGCTCAGCACACAGTCCTAGACCACTGCCTCACCTGCTTTTTTGTCTTCCCTGATTACTGGGATATCTCTGCATGAGCCATCCTTTGCAGCCACCACCCTGACCTCCAGCTTGCATTGCATTAAGAGGATCACCTCTAGATGACTTTTCTTAGTCTGCTCCTACGTTGTCCCCTGTGTTAGGTATCTTCTTGTGTTTTTAGTCTTGATGTCTGGAGAAACTCCTTGCAGATGGGATTCTGATGACCTGCTAAGAAAGGTGCTATTAACCCCTGCCACTCTTCTGCCATTTCTCCTGGACTATCCCATCTATTCTCCATTCAGACTTACCATTTCTGTCACAAATATGAATAAATTGCAATTACGCCATCTCTGCAAAGATGTCTGGAGGTATTTAAGAACTGGCAGAAGTGATTTAAGAAGCATGGAATCCAGACATCAGAGCAAAGGGTCAGCTACATGATCCTCAATATCTCTTTCAGCCCTAGCTCTATGGTCCATATTTATATTACTCTATCCAGGTTTCTTCCTGATAGCACAAAAAGCCCTAAAAACCTGAGCTGAGATTAACCAAAACCTTCAAAGTAGAATGTAACCAATTAATTTTGTCAATAATGAAATCAATTCTAACAGAGCATCCTGATATTTTTATGCCTAGCATGATTTTCTGAATTCTTAAAATTAGCAGTTTTAAGTATAGATATGATATATAGGGTTCCACAACAAATAAATACGGGCTGGCATTTGCATCTAGAATCCCCTTTATGTCCATTCCACATCTGCACCCCTGAGGGCATGAAGGCAGCTCCTGTTTGTTCCATTTTTTTCTTAACATTTAACAGCAACCAAAGCTAATGCAGCTCAATATTACAGTGGGATCTGAAGCCATAACTGAGGTTTTGTGTTAGACCCTTTTGTGAGGAATCCTTTGGCAGATGGTCATTGGTCTCAACAAACCTAGCAAGAGTCTTCCTGCAGTGATGCTCTCCTCCCTGAAGAAATCAGGGTGAAAAGCTTAAGTCAGTGGTATTTTTGCCTGAATGCAGCAGTCAGATCCACACAACCAGCTTCACACTGCAGTCGTGGTAGATGAGTAGATTCCATGCAAATCCAAGCACAACTTGTCCACACTGGTAACCTCTGCTGAAGTCACACCTTTGCTCACCACTTCACTAAATAGCCTGTATATTGCAGAGGAAACCCAAGTAATCTGTCTTAACTTAGCACTATGAGCTCCTTTACTGTAAGTGAAGAGAAAGGGGCCCAAGGAAATGCAAGGAGAGGTGTTATGTCTTACAGCCATTCAGTCTTCTTCCTCCTTGGGCCAACAATTACTGGCCTGTAATGCCAATTGCTTCCAAGATCTGTTCCCCAGTGGGTATTTTAAGGCTTAACCTTTTATAGCAAAAGGTGTTTTTTAATGCAGAAGGTCCAGGAAGTTTCCTGAAGTTACTCTGGGAATTAATCCAAAGAACAGGACAAATCCTGGCAAAAGGCCAGCCCTCCCTTTGAGCCACCTGGTTTGGGGCTGTTCTCAGGCAAGCGCTCTTAGCAAAGGTTTTCTCCTCAAATGGTGCTTTGCCTGCATGTAGCTATTTCAGGGTATGGTCAAAGCTAAGTTGGAAAGTTATGCTCTGAGAAACTTGGCTCCACTCTAATTACATATTTAGTTACACTGTTACTGGAATATTAGAAATATGTTTAAAAGTGGAACAACAGCCTGCACTTTATGTGCAGTATGGTAGCTCCTCCCTTGGCCAATGTTTACCTCTGTGAGCACATGAAATACTTCTGAAGCCCAGAGGAAGATTCTCCCAGAGAAACGCAGCAAGAAGTGAGGTCCTTTACCCTAATTCTTGCTGAAGAAGTGCAGCAACTTGGCTGCCAGTGGGCATAAGAATTTGGGTCACTGCAACACAGGTGACTGAGCAACCCATTTATGGTGACCTTTCCCGTGAATATGCCAGAAGGCTTGAAAATGGGTAGAAAAATATCCCTGTGAACTGGAGGATGGCTTCACGAGTTTCTCTATGTATAACAGTAAACCTACCTGAGCTTTTGCACAGTTTTTTTCCTGATGACTGCAGCTGGATGGAAATAGAAAACAAAAGAAGCTTCAGTCTTTTTGTCCTGAGAGTGGATTTTTTTTTAGTAGAGTCTATTCCAGCTACCATGATGATATGGTTACTGGTTTTCTGTAAAATAGATGTAGACTGTCAGTTACAGGCTAATGGGAAGCAGATGTCCAAAATTCCAGGTTGCCTGTGTGCAACACTGCGCTTCCTGCTGCTGTGCCAGGACTGCCACATCCGCATGGAGCAGGGCACCCTCAGTCACAGGGCAGGAAAGAAAGGGTTCTATGTTATCTTATCTTTTACTGATTTGAGAATTTTTGAGACCAGGCACTTACACACCTTGATCAAAGATGTTTTACTTCATGTACATGAGAGCATTTTCAGAGCAGACAGCAGGGTCACAGCTAGAAACATCACATACTGGCTCAGATTCTGACCTTGAACTGCAGGTCTCCAGGGCCCTCCATTCCCTTCATCAACCTCCACAGCTGAGTGGGTTCAGCTGGGAAACTAAAAAGCTTTACTTGCATTAAATACATCGCGACTTTGTGCGCAACAAACATTTTTCTTAAAAACAAAAATGAATAGATTGTGGCACAATCTTTGGCTACAGGTCCCTGATGGATGGAAGCTACTGTGACCAGTGTAAGGAAACGTGGGGATTTTTTCTCTCTAGCAAACTACAGTCAGGCTCTTGCAGTGCACCAGGTGCCCCTGTCTCCTCATGAGGACAGGGTGGAGGCTACACCCAACACTCAAAGCAAACAGTTTTTATTAGCAAAATATGATATGTTTCTTTTCTATGCACCTACTGATTTGCTGATGGTAGATTAAAAATGCCTCAGTGTATTTAGGTGTATTATCCCTTGCTGAGACATCCTGCCCAGTGTGTGCTGCTGGTCTGTGCTCTGTACTGATAGTGCATGCTGTTTTGAAGCACCCTCTGACAGCTGACACACAGGAACCCTGAAAAAGGTGGGAGGTTCACTTTATGAGACAACCTCTGGTGCAGAATAAAACCATAGCAATGTATTTCTTTTCTTACTTTTGTAATAAGTAGCGGGATGTCTGCACAGCAGAACCTTGCTTTATTTCTGTAACTCAATGGGGTCTCCATAGATTGGCAGGGAAATTGTTTAGCCACTGTAATCTTGCATCATAATGGCATCACCAGGAGGTCCTTCTGTGCATATGCAAGGTCCATTACCCAAACACCCACCTCCTTCTGCTACGGCAGTTCTACCTAATAATGACTTTTTAATGAGTTTTTCCAGACCTAAGGGTTTTTCTTTTAAATCCAACTTTTTAATGACTTTTTTTATGGCATAATCAAAGGGTCTCCTCTGACTGTTCGACTGTTTGTAGTATTACAGTGCCTAATTGTGAATCTCAGTAGCAGACAATAAGTGCTTTACCTCTTTAGGTACCTGGCTGTAGCACTTAGAAACCCCATGAAAGGCAAAGGCAGGGGTGTGCAAGGGAGAGCTCAAAAAATAAGGCAATACCCTGCCCAGTGAAGAGGGCTTCACCTCTGTAGCAGACAGAATCCCTGCAAATGAGGGTAGGCAGGCAACAAAGATCTCTGCACAGTCATCTAGCCTGTGGCTCTGAGTGCAGCATCAAGGCCAGGGTGCCCAGGCAGACATCTCCATTACACAGGAAAATTTTGAGCGGATGAACTGACAGACTGTCCTAAGCTGTCACCAGCTGCCACTATCTTGTTTTATAACTTACTTAATTTCCCTTTTTTCCCCCCTCAAAATTGCTTTCCCTCCCTTTTAGAGTGAGGATTAGCAAGTTGTCCCTTTTCCCATTTATGAATGTGATTTTAATCACAACCCTTTTTATATGAATGACAAATGCTTCTGCAGATAGGGAAAACTGGTTTTAAATCCTTGTTTCTTACAACATTCTGTGCAAAATGAATATTTGCCAGTTTTTCTTCAACTCATCTGTCCCACCACATCTACCCAAATCCCTCTGTTCAGAGGGAGACCTCAGGTCCCATTTTTGGTACTGTTTGCAGACATTGCAGGCTACTGGTGCCTTGCTGTGGTAGCCCAGATTTGCAGGGGAGTGCTTTGAGAGGCTGAGCTGCCAGACTGACGCTCTGGATGTTGGTGGGACAGACAAATGCTTAGAAACAACATCTTCCTGTGGGCCCCCCTCTCTCAGCCCTATGCTGGCAGTCTGGCCCTGGGCAGCCGTCTGTGCTGCTGGGTGCAGGGCACCTGCTGACAGCACTCCTGTTCACCTCTGCCTCTCATGCCCATCAAGAAGACCTCGATGTTGCAGGTGAACGTGCAACAAATCTTTCAGTTCCAGCCCCTGGCTCTTCTTTATGTATCACTAGCATTGCCTTTCTGGGTTTAATTTTCCTCTTTCCTAAGTCTGATTTGTTTCTTTAACACAAGGCTTTGTGGCTGGCTCAGCACAGAAAACATTCAGGGTTTTGCTGTGAATTTGCTGGTCCAGTTATTTTATCTGCTGTTGGATCTCCATCTGCTGCTTCCTTTGCTCAGTAGCCCACCCCTTGGCTGCTCTCTGCCCAGGTTAAACAGGAGCTCTGCCACCTCCAGCCCTGTGCAACAGCATTTGAAACCCTCTCTGAGCAGAGATTAACATTCATTTGTTTGATGTGATGGTTCATAGCTCTGACAGGCTCTTCGCACAGCCACAGCACTCTGGCCTGGGGCACGTATGACACAACCTTTACAGGTCTCAGAGACTTTCTCCCCCAGAGAGCCATGCAGAGGATGTGCAGCACAGCACACACTCATACATCCCTGCTCCCTGGCTGGGGCTGTTGCAGGCTCAGCACTGAGTATTTGCAGCTAAGGGTGGCTCTGTGGTGGTGCCTTTGCAGTGGCTGCTCCCTCCCGACAGGATGGCTCCTCTTTACACATGGGGATGCCTGTGCCCCTTCCTTTCTGGTATTTATTTTCTCTCATGCCGCAGTGCTCTGGTCATGCTCCCAAAAGGGACTGAATCTGTGTCTCTCTACCAGTTTCCTCCAGGCACTGTGTGCACCAGGCTGTGGCAGGGACAGGGATATCTGGTGGGGACACTGGAGGGCTGAGCTGGGGAAGGCTTTTTTTTCCAGACAGTGCCTTTTTTGTCCATGGGCTGTGCCATTGGGCGTAAGCACCCCAAATTTTTTTTTCACGGGGGGAAAAAAGCTTCGGTGGGGTAAATGGTGAGAGCAGGAGAGCTTTCTGGTAGCAGACAAGGTGCTGTGGACTTCAGCTGAGAAGATCAGGGTTTGGGGTTAAGGTGCCACATTCCCCTTCAGGCACCAGGATCTCCTTTAGTATCTGTCCCAACATTCCGGAATGGGTTTGGCCCTTCACATTTGTGACTTCTTCGAAACTGAAGTGCAGCTTTCCCTGGTGTTTCAGTGCTGGTCTTATTTTCTTTACTAAGGCCAAATTGAACCACTCTTTATAAACTCAATTCCCATTCTTGATAAATACACAAAGATAAGATATTTGCTTTGGGTCATTGTGTCTGAAAGCTCTCACAGTTCAGCTTAGCAAAACGAGGATTGTTTGGGTTAGAACTGCCCAAAATGTGCTTTTCCAGCTCTATTGAAGAGAATGCTTTTAATAAAGCCTTTCTTTTGTCTTGACATCTGCTCAACTCCCAGCCTTAACCATAAGTGAGGAGTCCTCATGAAAGAAAAGTACAAAAAAAAAGCAGACCTTCATTTTTAAACCAATCTTCAGACAGGTTTTGGCATTGCAGCCAGCTGGTCCCTTTGGAAGGGAGGACAGTTTTAGTGCAGTGAGGCCATCAAGTGATGGTGGCTTTTCAGGCTGAGTCGAGCAAACCGTGTGTCATCTGTGGGTTGTCCTCACCACAGGAACAGGATCACAGGCTATATACAGCAGTTAATCCCTGTCTTTTCACATCCCTCATCCTGCTCATCTCTTTTCTCCTTCCAGTTGTGTACAAAAGGGTGTTTTCTGTGCTCTGACCCCCTGTCCAAAACCCCTTTTCTCCCATTTGCCCCCTTGTCCTTCAGTCACTGGCTGCCAGTGCCTTCACCCCCTTGTTTCCTCCCCACAGTACTTCCCACACCCCACTGCCCCTCCTGGCTCCCCCTGCAGCCCCTGTGCTCCCTGGAGAATGCAGCTGAGTATGTCATGGTTTTGAGGAGAATCATTTCAGCACAGGAATCCGCAGCAACGACAGCACCTTTTGTTTCTCCCATGTGCGCATTAACTTTATCAGCCGTTAGACCTTGAAATTGCATTCTACCCTTAAATATACTGTTGGGAAATGAATTCAGCTGAGTAAACTGCAGCTCTCTTCAAATGTATACAGGCTTGGGCCAGCTGGTATTTAAATTTCTTCTTAGCGTACACTTTCTTATGGGCCACAGAGCGTGCGTGTGCAGATCAGAATGAAAAAATAAGAAGGACTCTGCTGCAAGGAGATAATTTGCAAATATTGAGTGAGTGCATATGAATTTTGCAGTGTAATTAGTATGATGAAGCTGGTGTTTACACAGGGAAGTTCATTTGGCAAACGTGTGTTTGAGAGATGTGTCTGTAGGAATTGTATTGAAAGACCTGGGTTACGTCTGTCTTCTGAAATGAATCCTCTGCTTCATCCATCCTGATGAACAACCCTGAGGTGCAGAACTCCTTACAGTACAAAGTAATTAATTTTTTAATATTAACTTCCTGGGTGCATATATTCAAACCCTATAACCCGTGACACAAGTGTGTAGTAAAATCCACCAAGACCGTTCTCTTCAAAGAAGATAAATCTGAAAGACTTGGCATAAATGTCAGACACAGAAAGCACAAAAGAAATAAGGGGACACAGCTTAAACATCAGAAAGAGAGGACAGCATCTTTTCCCTGAAAGTGCAACGTTTTCCTTCTCACACATGTCCTCCCATTTAAAACACTGATGTAAATCAGCATTAGAGAATTAGAAATACAGTTGCACGTAGACCTGCATGTCCATGCAGATAATAACTTAGGGTCCCACGCTGAGCAGACCTTAGATTCACACCCTCCTGCTGTGCCTGTTACATGAACTGAGGAACTTGGATTCTAAATAATTTGATTAGTAAAAATCAGGGCAAATTTTAAGAAACTCATTAAAAGAATTTAAACAGATTTTTATATTAGGTAATATATATGTAACCGAAGTCAGGTTTGTAGCTGATTAAATATAGCAGGTGGGAATATAAGGAAAAAAGTGATATATTCATATGTTGGTTTCTGGGCTGGGTCTGTGGAAAACACTGTAAGCATTTTTGGATATCAATGAAGTGTACAGCAGAAGCGAACATCATTAATTACATTAATGCTGATTAAATGCTTGTAAAAGCTCATTAAACAGCAATAGAAACTACTGCACTGAGTATACAAACAGAATATACGTGTGTATATTTATAAAGTCTTTGGAATGCTTTCTTCAATACTGTTTCTGATATCAAGAACAAACCTAACTTAGAAAAGATTCAACAAAGAATAACAAAATTAGAGATTTGGTGAGACTTATATTTTAAAAAGGGGATACAAAACCAGGGAATGGTTATCCTGAGGAGAAAGACAATGTAGTGAGAACTTGATTGATTATGATGGGTATAGCACAGATCAATCAGTCCTCTTAATTGTATTTTTTAATTATGGAATAGAATGATGCATACATGAAAGGACAGTAAAATTGTAAGCAATAAAAAGACTCCCACAGGAAGTTTATGGTGGACAGTGCTGGAAGGGGTCATCAGAGCAGGCATCAGGGAAGGATTTGAACAAATGTGCAACACATAGAAGGAACAGGTGATGTCTTCTCAGACAGCACTATGGGGACACTCACTCTCCCAGAAGGTGCAGAAATAAGGAAAGAGGAGCAAAACCCAACCCTGGAATGGCCTTTGAGGGCTGTCATGTCCATGGCATCATAAATTGAAAAAAAGTGTAAACATATGCCAGAATGAGAGGCCAGAGGAAACACTGTGGTCACAGAACCAGATTTGTTGAAAGTGAATTCCTCCACTCTACATCCACACAGGATTTAGCTGCGTGATGCCTTTCATTTGAAACCATTGAAGTCAATAGCAATTCTAGCTGTATCATATACACAACAGTTTAAGATTACTGAAAATACATGAGGTGCCCACTGATTGTTATGTCGGTGTGTATTCATAGTCTGCTTGTAATTATGCCCTCCTTTCTTATCACTTAAATTCTCTGCTCACGTGAAGTTGCTATGTCTGTATGTAGTTGCTGGTTTACACTGACACTAACTTAACAGAATACTTGCGACATAATTACTCTAATTAATGACCTTAATAAACAGTCAAAGCTCTTTCACAGTTATTTTTAGAATGTTGGTTTTGGGTAGATGTGTTGTTGTTATTATTGTAGCAAATTTCTTAATTATCAGGCAACATGCTAATTTAAACAAGGCTCTGCTTGTCTCTGGGAATAAGGTTCTTAATATATAATTAACTAAAACAACATTTTATTTAGCTGTGGTTTTCAGGCCCATATTGTATTTTTAAATATGCTTTCAGCAGGATGGTGTTATCTTTTCATTTTTCCTGGCAGTGTCAGCTCCATTCATTCCCTGTCTCCAGTGGCTGCCAGTGCCCCCTTTTTTACTGCTTGATCTGAGGGCACAAGTAAACCTCATTTCCAGCTATGGCCCTAGGTTTGTCCCCACCCAGCCGCTGGAAGATACGGTCACTGCAGCTCTTTCTGGCAAAACCTGAAGCTGTGTTTCTTCCTATTTTACCCTGGTTCCTGCTTCTGCCCTTGACTTGCTCCAGCACCTGGTCCAGCGTGAGTATCTTGTCTTCTCTACCATGTATCAATGCCTGACCATACTCTTGACCTGTCTTCTGGTCTGGTGTGCTCGCTGTTTCTCTTGTCCAGTGCCCAGCCTGGACTTCCTGCCCATGCCTGGATTCGCTGCAGCTTTTGCAGTGATTTTGGTTGTGCCACTGGAGCACAGTGTCCCAGATCTCAGGCATGAGCCCAGCCTTGCTATAAGGACTGAGACACGGCAGAAAACTAAACATCCACAGCAGGCTGGGGATCTCAGCCTAGTATGTGTTTTCCCAGCCCCAGACTGTGATCCCTCCCAGCTCTCAGCTCCCTCTCCCCTGGAGATGATGATGCAGTGGTTTTATGCAGTGGTCCTTGCTCTCTCCATCCCCTGGTACCTGTCTTCAATGAGGACTTCTGCAGTCCCCAGGGAGACAGTGCCTGCTCCTGCTTCCATCTCTCAAATGTCCTCCAAAGATGAACACTGGATTAGCTGACAGCATCTTGGGCTAGCTACTGAGGAGTGGCAGCCTCATTAAAGAGGGGTCATTTATACCCATGCAGCAGATGTGCAGCCATTTGCAGCAGTTTTAACATGCCAGTACTATTCTGTCAGTGAGGAAAGAGAAGAAGTACCTATCGTTACAGCTGCACCTGTGGAAGGTACCAATATTGCATCTGCAGTTCCATCTTTAGGCTGATTAATTCTGTACAAAAAAGCTTGTGGAAGGCAGAGAATCATATCAGATCAATGCACAAAAATCAAGATATTTAGCAATCCCTCTATCCTCAACTAATCCGTAGCTTATACCAGGTCTAGGAGCCCTTTGACAGCTGTAATGGTGTTCTCTGAAGGTAAGGAAGACAACTGTGTGGGCTGAATGTTCCATAAAGTTTCTCTGTCAGGAGGCAATTAGTTAAGCTATTTAGATGTCTAGCTCTTAGATATCTAATTCCTATTGGGACAGATGCAAACTGAGTGCTTAAGTAGCTTATTATGTCAATTGTTTTCAACAGGTTTGGGGAAAAGTAATAAAAAAATATACCCCCCCCCTTTTTCTTTTCTGAAACCTACCCAAATCCATACTTGTTAATGAAACCATTTAATTTTCAAGTGATAAAAACCAGAAAAATTTCCAAAAGAGAAAATTATCTGCAAAAATGTGTTTTTGTGAGAAAATCTTTTTTTCTAAGATAGTTCTAATGCCCTTTCCCCCCTGAAAGTATGATCCTTTCTGTGCTAATTTCTGAAATAAAATAAATCCTAAATTGAGAATCCAATGCATGGTGATTTGACAAAGGGAAAAGGGATATGCTAATGCAAAATAAATAGATGTAGTTAAATTTATGCAAGTCTTTGCAGTGCTAAGGAAAGAAAGCAGAAAGTTCTTGTATTGGAACAATGCTAGAAAGAGTTTTGTATAATGTTGGCTCTCTAGTTTTTATCCCTTTGGAGCAATAAAACTCAAAAGAAAGTCCAGAATTTGAAAAAGTGAAACAAACCCCCAAGGACACAAGCAGGCAATCTGATAAATCCAATGAGATTGTTTCTGCAGGACTTCCTTTGCCTCCTACAAATGCTGTTCGTGGAGTTGTCCTCTCTCTGCATGCTGCACTTTCTCTAGCATCATGTGCTCAAGTTTCTAAATCATCTCTGCTCTCTCCACATTACGTCTCCAGTTGTATCCAAACTCTGAGCCAAGCAGGGCAGGAGACCCAGGGATGCCCTCCAGCCTCAAGGCAAGCGCTCAGCACTGGACGCAGCTCAGGGACCGCAGGTATGTCCCTGGCCCTGGACAGCAGCTCCAGCGAGTCCCTTGCCTCCCATGCTCCAGCTGCCTGCCTGGAAATCATACCTAAGTGGAAAGGAGACTGAGAAGGACAACGCATTGGGCTGAGGTCCAGGATACCCATTTGTGGAGCTGTTGCCACATTAACCTCTCTCTGAAGCCAGGAGTTTACTTCCTTTTGCTTTACCCAAAATAATTCATGAGGCTCTTAAAATGTATCCTGCATGTACTAAACAGGGAAGCCCATAGAGCACACCTGAAAGATGGCATGAGGAACTAGGCTATCTGAGGAGGTGCTAACAGTTTTATTGGGTCGTAATGACAGGGGGAAAATTTTAAAGCTGCTGGAAGACAGAGATTTCTTTTTCCCTAAATGTAACAACATGCTCCTCCCAGGCACAGCATGGAGGTGTGCAGCCCTTGGCTGGTCTGCATGCAAAAATGATGCTGAAAACCCTCCAGCAGGGCCATGCAGATGAAGCTCAGGCAGCAGTTTGGTGTGCTCCTACTGTCCCATGTGCAGCAGCCCGTGTGACACCATCCACGCCCACTTGGCTGTGCACGGCCTCAGTACAAGTGAAGCACCCCAGCAGAGGTACTGCAGGCTCCTCCTAATTGCCTGCAGACTGGCTGCCTTCTGGGAATTCTTGTTTCACAAGTTTAAAAAAGACCAAACCCTCCACCAAACCAGCTCTCTGGAGAGTCTGGCATGCTGTCAATCCTGAAATGTCTGCAGGCTTTTAGTCCTGTCTGAGAGCACGTGTGTGTGTGTGTGTAGATGATTATTCTGTATTTCAAGTCTACAAGCATGCACATGCCTCTCCCTTGACACGTAAGTTATTCACATCAGTTCTCCTCCCATGTAGAAGCACAAATACTCAGAGCCAACACCTCTATCTGCAAAACCCAGGTTTTATAATATTACACATGGTATACAGGCACACGTAGGCATACACACACAAAGTGGACCATCTATTGCTTTTCATCATTCCTAACTAACTCATATTTTTCCAGAGAGACATCTGACCTGCACATGACATAACCATCAATGCATCCTTAGTACAGCAAGCCCAACAGATATAGTTTCCCTGAAGCTCAATAATGAAAGGCTTGAAATACAACAAAAATGCCATTGCCTCAGCAAGTAAAACATGCTCTATATAGCATATGCCAGCTTGTGCCATGGCCCTTGGTCAGGCACAGACACAGCTGTCACTGATTCTGCACCTTGTGCATTAACAAACTGAACACCTACCTTCCAGCTGCTAAGGAGAATGAAATGTTACACTGTGAAGGAAACCCAGAGGCTTCTCAGGGCAGGACATATGAAGGCAAATAGTTCCAAGGACAGTACAAAGAACTTCTTTTTTTCCCCCCTTCTGGTTACAGTAGCCCCTGTAAACGTGCTTGTTAAAAAGGTTATTTCTTCTAATATGCAGTTAATGGTTCTCTGCTTAGCATGCTCTTGCACGGTCTTGTGATTTATGAACCATTTCCATTTTAGGCAATGAAATTCTGACATGTGACATGGGATGTATGGAGCTACTCTCAGCTGCCCTTGGGGCTAATTTTAAGCAAATCAGTATGGAGTCTGGCTGTTGCCAAAAGCTTCAAATGCTTCCTTGGCAATCCCTTTCATGCTACGTGATCTCTTTATGGGCATTAGCTGCTTGGGATGCATAAACTTCTGTTTATTATTTTCAGTAGCAACTGATATTTTCAAAGATGCTAAGAACTAGATCATTAGTTCTGAAGTAGTGGTATGAGTGACTGACATGCAAATCAGCCCTTAACATGGTTCATCTGCCTCTCTGAAGATATCTCCAGCATCAGGAAGCCCCCAGGGGACATGCAGCTACTGCATCTGCCCCCACAGCCTGGGGACTGGCATTTTGGCAATCACTCCAAGGTGGCAGCCCTCAGCACTGCTGGAACTGCCCCCAGGGTTGGCAACGTAATTTATGGCAACCATCAAGTTTCCTCATTTGCAGCTAAGATATGGCCAGCACTGCTCTGCAGCAGCAGGGAGTGGCACAGGCAGCCATGAACCACTTCACCTCCTGTCACTCACCATCTGTGCCCCTGGGGTCTGTTGTGGTGCCCACAGGATCAGGAGAGGGTGTAGCCAGTGTAAAACTTCAGAAATAGCCTAGTATGCTCTGACAAATGAGAAAATGGTACAGCTTCACCTCATTCGCCAAGCCACCTCCGTCCTTCAGAAACGCAGCTTATTTTGCTACTGCCTTTTGAAGCCTGGTGGGCTTCTTGAGCCTGACTGGTGACCCTGGATGGGCTGATCATGAAGGATTTACACAGCTGGCCTGATTTTCCAAATTAGTGAAAATTAACATTAGCATCTGCAGCAGTGGCAGCTTATGGATGTGAGATCACTTGTTTACCCACAGAGATATAGAAACCATCTTCTGGTTTCTGGATGTTTCTCTGAGCACCTGGAACTTATTTATTACCTGATAAATGATTTGCAAACTGTTTGTTAAATTCAGTCAGTGCCAGCAGAGAAGTCTCCCTCAAACACATTTTTTGGCTCTCTCAATGTACAATCCAGGTTTGGGGCCATGTGTGTCACTTAATAGTGTGAAATAGTCTGAACTGCTGATGAACTTAATAAATGTAAGATTTTCTCATTGCATTTCTTAAAGCAAATATTTCATGATTGGTGTTGTCATTACAGAATATTCCAACAGTTCCACTTTTCAGTAGGGATCACATTAAAAACAAGGAACTCAAATGAGAAATCATATTGTCCTGGGCTCCTGTACTTGAAGACCTTCAGAAGTCACGCAGAAGGAAGATGCCTTAGAAAGTGTGCAGGTAAAGATTTTGCATGGGAATACCAGCATAGAACAGATGATGGGTGAAAATTTCTTTCTGATGGTAAGGCTCCTTGTTCACAGGGTTTTCTTGAGATAATTAGAGGCTTGTTTTTGTTTTAACTTCAAAGAACTTTACAAGCTGAAGGAAGGGCTCAGGAGACCTGGAAACTTTCATATACATTCATTTCATGACATATAATCATATGTATCTGCTCCATATGAGAAGCTAGCAGTTCTGTGAGTAAAACAAAATGAGTTTTGAACAACTCAGCTCTTCAACAGTGGCTGGCGTGACACTTTGTAAAGTATTTCAAAGCATAACTCAGATGTGCAGGCAGTTCTCCATTTTAGTGAGTTTTCCTAATTTTGGTACTATATAAAACCTACTCTCTGCCCCGGGACCGTCTGAGAAAGGGCAGAGGAAGAGAGTCAGTGGGTGAAGCTGCAGAACTGCTGGACATAAGCTCTGGTGGGACTCACTGGACCCCATGCATCAGAGGCAGGACACTTTCAGAGGGGCTTTTGTAAACAAGAAGCCTCAAAGAGGACTTGTCCTACAATGGCAGCATTTCCACAGCGTCTGTTTGGAGAGCTTGGGGTGTCATTTAAAAAACCTTTCCATGCTCATTTTCTTGTTGTTTGAGGTCTGTTGCTGAGGGAACACAGCAAGGAAAATGAGGTGAATAAACTAAGCTTCATTAATAACAGATGATCCCCATTATCTGTAGAAAATAATAAGACCAAGTTGTTTAGCTGATGCAGTAGGTGCTGTTTAAATCACTCCTATAAGCAGTAAGGTTTAGAAAAGTGCAAGTAGTGCAAGTTATTCCACATTTTAATAGTGTATCTTTTTGTGTAATTGGAAACTGGAAGGCAAAGAGCACAGCAGAAACCCAATTTTTGTAGGGTGAGCAGTAATGAAACAAAACCAATTTCTTCTGTGTTCACGATATAAAAACTACCAAAATGAGATTTCCCAGTCTACCAGAAATAGTAAGAAATGAAGAAGTGGGGGAGGGAAATTATCTAACTTTGAAAGGAAAGGAAAGGAAACAAATGGAGAAATAGCCTCATGCTGTGGTAGAACCTGGTTTTGCACTGAGAAAGAGGCTTATTTCCTTTTGACTTTTACAGGAGCCAAACCTCAGATCTTGTCAGAGCTGCCTGTGCTGAGCCCGTGAAAATGTATCTTCTTAACCACATAGCTCATGCTCGGATTAATATCCTGCTTGAGAGCAGCCAGATTTGGGATTTCTTTTAACAGAGGGAGAGAGAGAGGGAGAGACAGCATACGTAGCCCAACCCATGTCCCATCATCACATGAGAAGGCTTGAAGTTCCAACGAAGCAGTAAAACTTCATCTTGCACCTTCAGAAAGCCCCAGACCTCAGCCACCATCCCTCCTGTGTTAAAAGTATAGATGGCAGCCTTGGCAATCTAGACTTCCAAACCACATTAGATCTATGTTTCACAGGCAGTAAATCCATAATTATATCATGAGCACATGGTGCTAGGGAAAGCTGAGAAAGATGCAGCTCAGTCTGAGAGGACTGGTCTGTATGACAAGGGTGATGTGTGTCAATGACTCAGCTGTTGGTGCTGGGGAATGAACCTGCCCTCTGGATAAGGACTGACAGAGAAGTTGTAGATTCTTCCCCCATACATTATTTATGAAGATGGATACACGGAAAATGCCGCAATATTGGAAAGCAAGGGTAAGATAACATGAGAAGAGAATGGTTGAAAGTGCAATGTCTGGAGGGGAAAGGACTTGGGAAGAGTAAAGAAGGGGAAAATAAAGGCCAAAATCAATGCAGTAAAGTTGTTATAGTGAAGGGGTTTTAGTTTTCTGAAATATTAATAGTGACCATTTTCATAATAGTTTTTTATGTTTATCAAATAGATGAATAAAAGGAGTGACCAACAAGCAGGCCAACAAAGTAAATGGTTAAGGAGAACATTTACAAATATATTTTTCCATATACTTACTTGAGTAACTAGAGATATAGCAGCCAAACTTAGTGACAAGGCACAGAGATTGCATGATGTGATTATGTTCTCTCTCTGCAATTAGACAAACACTACCATCCTAAGCCCAGCTTGGTTTCCTGACAACTGCATTGTTATTTTCACTACATGATGTGATACCTGACTGTTACCAAAGTGTCTTTTTCCTCTGGAAGGACAATACTGATGAGATACAATTCTTTTGCCTTTTTACAATCAACAGGTTTGTATTTTTACAGGGTGTGTTTTCTAAATCCCTGATTCTACAAATTGACTTAGACTAATGTAACCAAATAATAATCCAATAGCTATGAATACAGAAACATTGTGTATTTCTTACCTTTTCTTAACTAATGTCTTTTTTTCATTGCTTATGACTAATTGTTGTTGTTGTGTCAAAAGCAGTAGACAGGAAAATTGGTGTTTCTTCCAAACATATCATTACAGTCACTAAAGTAATGAGAAATACATCAGATATTTTTAGGTCATAATTTTTTTGTCAGGGAAAATAGCGACCTTTTTGAATAAACTGAAAATCATTATTGCTTCCACTGGGATTCACAGTGAATACACTAATTATGGTGAATTTATTTGGTACAAAGTTATAACAAAGTAATTTCCTCCATGATATATTGCAGGGGCCCAAGTTGTCCCTGGGCCAGAAACTTCTCTTTTGTCTCTGCCAAGCAGTCTGTCCACTGATGGGGTGCCAGAGGGAGAACAAACTGGGTGGAGAGGGTGCAAATCCCAGTTCCCAGCAATCCTCTGGGATTGCCCTCCTAACTCCTGCACCCATGGGGCCAGCGCAGGAGAAGAATGGACACCCTGGGGCTGGGGGAGAGGCTGGAGCAGCCCTTGCCCTGCAGCAGGGCTTTGGGGCATCTTTGGGAGCAGTATGCACACACGAGTGCTCAGGGGTTCCCTTTGCAGAGTAACTTCATGTATAGATACATCCTCAGGAAATTAATCCGCATTAACTAGAGGTAAGTGTGTAAAACACCTCATTAAACCACAGCAGGCTGCAGTGCACAGATGTTCACTAGATTTCCAATGAACCAGAGTAAAGCTATCTTGCTTTCAGCCAGGAGAGTCTCAGTGCAGTCTGAGAAATGTGGATATCAAGCACAGCGTTTGATTCTTCCTTCACATTCCTCAGCCACACTGTCAGCTTCAGGCTCTCCTTCCCCGACACGTCCTGGTGACAAGCTGCCACTGCTGTTTGTGGGGCTGAGCAATGAGTCCTACCAGGGCACTGCTCTAGGTGGAAAACAAAGCCTTCCCTCTTTTCATGCAGGCTTGCTTTTATTGTGAATCAATTATGTGATACCATTTTATATGGGGCTCTAAAAACAGCTGGGGAGGCACAGCTGAGAAAGTGATGGGGAGCAGGAGTGGGAGGCTGAAGTCTGATGGAAATGTTTGAGCCAGTATTAGCACGGGAATAAAACTGTGGTACATGAATTTCACTTGCCTGCTAGCATCTTTTCCCTTAGAGTACCCTTGTGATCCTCTGGGCTTGAAGATGCCAAAATGCTCAGGTAGTGTCCTAGTACAGACACCAGACCTAACTTGAGAAGTGAAAAACATCCACAGAAGCAACAGCTTGGATTCCTTCTCATAACTGTGGCTTACAGAGCCACCAGAAAATACTTCCTTCTGTTTTTCAAATCTTGAAATTCAAGGGAAGGGGAGGGCAGGTCCCTTCCTAACAGCACCTCCACTTTCCTTGGTTGTTAAGAGGATCATCTGCACAAACACAGCTGATTTGCCAGGAATAGCGATACCACCGCCATCACTTCCCTACTTGAGCCCCCCTCATCACTATTTTTTGATTTGTGCTGAAATCTGTTTGTTTTGTACAGTTTTCCATAAAGGCAGTTCTGCTCCTCACAACACTCCAAAGTGACTACTGTGTGAAACATCCCAGGTGGGACTGAGCAATGTTGCCAGTCACAAGCAGCTTAATGTTCAGAACTAGGAATATTTAATTTTATATATAATTTCCAAAGACAGTCAGAGAGAATGAACATTTTCTGTTATTCTTCATTAATTAAGCTATTTTTTAAGCTTTTTACTGATTAGTTTTACATTCTAAACTAGAAACTACTTGTCTGAACTAGAACAATAGGGTGGTGTGGCTTTTTGTCTGTTTGTTTAGTTTTTTTAAGAAGAAAGCATGAAAAATATAAATCAATTTGGCTCATTATTTATTCAGAATAAATATCTTGGCATTGACTGCAAACAATCTCTCAAATGGTTTTTTTAATTCATATCACAACCTTACATTTTATTACTTTCAAAGCCTTATGGGCTGAAGTGAGGTTAACAAGTATTGCTAAACTTTGTCCATTAACTAATAGGCAATTCTGTAACAAAAAAAAAAGCTGGAAGACATGTTAAAAAATCCTGCAAGGTCTCTGCTAAAAGAAAAAAGAAATAAAGAAAAAGAAGAGACAAAAAAGAACAAATTGAGCTGTAATAAAGAGGAAAATGTCTCCAGAGTCACCTAAAAATCTACGTGCCTAAGTCATTCTATAGGTGCAAACCACTAGCATGAATATATATATCATCCTGTTTCTCAAATGTATCACAGATCAAAACTCAGTGTTATTTTTCTGAAGGCATTGGGTTTCTAAATGAGAGGGTCATAACCAAAGTATTTATGTTTACTTACTTTTTTTCGATCAAAGATACGCCTCACAGAGTGGCTAAGGGTAAGGGAGTGATCAGAAAATGAGGATGGATTTCACTACAGTAGGCAGAATTAAACAGAGATACTGATTCAGCTTAACTTAGCAGAAAGGTAATTAATATTTTAAGTAATGAAATGTATTGCAAATTGATTAATGATCACTTCTATGAAGCCCTCTTTCTTTTAGCTCTGTTCAGTATTTGGAAGCTCAGGACTCAATTTTTCTTTCTCTTCCATCAAAGGTCCATATTAAAAATTTCCTTTTGTGGTCACTTTTGTGTCTTGCAAACTCATCTCCTCTGCTGCATTAGACACAACACCTCCATGACCATTGGAGACCAGCGGAGCTTTCTCATCACCTGATCCAGCATAAAACCTCTACATTCTTCAGTCAGCATTGAGCCTTGGGAGCCCTCTTGACTTGTTTCTGTGGACACACTGGGATGCACAGGGGATTCTGCAGATACAGGATCTGGATATGGCAGAACACTTTGAAAGGCAACCTCGCAAATTTTTTTTTGGTTTGGTTTTATACAAAACCGTCTGTGTTTTTATATATATAGGTCAGAAAAGCAAGCCTATCCTCACCAGCCAGCACTCAGATTCCAGAAGCATTGCTAAAGGATCAGTATCAGCCTATGAGAGGCATATATCAGCTCAGGCACCTTTAAATACATGAATAGTCTCAACTTCAACATTCCTTTGATGCACTAAACTCTGGCAGCTAATTGGGAAAAACCTCTGTCCAATGTTTGGAGGTGTTTCAAGACTTCCAGGAGTGAAACCTAAGGAGACTTAGAGTCTTAAAATGACATTGTGACTTCTGAAAGTGTCACAGTCATACTGGGAAATAACAGTACAAATTTAGTGGAAAAGATAGCTCCACATCACTTTCTGTGCTGTACAAAAACTGCCCTCAGAACCTTGTACCTGCACGCCACCAATTCTTGCCATTTGCTGAACCTGTCATTCAGACATGGGTCTGTGCTGCTCCAGTGGGGATCAGGTTTTTGGTCTTCTGTCCACAGGTACATATGGCTTGAAAGACAACCATGGAATGCAAATCTACTGCCAACAGGCTGAAATCCACTGTGCAAGCATTAGCATCTCAGCTGGAGGTCATCAGCATGTACTTTGCTACCTATAATCAAGTGCCTTCATAGCTTCACAAAGGCATTGTATTGGAGAAAATCTGGATGAAACCTTGGCTCTGAGGGCTTTAACTGTGATTTTCTAGGTCTTTATCCGCAGTACTGCTTCATTTTTTGAAGGTCATCTGAAAGGGCTGGGTAGTTTTATGCTTACATGGTAACATGAAAAGAATGTCAAGGCTGAAAAGCTTAATGATCGTTTATTTAGAGGCACTATTAAGGCTGAATAAAAGTCGGTATTTAGAGATATAAGAGGATAAATTAATTTCTTGAAAATGATAGCATTACTGTAGTATCAGAAAAAGTGTATTTTGTAATAGTTTTTTCAGAAAATGTCTGTTCTGGGACAGAAAGAAAATTTATTTGTTCTTAAGCTTTCACATATTTTATATTATAAAACTGCTCTCCATATTAATTTTCTTGCAATTACATTTAGCAGCTCCTCTTTTTTTTGAATCGTTCACAATAAACCCTGTCAATATTCGTCATATTTTCACTGAACATAAGGACACAGTTAAAGCCTTTTTGCTGTCTGTGGCTGAGTAAATCGTATTTTTAATGCCCCTTTCTTGGTGACTGTTGTCCTATTATACAAAAGGATTGTGAGCTAAGATTTATCATCCCAGGCATTGTCTTTGCAGAGCAAATGGAAATTACTGAGTTTCCTGACATTCAGGAGGGACTGCAGAGATATGTATGCATGTATGACCTACTTCTCTATGTACAACCCGCATTTAAGGAGAGGAGACATACAAGTTGCCAGATCTGGTGAAGCTGTGGAAAGGGTACAGCCAGAGTCAGACTGGAAGTCCTGAGTCCTCAGACTTTTTGTAACAGCTAGAATATAACCTGCCCCATTGCCATGGGACTGTATGTCTCTGGATAGATGTAACAATTTAAAATAATTACATAAAGTGTCTAAAGACCGTGTTCACCTCAAGTTAAGCACAGACAATTGGAGACTCCCTTTGGTGGGAGAACTCTGCGTCTGTGCCATTGGAGGGTACTGCCCTCACGGCATTGCACATTTTGCTGAAATACAGCTCCTGAGTTGATTTAGCTGAGTGTTGTATATAAAAAGACACGTGATTTTGGCTTAGCTTGCTAGCTGCAAGAACAGTGTCACCAACCATAACAAATGAACAGTCTCACCCAGCTTAAAGATGCCATTGTATTTTCTCTCCATTGCTGTTGAGGACAGAAGGAAAATAGGAAGGCCTGAAGTCCGGAAAGGCACAGAGGCAGCAAGAAGAATAAGTCTCTAGAGGTAAATGAGCAGTGTAAATTACACCTTTTCAGTTTATTAAGTACTAATTAAGGGTTGCAAGCCTGGCATTCTTTTACCAGACGTATGGTGCCAGGAAAGCAGCCACCCGTGTGTTCAGAGGTCGATTGCTATCCTGTGATTATAGAGAATCCAAGCGTGGCTTTTTCTTTTTTGGGTACTGCTGCCATTTGACTAATATATCCCCAGCATGCCTGGCTGCAGCGATCCATTATTCACAGGCAGTTATTGTCCAAGAGGGCTGTGTGACTGCTTCAGGGAGCTCATGTGATGCCCAGGCAGCCTGCCCATGCACTGGGAGCCTCCTGAAGGTCTGACTGACCTCAGGAGATGGATAAAGGTTCCCTGACCATCCCCCAGAAGCAGTGAGAATAAGCTGATGCCTGGTATATTTAGGCAGGATATTCCTAACTCTGAATGGAGCCATCACTACTGAATGTACTATAAATATTCATGTAGCTCCAGGTAAAAAATACATGTTCCCCGAAACCCTCCTCTGTGAGGAATGTTTCATTTGCAGCGGGTTTGTTCTGGTTTTCTTTTACAGAGAGGCAACAAACTACAGAACTTTTGCAACATGGCTACCATCAAGTCTGCTATTGCTATCAAAGCCAGGCAGAGGGTGAAGGAAGGGACCATAAAAGGATGACAAGGTAGCTCTGGAGGTGGTTACAGGGAGCATCCTGCAAGCAGGAAAACGCACATGAAGGACCTGGTTTGAAAATCAGTGACAAAGGTTAAGATGAAACAGAATCCCCTTCCGATACATAAGGAGAAAAGAAAGTTTGTCAAGGGAACAGTAGAGACAGGGAAGTGGAATAAACACTGGGGAGCTGCACCAGTGAGGACAAGCATCCTGTGCTGCAGAAGAGGGAGGAAAGGGAGGTGCTGTTGAGGAGGCCAGCAAGAAGAGCAAACCCTGCAGCCCTGCTCTGCCAAGGCCAAACAGAAGCATGCTATGAAAACTTCGTTTTGAGATAATGAGAACCCAAACAGGACTTTTGTCTAAGAGTCCAGCTTAGCTGTCTGGAGCTAATTTAATCATGCACTAAAGTGTTTTTCTCCCACATTCCAGCCAGAAGCAAACAACAGTAACTTAGCCAAAGACTGAGTGGCAGTGAAGCCAATGTGAGATCAAGGGTGGCTAGTTGGGTCATGCACCATATGATCTGCAAGCTTCAAACAAGAAGCTGACTTACTCTTGGCTGTTCTCACCATGCCTTTCTTTGTGCAGTCACTTTGTGTTGCTCTACAAAGGCAGCTTGTCTAAGCTGTATTTTACCCATACTCTGTGAATGTTTACAATGAGCATCTCCCAGACAGGAAAAGAAGCATGAGGGATGTTCCTGCTAAATCTCATACCAGCTAAACCCCAGATATCTGAACATCTTCAGCATAATTCCAAATAATCCACTTGACTGAACTACAGATAAATAGAAGAAAGGTTAGGCAAGGTTACTGGTTATCTTTCAATGTTTTAAATGTTTTGCTTTCCCTCCTTCAAGTTACATTAACAAATGCTAAAATTATTCCTTCTTTCACGACTTAAGGCAGCTGTGGTATGACAGGTTTTTCAGTTTACTGACAAAACTGTTCAAATGAGTACAGGCACCCCCCCTTCCCCCGTTCATTTTAAAGATGTTTCAAACTGTTTTTCCTTTCTTACAAAGCTGAAAGCATTGGGGGAAAAAGTTTGAGGACAGATGAAATTGGGTTTTAGTTTTATGCTTGTGTAGTAATAAGAGAAGAATGGTTAGGCTAAAAAGCTTAACAACAAATAATTATTTAGGATAATTATTTAGCCAAAATATAAGATAGTGTTTAGAGATAAAAGAAGATAGAAGTTTTCAGAAAACGTATGTTCTGGGAAAGTAAGACTGGGAAATGCAAAACCTCAGCGTGCACTTCCCTTAACAGTTGAACAGCAAAAATACATCTCAGGACATTGCAGACCCCAAGGTAGCACCTGCATACCCCTATTTGGCTTCATAATTAACCAGGTGTTAGTGGTAGATACCAGCATAAAGCTGTTCTTTGGGTTGACTACATGTAAGCTGTTGTGTGTAAACAGTATTGTGTGGCACAAACAGGAGAAAGTGTAATTTCAGAGCAATCCCTCCCCAGGTGGCATTCCTTGATATTGCAACCACTTTGCTTAATTATGCAAATGCTACTGAGAGTATTAAAGGAAAAAGCTGGAATCTCTAATTGTGTGCATAGACATCCTTGTCTATATCCTGGATATATGGAACTGTTAAACTGTAATGCTTTTAAGACTATTTGTTGTAGCAATTATTTTGTGCTAACTGTATTCTGCACAAAGGAGTTATTGAGTCTTTCTATTTTGGAAGAGACTCCTCCATTTTTGGCAAACGCAGTTTGAACTGTAAAATAATTAGTCAATAGATATGTGTTTTACTCTAATCAGGCAACGATTTCTGCTAAAATGTGTAAAAACAAGATTTCAAATTTTGACTTAAAAATAGTAGAAATTAAATAAAGATGTGGACCAAATACATTATTTTTTTCATAGATTCCCACCTCACTTTACAAAAAAGCAACCAAATAAATAATGCCAAGGTAACAAATTCCTAATCCTACATTATTGCTAGGATAGCAATAAAAAAGTATAAAGAACCCTAAATATTGTAAAAATTGTCTTTGCATCTCACCTGTGGGGTAGATGGCTTACCTGGAATACAACAACACATAAGCAACATCAGTTTAAGTCTGAATTATTTTAAGGTGTTCAGGAGAAGGGTTTGATCCAAACCCACCTTCTGTCATTACACGTGACTGAATGTAAGAAAGATCTACTCATCTGAATGAAAACAGGGAGAAAGTCACATACTTTGATCTCTCACTCCATAAGTTTTTTAAAGGCTTCTCTAGTAATGTGTCTGCATTGTTCGTATTTTTGTCTAATGTATCAACATACCAGGGGATACAGAAACAAATGACATCATCTCTAATGGATTTTTTCAACTGGATGATTATAGATTTACCTTGTTCAATAGATTTACCTCTGGGATAGCATTTGAATCTCTACTGCCACTTTTGAACCTTGCATCAGGAGGAGAGAAAGAAGAGTGTGATCAGGAGAAAGCCCCAGCAAAGCTGCTGAGGGCAGCAAAAGTGGCTGGAGAAACTTGAGTTAAGTTCCAGTGAATCAGTCCCTCAGCAAGAAAGGGGATTAATTACTGTGCACATGTATGCAGTCAGTAATGGCAGATAGTTTGGAATGAAGATTAATTGTTTCCCTAATAAGTTATGTTTCTGGCCAGACTCTGCTTGCCCACTCCCACAGCCTTGTGGGAGCCCTGCCAAACAGTCTCTTAAGACCATGTGAAAAAAATGAGGGATTATCCCTTCATGTGCCCTTTATAGTGACTTCCAAATATTTCAGTTTAGACTGTGCTCATGTCACTGCATCAAGCGAAGATTGCCCCAGAGGCTGACTCATGCTATGAAGCTCTCCATTTCCCCAGGCAGAAAGCTTTCGGATTGGAGTAGCTTGGGAAAATGGAAAAGCTGGCAAAGAAATAAGAAATACAATGTCTAGAGAAGACCAGTATTCATTCTGTAAGTATCAATTTTCTTTAAGGAGACTGGCATTTAGTGAAGCTGCCATTCTGAAACACCTGTCTTCAGTTCAGCAGGGTCCTGACCTGAGCCTGCTGGATGATGTGTGGCATCAGGGAGGCAACTTTCAGGCTCACATTTGTCACAATTAACACTAAAAATTACTCATCTGCAGTGCTTTGGTTTCTGTGCTTACTTGCATAAGTCCTGCACTCACAGCTTTCTTCTAATTCCAGAGAAGCTACTTACTGTCTATATGGTGATCCTAGAGGAAAAGAGAACGAGGCCATCTGTCTATCCTATAAAAACATCGTCATCCTGGAGCCAGTGGCACCTGTTATGGCAGAAATTGTCATTACTGTACTAGAAGCTGACTTTTAAACAATGAAGATTCTTCTCAAAGGTGTATCAGAGCCTGGAGCATTGATGAGACACATCACCGATGATAGTTTGTACTAAAAGTACAGCAGCAAGGAAGTTGAAGTTCCACAAGCTTAAGCACTTGGATGCTATTCATTATTATATGAACAGAGTTCCTCACAGTCTGGATGTCTTGGGGATCTCAGATATTTACAGACTCATTCATCTCTCTGCAGGCAATTGACCGAAATTCACCCAGGTCTTTATTAATTGATGCTTGCAAGTGACTCTTGTCCTGGCAGCATAACTCCCCAGGAACACTTGGATGCATCACAGAAATTACCAAGAACTGCATCCTTGCCTGTAATCCCAATTATAGGACTAAGTAGTAAGTGGATGTGTAGCCTGGATTATCCCTTTCCTTTTGGAGGTGGTTCTTGGAGTTAAGGAACAGCTTGGAGGAAGAGGGCTTGAACTCCGTTGAATCTACATTTGTTCCTGCCACTTATTTGCTTGCAATAAGCACTGCATTATTTTTCACAGCACAAGAGTTGAAATCCTACTCTTGCACTGAAAATGTAAATACCAAAGAAAAATAAAAAGCAGCAGTGGAGATGGTCTTAAAAGGATGGATCTTCATAAACACTAGTATTGCTTTATATGCCCTTGGTAAGCCAGTTGCTTGTTTCACTGGACTACAGAAATGTATGAAGAATTACTAAATTATGCACAACATCCATGAAAATAGGAATTTTTATGAATGTCATGTATTAATCCCTCTGATCTAGTAGCGCTGTTGCAGCATATAATTAGCAGCTCTATCAGCAGGAGTCAACATTTATCGAATTACCATTACATTAAAACTGGCTTTACGTGCGCATCTTGTGTAATCACAGAAGCCAAGTTCTTGCATATTGTCAAACAACAAATCCAGCCTTCCTGTAGAGTGATCCAACTGACTTCTTTATGTGCTCCAAGAGTTAAGGGTGACATAGAGAACCTGGTTAAGGTTATATAAGCATCTGGCCCCAAGCACTCTGCAGTGCTCTCAGTTGCCTAGATAAGGTGGAAGAGAGTGAAAGCACATGGTTGTGATACTGATGTAAAGCCCTTAGCCCAAATTATTATGGGTCTCCTCACAAGAGCTATGAGAGAAAAATATAAGGGTAAGGAGACTAGAATGAGAAAATAGGCATGTGTCAGTGGAGAGGTAAGTCATCTGTAGTTCTTAGAGTTTATTCAGGTACATAAAATATTTTAATTTCAAGCAAGGACTAGACAGATTGTTGATAAGGACTGGTTGTAATTATGACTTCCTGCGAATTAGGACTTTTAAATTGGAGCTTCTAACTGTGCTACTTGCAGAGCTGTTTGGTCTGTATCCAAACGTACTGCTGCTGCAGCAAGACATGGCCTTTCACTGCAGTGAGTGGTCTGATAGCTTCCCTAAGTTTAATGTTGCAACAAAAATTCACTGCTTTTTAGTCTCATTTGTTACTTGTGATTATTAATGAAGCCTATATTAGTAAGGCTGTCTATACGTAGCAGTCCTCATAGAACAACATTATAAACCTTTCCCTTGTAGAGATATGTGACTTCGACATTATTTTAATTAGCATTTTAAGTACTCTGATGTTTCCTGCTGAATGAATTTGGACGCTTTTCATACAGTTTGATACCATACCCATGCAGTGCCAAATTCTGCTCTCGTGTGTCTAACTGCAAGCTCACTGGTGCAAACTGCATCTTGTTGAAATGAGACATTTAATGAAGTGAAGCATGTATTCACCTTGATTTCCTTACCAGCCGATGGAGAAATTTCAGTGGACTAATAAGACAACGGGAAGATGCCTATGTCCCTTATTGATGATTGAGCATGTCCAGACACTGAAACAGGTGAGATGAATCTGAGCCACTGAACTAAGATATGCTTAATATTTTGAACTGTTCACTTGCAGAATATGCATATACTCAACAAATTAGTTCACAGAATTGTCAAAAAGCCAGTGTCTTTCTTGAGAAAAAAGGCCCACAACAATCAGTCAAAGTTAGGATTTATTCTTTCTCATGTTGCTCTCCACACTGGTGGTGTTGAAGTATACAGATACATCTTTCTTCTTTTTACTTACTTCTTATAAATTTAAATTAAAAGTTAAAATAATTTGTGGAGTTTTTAAAGCTCATTTGGGGAGAATGCACACTATTTTATCTCAGAAAGCAATGTCAGGAACTAGATCTTAATATAAAAAATTTGAGTGTGGTCCTTCAAGGCCACACCACATCAAAGGTCACTTAATAGTGCATCTAAAAGTAATATTTTAGATAGAAGCCTGATGGAAAGGAAAATCAATAAACTTAGCTTGCATTGGAATCTTTCATCAAAAGCAAGCACCATGTAAAGGATGATATTGCAGGCAAAAAAACTTAATCTTTAACTGATTGGCAAACAGGACTTACACACTGTATGGATGTAGTACTCTGTTGCTCTCTGCTTCTTGTCCTATCTTGTGATTGACAGGATGTCAATTAATATATCATGAGGTTGGTGTGTTCCATGGTGGAGGCTTGGCAAAGAGCTAGAGTGAAGTTGCCAGCAGAAACTTCCAGTCACCATTTTCAAGGGTCTTCTTCCATTTTGTCTCTGAGGGGATGCTATGTTTGGTAGTCCAAGAGTGAACAGAATTACACTAGCCTAAAATCTCTAAATAAACTAGTCTGAGGTTTTGAGTGAAGTTGATTCGTATGGCTGAGCCCGTGTTAAGAATTTCCTAACTTGCAGTGTTTCATTGCAAAGCCCTCAAAAGCTTCTGAGTATTGTGTGCAATATTTCTTTCACTTACTCCTTAAAGTGTAAGTGAAATTTAAAAAATTTAACAGTGTCATTTGCAGAGGTCACCTCCCTCTTCCCCTCCCCACAAAAGAAATATCATATACATGAAAATCTCCAAATACGAAAATCAGTGAAAATGGCACCAATAAAACTTGTATCCCAAAACCTCTTGGTAAATTCAAAGAAGAAAAGCAGACTTTACTATAAGCTATATTTTAAAAGCCACTATTTGATTTTCAAAGTTACAGTAAAGAAAGAAGTGCATTTCTGTGGGTATACAGAAAACGCATTCACTAAACATTTCTTATTTTCAAGAAGTCTCCTAACAGCATTGAGTAACATGTGAGAAAAATCTTTATCTTTGTTTTTAATTTCATATTGTTGTTGGTATATACTTTTTTATCCCCATCCCAAATAATTTCGAACGTGTTTTACAAACAGATAACAAAAATAAAGTGTTGGGAAAATGTTTCAAGAGTTGGAAGAAATATATATGTACAGATCAAAAGCTAATATTTTTTCTTTCCATGGTCTTTGGCTATCCAGCTACAATGAAAATATTGTCATGTGTATCCACTTTTACTAGAGAATGAAGAGAATGAAAAATTTAAGTTACTGGAGATGGCAGAAGGAAATAGAAGTTTCCTGGTTAAAATACCAATTTGGACCTGGACCATTCTCATGTTTTTGTCTTTAATCAAAAGTATTCTCTTTCCTTCTGACCATAATAATGGTACATATGGATCTGTTACATTTACAAAAAAAACCCGAAACCATCTATATTTTTGCCTGGATGCATACACATTTTCATGAATATTAATATAACAGTCTGCTATATGGAAATATACTGATTGCTGTCAATGTGAGCTACATTTATAGATCCCACAAAATGTAACATCTTCACCTTCAGATATCTGAAAGCAAGGCTCACTTCCTTTACCAAAATTGAGAGACTGGAGCATTGTCTCGGACAAAGGAATCAGAACCCCACAATGGACTGACTTATAAATGGATAAGAAAATAAAAAAAATTTGTCTTAGAAGAAAGACACATAAACACAGCTGATGCAGAAGGACAGAGCAATACTTCTCCTAATATGGATTTCCAGCATCTGGCAATATCTGCATTATTCTTGGAGCTGCTCCACACGATGACGTATCGGGTTACTTGCAGCAGCTGGAACCAACTAGTATAGGATGGCATGTTAACCAGCATACAAAATGCCATATATGTTGGCCAGTGTTATGAAAGAAGTTTTACAGCAGGAACTACTGCGTTCTTTTCCTGTTGTATTAAATTTCTATTTCAGTCGCCGGCAGCATGAAGGCGATCAGACAGCGTCTTTGTATAGGCTGGACTTTGATCCTGGGAACTCCCTGCAACAACATAGCATTCCAAGGAGATAAATTGGTGTACATGAATCAGAACATAGAAACTATTCTATTTATTAATGGTGCCAGGAAATTTTCAATTATAATAATAAACCTCTATAGATAAACTTGAAAAATAATTCTGTATGGGAATTTCCTCTCCTTTTTCAAAGGGAGACTTGTGAGGAAAAATTCCCAGGAGATGAGGTAGTTTCTTCCAATAGGAAAAATCAACATAGTGCATTTCAGAGATTAAAACTCTGAAATGCAAAGCTTATATTTGTTTTTGATTGACCACATTGACCACCATGCAAAGAAGTAGAACTGTTGGACATATGTGATCTGTACATTGCCTGGGCTGGTCTAGGATAGGCTTTATCTTACCCATTTTAAAGTTTGCAACAAGATGCTGGAAACCATAACTTTCTTTAACCTCCAGCTGTTCCTGTAGCTCTGCTCCCTGATCTTCCCCCTGCACCCCCTGCATCCAGCTTCCTACCAGTGCATTCGCCCTGCTCTGGGCAGGTCTCACAATCCTTGTGCCACAATGTCTCCATTGCAGGCTCATCATGAAGTGCATGGAAACTTCCACACCTCCTCCTTAAGGCAAATGGCAGTATAAATGGGCTTTGGGCAGACTGCCAGGGCAGCAGCTCTGTCCTCCTCACACAGGGTTTATTGATGGGCAAAGCTGGTTGTCAGTACCTCAAACTGCTCACAAGAACAAAATGTCATTTGGAAAAGTATGTGTGTTTAACCAATTGCTTACAGAGACAACCTCTCAGAGTTGAAGACAACTCTTTCACTAGTGCTTAGTCCTTTAGGCTGGCCTGCAGAAGTGATCCTGGCATCTTTTATTCATTAATAGTAAATTAACGCTGAAGCCTGGAGAAGCACAACTTCAGTCTTGCCCAGGCTTGTCTGCAGGCTGGAGGTAAGTTAACCCATCCACATGACAGAAAGTTCGTGTTTCCAGCCCAGCTGTGGGAACAGAGGCATTACCTAATCTGATAGAAACTAAAAGTAGCAAAGAGAGACAATACACCCTCAGATATAAGCACTGTTGATGCAAAGTCTAATCATTAATACTTTTGGAGCAAAGTTGAATTATGAGTGTGTAACACGGGATACATACTGTTGCCCAGTGTGGTTTTGATCCAGCTCCAGGAACCTGACCAATACCCTTACTGCATGGTCCAGCCAGGGCCTGAGGTTTGCTTGCAAAGGTTGCACATCCCACTTCCCAAAGACCTGTCAGGCAGCTCAGAAGGGGAGAGCAGCCAAAGTTGAGGAACACTGAATAGTCTCAGAAATGGTCACACTTCAAATCTGCTTTATGTTCCTGCTGTCAGTTATACAAATGTAGCAGAATTAGTGTTGTGGGACAGGCTATTTTAAGACAGACCAAGAGAGTCAGATTTCAACATTTATTTAGATTCTTAGTTTTGCCATTGCATATGTTAGTTCTTCTTCTCTCTTTTTTTTTTTTCTTTTTTTTTTTTTCTTTTTTTTTCTTTTTTGCCAAAATGGCTCAATTAGACCTAATGTCTAGCACATATTCCCTGGGGAGGGCTGCCAGGCTGAACTGTGACATACACATATTATTTGAGGCTTTTCCACTGTTATTTGGGGTGATTTTGGTTACACCAGTGCTGCTCATGCTCTTCCAAATCAAATTAATCAGATGGAGTCTGTGGTCCTCCACAATTTTTAAGAGCCATGCTGCAGAGATGTGAAACTGGGTAAAGGAAACTGTGATCACCTGTTGAAAGACTTTTCAGCTGTTCAGTGTATTTAAGATCCCTCTCTGGTAAAAGTGGGGAACCTAGGAGAAAACTTTTGGTAAAGCAAGTTCAAGTCCATGGACAAATGTACCAGAGAACAATGTCTAGGTGTTGTAAGACTTAGCTCTCAATGAAGAATTTTCTTCCTTCCTGGTGAGATTGCTGTGCCATCCCACCTAGATGGCCATCGTTATTTTTCTCTCCAGTACTTTCTTGCATTTGACATGATTTTACTATTTTTGAGAGTAGAAAAGACTTTACAGTGACCGCTTTACAAGGATATTAATAATTTAAACTCCCTGAGAATGAAACTCCTTTTGTCACTTAGCCTCACATAGAGGACTTTCTTAGGATATGCAATTTGATCTCCCATTAGTCTCTTCTTGTGGCCTGAATTTCCTCTTTCATGTCCTCTCTTGCGTTTTAACACTGTGGAGATTGTTTGAAGCCAGCAGCAAGCTACAGAAGTTTTTCACTGCTAGCATTTCTTTTTCAAAGAAGCCTTGCTATGGCCACTCCAGCCTCTATTAGCAGAGAAGGGCTTTGAAATGCACAAGGCTCCACAGCATGGTCATAGTAATGATGAGCATAGACACACAGACACACAGACACACACACACAAAAAAACAACCCAAAAAAACCAAAACCAAACCAAACCAAAAACACACACACAGAGAAGGAGTTGTTTGTTTAAACTGTTGGTAGCCACCATATAATTAAAATGATGAGAAGGTCTGGAGTCTGTTTGTCTTTTAGAGGAAGGTTACTCACGCAGTGGTTTCTGCTTTACTACAGGTTGGGTCAACTATAGCCCTGCGACTCATGCTGTGACTGCCTTGTTATTTACTGTTTCTCAGATGGATTTGGCTCTTGCATCTTGTCGCAGCCTCAGTGTTTCCCTGCTAACCAGTGACTATCTGCTGCACAGTAAATGTGAGGTTACCCATGCAGTGCAATACCTCCCAGAGTAACCGCAGGACGTCTGGGCTGGGAGGCTGCCCACTGACCTTAGGGTCCAACAGAGACAGGACAGGCTCAGAGGTGGTTTGGCCCTGCCCCAAGGGGGTTTCCATCATTCAGCAAAGCAGGTACAAGCTAAAAATACCTCCCTGGGTGCTCAGAAGCCATGTGATGGGCCCAGAGTGGGGAGGGGAAGGGCCCCAATGTCTGGGCAAGGTCCTGGAGAAGTGCTTCACTTCTTGGCCCGGTGTCCTTCCAGTGGCCACCCCACTCTGTGCAGGAGCAGGCAGGTGCTGGCAGCAAGGGACTGTGGCTGGAGATGTAGTTAGAATTTTGATGAGCCTTCAGCTACTGGACCCGACCAACAAACCCCTCCAAGTGGTGAGACCTCACTGCAGCCTCAAGCCAACAGTGAGGACTGTAGGGGTAAATCCAGGGAGAAATAATTTCCAACAAAGTAATGCAAAGAGAGCAAAGAAAAGAGTCAATCTGTTTCATCCTATCTGTAAGCACACAAAAGTACTCAGTTACTCTGTCAGGCAATCCTGGCCTGGATAGAATTAAGTTTGTTAGTCCCTTTAGTAAAGCAGCATTAGCTAAAATGAGAGTGCATTATATTCAATCTATCAAGCTAATCTGCTGTGCTAATGAGATAATCTTGGAAAGACACTTTGTGGGAGATCTCTAGAAAGCTGGGGGTTACTTTTGTTTTTCTTTTTGCCATTTTTGTGAGAGTTCTAGGCTAAATATATGAAACATCCAGCTACTGAGAAGGTATTGGAATTAAAAAGGATTAGTAGAAAATAATATAGTTCCATCCATGGAATGACAAATAACTTCATCATTGCAAAATAAGCATCTTGTTACCATTGTGGCAATGCTTTCTTATAGTCCATTTCAGAATGTAGCCATGAAAGATTAGACAAAAAGGAGAGCAAAATACGAGATTTTACATGAGTGTAGAAGAAAAAAAGCAATGTGGATTAAACACCCTCTTGCTTGCTCACACAGATTAGCCTCTCCACAGCATCTTCTCTGCCCTGCCATACCTGTGAACCTCAACAATAAAGATGGCAAAGCTCGCATTTGGAGGTGTCAAGCTTTTTGACCTCATGGAGTTTGGATCAGGCCTGGAGGATCACAGGGCACAAAATGATCTTAACAGAACACTAAGGCGTTCTCGAGTTTAGTGATATCACTTCCATGACAAAATGAACCACGACGATTGTGGGTGCCTCACTGATCAGTCTTTGTCACAGACAGGTAAATACTGTGATTTTCTTGGCAAACTCAAGGTCTTATCAATTTCCTCTCATGACCAGGTGACCTGTAGCCAACACCCACAACAGTGTCACCCATGTTAGCCTGCCCCTTAATTCTTACCCATAAACTCTTGACTCATTCTTCATCCACCCCTAGGCAGTGCTCCATTCCACACATTCCAATTGCTCTCTCACATAAGGAGTAGCTCCACTATTTTGTCTTGCTGTCCTGTCTTACCTAAAAAGTCCGTAGACATCTATGACAGCGCTCCCATCCCATGAACTATGCCACCATGTCCCTGTAATTGCAATGAGGTCATGGCGCTGTGACCGCACACAGATCTCTAATTATTCCTGTTTATTCCCTGTGCTGCATGTGTTGGAGTACAGGCATTGCAGAGAGGTAATCAAACATCCAGACTTCCCAGGAGGGATGCAAGAGGATCCACCACAACTATATACACCCTTGAGGTGGTTTACCTTCTGGTTCTCATCTAGGAAGGTAGCTAAGGAATATTTGTTGCTGCTCTGGTTGGCCTGGTTTACTCCCCAAAAAGCCACTTTGGATTATTCCCCAAAAATTCCTCAAAGCCATTTTGGTAATGTTGTGCTTCTGTCAGACCACTCAAGCTAATGTATCCCTATTCAAAGGGATGTCTCCAATATAATGTGCTGGGCATTGTATGTAAGGGGCTGGAAAACCTGTCTGTGCTGTCACCTTCAATTCAATGATACTATAGCTGCAAGTGCTCTATACATGTAGCCTATAGCTTTCATGAATCCGACTAGATGGATATGTGAAAATACTTGTACTTTATTCACCAGTGGTATCTGGAACTTGTTGAAATTTTTATTTTCATTAAACATGCAAGAACACTATGTACTGCGGTGTGATTTGAATGTATAATTTAGAGGGAAAATTATTTCTTCATATTTTATGAGGGTTGTTTGCTGCCATTTCTGCCTAGAATTTATTAAATCAGATTTTTTTTTGTAAAACCAGTTACATATAAGGTAATGGAGGATGTGGCACTGCATTTACAGATTCTTTTGTCAAAAGCAATACTAACCATCTACTTACAAAACTTTAAAAAATATTTTTGTCAGTCTTTATGAACCAGCTGAAATCTATGTTTTTTAACAAAAAGAATCTACGGAGCATGAAATGTTGACAAGTAATTCCCTGTATAATGCATTCATCAGGTCAGTGTAATTATATAAATACAGATTGTCTGCCCAGACTTCTGCAGAGGAAATCTCTGAGTCACTTCTATCTTTTCAACTGCAAAGGTTATTTGGTTGGATCACACACTTTTAGTCTCCCCATTTATCTGAAATTCATAATAGTTCCATTGCTTTCTTCTACAATGAAATCCAGCAGAAAATCTCCTAGGCCTAGGTATTGGTTTTGATATGATCCCATCAGGTGCACTCAATCACATACTGCTCCACTCTAAAAAGCCTATTCTCCTGTACATGAATTTTGTCAGGCCACTTATTAGTAAAGTTTACTTTAAGATGAACATGTTCACCATGGAGAGAACAGATTATGAATATTAATATCACGTTATATAATTGCAGTGTTTAGTGTGAAACTCAAAATGCAGATACAGATATGCACCATAAAGCTCTTGCTTCCATAAAGTCCACTGAAGGAGAAAATCATTTTGAGGCTAAGCAAGGCATGATCAAATAAAATCCCTTGACTGATACTCCAGATTTTTAAACTTGCTTAAGTTTTATGTGCCTTAGTCAAGTAATTTTCTACAGTTTACAAAATACTAACAACAACACAGATGAAAAATGAGATCTGGTATTTTAAAGGTCTTTCAAATTTTCAGGAAAATATATCACTATGTCATACCTGTTACAATGCATTAACATTGGTGACTATTTTGTTTTGCTTGTGGGATGAACTACTTTAAACTACATTACAGCAGCAGAATTGCTACTCTCCTCATGAAGAATTTCAAAAACATTACAGTGTTGGTTAAATTTTGATCGCAAAAATTTTCACTAGAAAAGAAAAGAACTTAAATTGGAGAGGAGGGGAAAAATACCCCTCTATTTTCTTTCAAATTCCACTTTAAAAAGATAGAAAAAGACAGAATAAAGTGAAAATATTGGGAAGGCAAATAGCTTAGCTATATATATATATATTTGCTGCAAATGCTGTGTGTATTACCATGAAGTACTTGTAGTGTTCACTTTTACAAACCTTAACAGGGAAAAAAGTTTCTCTGGTTGGTGTGCAGATCTAGAGAGGCAATGTAGAGTTTGACTTCATCTGTGCCATGCAAGTGCCTAACTGTGGATGTTTTTTTCTCTTTGAGGACCAGAGAGGATATCCTGGGCCAGATGGGGATAGACAGTTGTGGGGTATGCCCAGCCCCTGCCCTGGAGGGATCTCTGCTGAGATAACAGATTTTGCAATCGCCCAGCAGGACTCCCTGGAAAGGCAACCACTTCGTGGTCACGAGGAAAGACAGACCCACAATCCTTTGGGAGACACTATGCAGATCCTTCGTGACCCATTGGTCTGTTCCCATCCCAGATCCTCTGTAACCCATTGGTCCTTACAGATCCCCTGTATCCCTATAAAAGCAAGCCCAATGGGCCCCTGTGAGGGAGAGGGTTCTCATCCCTGGCTCTCCCCTTCGCCAGAGGGGACCCACAATAAAGCTGCCTCTGTGCGGAACCAGCCACACGAGCCTCTCGTCTCTCTCTCTGGTCTGGCTTGGCCTGGAGGCTGCCCTGCAGAGCTGAGCTGGAATCACGAGCTGATAATCACTAAAGAGCTGACAGTCTCTGCAAGGGCCCTCCTGGCCAGCAGCTGAGGGAAGACACTGGGCCTCGGGAAGGCGATTCCTTTCGGGACCATCTCCCCGGACTGGTCACCTCTTCCTGGGTCAGAGCCGCTGACCCCATCCCCAGCTGTAATAGACAATTTGTCTCAGGACTAAGCATGGCATGGTGCCTTCCACTCAGCACAAGCACCTGGATCTAGTGGCGTCAGGCAGCAGGAAGCAGGGAAGGCAGTATCCACGAATTCTCACTGGTGTCCTCCCAGGATGTCACACTACTGCTCAGTCAGCCACACTCCAAGTTCTCATTTGGCAAATAGACTCTTAATCTGACATGACAGATGACATTTTCCATTTTCATACTTTTAAGCTCTGCTTTGTCTTTGCTGAACCTTCACTGATGTCCTGAACGTGGGTTCGTTAAAGGTTTTCTGTGATATCACCAAGGTGTTGCCACCAAGTTCTGGTGCCTATCTATTGTGCCAGGAACAGCCAAATTTAGCTATGTTTTTCAAGTGATGCATGATGAGGTGTGTGTATCTGTCATTCCCATGCTTTAACATGTGCTGTCACAGCATTAGCAGAACGAGGATTTATTTTGTAGTGGTAACTTCCATGAGGAAAGAAGAAGAGATCCGTGTGATGGGATGCAAAGTGCTGTTAAGAGCTGGCAGGATGCCTGAAATTATCTCACTAATACTTCCACTATAACGTGGTAATCACAGAGGACCAGGATTATTTATAGACGACTGGGTAGGGAGTCTCAGAAATTATTTTACACACATGGGGAAAAGTATTCAGGCTATTTCTGGTTTCAAGATGGCCAAGAAACATGAAAAAGAGCTAATCATTTGGCCAGAAATGATTAAAGACAGACAAATGAGTCGTTTTGAGGCAGTTGACATGATTCAGCAGCTAGAGGCAGTGGCCATGTGATCTCAAACTTAGAGCTAAGCTGGAAAGCCCAAGAGCCACCCCTGGTTTTCTCTTGTACTTCCAGCCTCATCTCCTGCTATCACCAATGTGTGTCCCTCCTACCTTCCTCCTGGGAGGGAAAGCAGTGTGAAAGGAGACAGTGAAGCCCCCTGAATGCCTGCTCAGCATGGATGTCCACCATAATTTGAAGAAGAACATGCCCTTAGCTACTGAAAGGCCTGGAAACCCACAGAGGGCAGCGGCAGCTGCAATGGGACACAGCAGCATCCCTCTCTGTGCACTGTCAGGCTGTTAGGAGGGATGTTAAGAGAAGCATGAGGAACACCTTGCTCCCTGTACTTGTATCATGTAACAAGAAGGAAGCAGATTTGGTTTCCCTGGCCCAGTTTACTGCGAGAAGCCCATCTCAGCACAGGGGTGGCCTCTCTGGTGGCCAGTGAAATACCGAGAGGGCCACTAGAGGGCTCAGACACTGCTACTGCGGGGACGCTCAAATCAGTACAATTGCCATGCACTGCAACTCAGTCATCGCTGCAGCACATACCTGTGTGATTTACTGTGGTGTTTACTTCAGTGACCACTACCAGGAATAAATGGCATCTGCAAAACACCTTCTTGTGGGTTTGGCACATCAGTCGATTTACTCAGTGATGCATCTCAGCATCATCGAGTCCTATTTGCAAGTGCAGGGCATTAATTGTTACTGAAACTGAGTCTCCAGAAGTTGAAAGCAATTACTTAAGGAGTGAATGAATTCCAAATTGCCACCTACAGGGGATTTCCCATTTTGGAAAATTTTTTACTTTCATCTTACTGAAAAAAAGGAGGTAATAATATACTGAATACTTCAAAGGTAATACAGTAGGGAATCATGTCACAGTTTGAGGTTATATTGTGTGCAGCTTATCTGTGTTTCTCAAATACTGAATAAAAAGGCAAGCTGTTGCTTATGTTGAAATAACTGATTTCTGCAATATTTTTTTACACAGCCTGTGAAAGCTGTTCAAAAGCATTTTGGCTGAACTGTGTTCTGTCATTAAAATATAAATATTTTGTAGGAGTGTTCCAATTAAAACATATAAGAGATGAAATAAAAGTCTGACATAAGATTTCATCATGTCAAATTTTAATTTTTTTTAATGTTGATTACTAGCTCAGTGACTGTAGCAGAACATCTCCACTGAATAGCTAAAACTCTCTGCTTTTTTCTGTGATTCTTCCTGGGCCCTAATCCTCTGAGTCCAGATACATAATAATGTAAAAAGCAAAAAAAACCTTCCACATAAGGAAACTGCACAACCGGAAGTACTCCTATTTATTTTCACTATTTAAGTTGTAAGTTTAAAGTACAGAGCTCATAGTTCATGTTCTCATTATCACCTATCTACCGACAAAACAAAGCATTGTCTAAGCATCATCAAATTCCTGCTTGATTCTGCAGATAGGGTGCTTGTGTTTATTTTCATTTTAAATATAGTACAGGGAATTTTATCATGAAGACATCATGACATAGTTAAGAATACCAAGAAATCCAAGTTTACCAGTGTAAGTAATGTGATCTTATTTTATTGCCCTTAAAATAAACAATGAGATATGTGATGGCTTCCATTTCACTTCTTACTATGAAGTGTGTAGGTAGGCATAACACATTAATTAAATTAGCTGACACAGCTGAACTAAATGAACATACTGTCAGAAAAACACTTCTTATCTCAGTCTAACAACATTACATCAGAAGAACATATTTCTAGCCTTGGGCTTTTGACCCTTTTTTGCCTGATGGAGATACTGTGTGGTCAAAAGTTTCTTCTAGTTTTTGCAGATGGTTTAACAAAAATATCCCCTCTTTCTACGAGCACTTGCTTGTAGTGGATTTTGGAACATCATGCTTAAAACACTACTATGACAGGTATTTACTAAAAAACTGATTCTTTGTTACCTGACAAAATTTGCTTTTAATATTAGTTTAAGATAAATTTTTTTGTGCATCATTGATTATTTTTGCTTCACTACCAGTAAATATCCATTTCAGTGCTTATATCATCAAAGAAGTGTACTGCGGAATTTTATTTTCTTAGACCTGGGAAGATTCTTCTTGTGTATAGAGGTCTGAGTTACAGCCCCTTTTTGTTCGTACCAGTGAATTACACTGTCCTTCCCATTATTAAATATTTCACTGAAGTAGCTCTGTCTAAAAATCTATGACATAATATAACTAAATGTCAGAGGTTCAATACTGAAAAAACTCAGAGCAAAATTCAGCAGATGCCAGGATTTAATCCTGGTAGAAGGTGCCTACTGCATAACCCCAAGTTACTGCAAAATGGGTGTTGCCTACAAGACTCTGCTGTGAACTGCCAACACCAGGGACCTACAGGGACCTAAGCATGGTGCAGAGAATAAAGACAGTCTGTTCTGAGAGGGGTGCTCCTGTTAGAGAAAAATTTTGCAATTCCCCTCTGTTTTCTCTCCTGGCCAGCCAGTGAGTGCTGAAGAACCTCACTGTCAACAAGTTACTTTTTGTTGGTTTCAGGAGACAGAGACAGCCCCTGTTGATGCCTCTCAGCATCCTGACAGGGCATTGATTCTACAGTGACTCAAAAGGAAATGTGTCACACAATGAGTCACCAGCATCGATACTCCCAACCCCTCTGCTCTAGCAATTTAGGCATCCTATATAAGCTGACAGTGACCTCATCTTACCTGTGGTTCCTAGGGACAGTGAAAGCAAGAGATATCATCACTATGAGGCAAAAATATCATGGAGACTGCTCAGCTGTTACTCTGGAGTTTGACATCTGAAGTACTTTGTACTCTTCTTCCTTTTTTTTTTTTTGTTTTTTGTTTTTTTAATAAGGATGAACACCTGCTCAGGTTTTCAAGAAATGAAAAGCCAGGACAGAATTTTCAGTACACTGTGGCCACTATCAGGATAAGGATCAATCATACTCACATACACTTTATACTATGGATATCTAACTATGGTCCACAGCTGGACAAATATTGGAAAATGTGTCCTTTTCTTTTTGCTTTTTTTTTTTTTTTTTTTTTTTTTTTTTTGGTTTGGGGTTTGTTTTTTTTTAAATTTTAATCTATTAAAAACATTATTACAAGGAAGAATCAGTTCACTTACAAAGTAAACATGCCCCAAAGAAACTACTCCTAAATAATATCAACTCTTTCTGGGGAGGACGTAATGCAGTAAACAATCCCTCAGTTTCCATTTAGATAAAGGTTTTGAGTTTTACTTTTTAATTTTTTGTTTATTTTACTTTTACATTTAGTATTTAATTTAATTTTTAAAAAAATTAAGCAATTTTTAATTTAAGTGGGTGATTTGTTTCCTGTGCTGAAGTTTTTAACAATTGCCCCTCCCTCTCTAGTCTGGCTACTCAGAAAACACCAGAAGATACAGTAGCACACTGTTAAGGGAAAGATGCTTCCCTAAAAGCTGGTATTTCTAGTAGTAAAATACCATAAAATGTTTTTGCTTCTGAATCTCTTACCAGAAGTGGATCACATTCCCCTGAAGATCTTAAATCTTTTTGTTTGAAAAGGCACCAAACCCATTAAGGGCACCTGAAAAATGAGAGCCTGCCATAAGGTGCCACATGACCTTTGCTTTGTCACTCCAAACCCCATCCTGGGTGCCACGGAGCAATGACCACTGATGTCTAAAAGATGGCTGGAGTCAAAGAGCATGAGAGAAGTGCTGCTGTGCTGGCATCAGGCATCCTTGCAGAATTTATTCTCATGATTAAAAACACCTTGCATAAACAATGAGTTGCACTGTATGAGACAGAATTTCTGAAACATCAGCAGTTTAGTGATGCACTTTTATGAGACCTGTCATCAACCAATATGCATATAAAGGCTTTTGATTTTCTAATCAAAAGGATGAATTCATCTTGATTTCCCATATGCTAAGTGAGATTGGTTAGTGAAAGACATAAGGTATTAAAACTTTAGCTGATTAAGACTAAATTATTCATAAGTTATCTGACAAGTTGGCCATTATCCTGTCTCTGAACCAATCAAAAACCAATCTAACATTCTCAATCTGTATTTTGCAAGTTATTTCTAAGTATTGACAACACAGGACAAAAACATTTTAGAAGACAAACATGGGCACTTACCTTGATTGCCCATCAATGTAAGATGGGTAAGTCTGGATAAATTGGACTGCTCTTAAAAGTTTTACTGAATGCCTGAAAAAATATACAGATAAATGTTATGCATCTTCCAGTACAACACTCTTACATATGAATGTTCTGTATCTTGCTAGAAGATATTTAGTTGTTAAGGAACTTGTTTTCTGTTAGAGGAGGGGCACGCTGAGGCATTTGCTACTATATTTTTATGTTTCTGAAGAGGTGGGCCTGAACAACTGCAGGATGCAAAATGGTAGGCAAGACCTTATGGCCTTTTTCAGGTTTTTCATGTAGTGCAAGGCTACAATAACCCCTTTCTCTTTTATAAAACCAACTTTACACACAGTAATAGTGTTTTTTCTACCTATACCATCTCAAAGATTCCTGCTGCTTTCAAAGGATCAATCCAGCAAATGCTTTCTGTATTTCACACTGACAGGTTCCTAAGGAAGCAGCATAACACACCAGCTTGCCAGGTTGCCCTGTGGTGGCAACGGGCCCTGGCACACCAGTGGGATATGGCCCTGACTCCACTGCCCACCACCTGCAGAGCTGACACCAGTGCCCTCCCAACAGCTGTCCAGCTGCCCCCAGCTTCCTTCAAGGCTCAGTAGCCACTAGCTAGGTAACACTGCAGGAAAGAAATCCAGGGGAGTCAGCAAAGGCTTTTGTAACCCCAAAAGCTGCTATTTGTTGTGGGGTACCTGGTAACCTGCAATGCCTGTGTGCTCAAACAGCCCCATGACCCGGCTGCCTGGATGCAGCAGTGCCTGCGATGGAGCTATCTATGCCCACATCACGGCACTGGCTGGTGGCTAAGTCTGGCACAAGCCCTTGCCAGTGGGCTGGATGCCACATAAGCAGATGAAAAGCAACACAGCCATGCCAGGGATCTGGCTGACTTCATCCCAGGAGCAGCAGCACCAGGGTCAGCAGCATCACACCTGCGAGCTCTTGGTGCCAATGTGCTTGGCTAAAGATTTTAGACTGAGGTTAATAACGGGTGGGCTACATGGACAGAGGAGCATGTTTGTGTCACTCCAGGCCAGAATTAGACTATCCTGAAAATTTTAAGCAAGAGTTTAATGGCTGCATGTGAGAAACTGTTGGATTGAGTTTTTAAATGAACAAAGAGGAAACGATTATTTGCAAGGAAGGTTTGGGCAGGGGTTTTATCTGTTGGAGGGTTTTCATCTGTTGGAGGGTTTTCAGGCTGTCAGAATTTTTGCATTTCAGAGTCATCAGATTAGAAATCCTGTTTGAATTCTTCACACTAGAAGATGACTAGCATGATTGGCATCTGAATTTTGATCAGGTTTTTGAACATTTTTCTTCTTTCAAACCAAAATATCTACGTAAATGCATCTTTCAAGGAAAAATGTCACCCAGTTTGTTCATAATTAGAAGGATGTTTCAGGAAAGCAAAAGCTTTTATCTACCTTTTAAACATGAATGCTGTATTTCCATCTGACTAGGAGGGTCACTAGGGTTTAAAGCTGAGGTGCATAAAGTGCATTTCCAGGAAAAAAATGCTATGTTATTGAGCAAGGCTGCAGTTATTTAGACTCAATCCTCCTGTCACAGTTCTTTCAGACAGAAAGAAGATGTAAGCAGCAAAATGTAAAGGAGCTAACTACTGTGGATTCTGTCTTTATTATTCTTTTTCCAGTCTCCTTTTGCAAGAGGAGTGGCTAAAGAGGGGCATAATTTACAGAGAATTGTGCTCCTTTAAGTACTGCACGTCCTGGGTTGCCAGACTCACATGTGTGTGGCTACTAATAGCAATGCCAGACTTTTTTTCTAATCCAAGCGCTTCTTTATCTGCAATCCTTCTCACATCTAAGATGCAACTCCATATGTGACACCAAAGCATGACTGTAAGCAAGGCCAAGGCTGGGGAGAGCCAGAGCATATGACAGGCAGCATCCTGGTGGGCCTGAAGCTGCACTCCAGCCATCCACAGTGAGAGATTTCATGATGAGTAGTCATGGTCGCTACATCCTTGGCTTTAAAGGGGATCCTCCATGATGTGTTGTTGTTGGAAAGAAGCAGTTGCTTTCAAGGTGGGGTTCCCAGATGCAAAAGTTTGTCTTGGCATGGTGGGGGACCAGTACAATCCCTGATGTATCAGTGTGCTCTGATGACACTGAAGAAATCTGTGTACAAACCTTGCCTCTGAGAGCAGCATCATAGCTAAAGGCTTATAAGAATCCTGTCATGCAAAAGAGTAAAGAGGAGCTAAAAAGGTCGTTAAGACTTCTCACTGAAAAGAGGGAGGATGCTAAAGAAAGTGCTGGATGGAGGCAAGTGTAGAGTGCAGAACTATACCAAGCAGAGAACACAAAACAAAGGTCCAAGCAAGTATCCAGGCTAGCAAAGTGCTTGCCAAAATTTGAGACACTGAGAACAGTCTAAAAGACAGACGTTTATGGGCAAGAATGCCCTTTTCCAGTGATGAGCCAAATGGAGCTGAAGAAATTGTCAAAGGCCAGAGGGAGAGAGAAAGAAAGAGTCCCTGATGAGATGAAGAGAAACCTAGAAGTGAATCCTGGAAGAAAGGGGAGGAGGTATGATGAATGGTGTCATGAACAATAAAAATTTACTGACCTAAATCCCAAACAACACTAAAATGCAGTAGGGAAATCAAGCAGAGATTTATATGCTATATTTCTTATGCTGCTTAAAGTGAAATTCACTTGAACATATTTAATTCAGAATTAGAGTTTCCACAGGATTTGGATTCTGGGACAACACAAACTAAACTAATGGGGTGTGTTCAGTGGTCGTCACCAAGTGATGTTCACCACAGTTCTATGGTAGCAGCCCACATATAGTTGGTAGATCATGACATAGAGATCTATATATGACAGACCTTTGTTATCTACACTAACACAGGGATCCAGAGAGTGGCCTGAAGGGACCAATGGCAGAGGCAATGCTGTGGGTTACCCAGCCCAGGAGAGGCTGGCAACTACACAGGTCAGTGCAGGCACACAGCACCTAGACATGCAGTGGATGGCCAGCATGGAATTTTGTCTTAGCTTATGACACTCTCCAGGCATTTCATGCAAGATCAGAATTTCATTGTGAAAGGTGGACTTAAAATAATTCAATGTTGAATATACGATTTAGAGAGTACAAATGGATGAAAAATGTTTCTCTTATAAGATGTGAAAAGAAAATCACTGCAGGTCACTCCTTTGAGAAGGTAAACAGGAAAATATTTTTATAGGTAAGGTATAAACAAAACAGCAGTCTATCTACAGCAGAACTGATGTAGGCAGGTGAGTATCTCAGACATTTTTGTTGTGTTATGGCATTTTGGTTCCTTCTGTATGTGAAGTGAATTTCATTTCTCTGGCAATTTTGGTTTGGTGTAGAAGTAGTGTTTCAATACTTCCACCACTGACATACAATAATCAGGGTATATCCCCTCTGGAAAGTTCACAGTCTAAAATAAACAAGAACTTGGATTTGAGAAGTATGTCTGTTGGCCAATGAGTGCAAATGCCAGCTACATCTTGCAGACAAGAGAAATCAGAATGCATTTTAAAAACTTTTTTATTTAAGTAATTTTTCCAGTTAATTGTTATACCAGAATTTCAGGGAGGGAATGTTTGTGTGAAAATTATAACCAATCATCTCTTTTTTCAAGAAACCCAAAAGGAAAAGAAAGTCATGCGATATGCAGCAGCAGTGAGCTTTTATTTCCATCCCAGGAGATGGGTTTAGAAAGTAGAATCCACAAATTCTCTGTTTTTCTCCAGAGAACTGTAACAGTACAGTATTGACACACATGACACACATGCATGTGACACAGCCCTTAAAACACAATTCTTAGTTATTTTCCTTGCTGTGGGTGGGTAAAGCCTCAATGCTCTTATAAAGAAGTGAAAGACTGTTTGTCCAGTTTGGAGAATACAGATGAGGAATTATTCTAAACTAATTCAATGGCTTTTCTTTTCCCCAAACTGCCATAAAATGTAAAATATTTGATAACATTGTAAACAAAAACATCATTGTTTGCACTTTTCCAGATTAATTTGTACAAATTATTCCTATATTATATCACAGGGATTTTAATTATGTGTTACAAATGATAAATTCTTTAATGCATTAGATGTGATTAAATGTATGAAAATGCTCAGTGGTGGTAAAAAACATACAAAGATACATTTTTATGACTAGAGTTAATTCCTTCCTCCAACTTAATTTTTATCTGTAGCATCAGGAACATCTTCTACAGAAACTATTGTGAGGCCAAGACACAGAAGTCACTTGACACTAGACTTAAGATATTTATTTCCTGATAACTACTGAAAATTTCATAGAATCATGCATTTCTCTATTTACAACAGCAACAGATAATGGATGGAAAAGTTGAGGATGAACACTTGCAACAGAGCAACAATCTGGAGAAACACAGAGAAGACAGGCTGCTTCTGGGGGCAGGGCTCAAGTGATCTGCCCCAGGCTCTGCTGAAAACTGATAACCCTGGCTCCACAGCAGCTGGTTGCTGTTCAGGGAACCTTTCAGGGCAGGTCCTGACCTAGCAGACTGCAACCTGGGCTCAGTGAAACACAAATCTTCAACAGGTAATTAGCAACTACAACAATGATAATAGCAATAATAATACCAATAATAATGTTGAATCTTGTCTCCCCCAATCCTGCTTATAAAGGCCTATTGGAATTGCAAGGGTGTCTATAAAACGCCATAGGTAAATGTGAATTCACTCATGAAAAGAGAAGCCAGCAGAGGCTAATGCCTAGCAGTCGGTGTTTCAGTTTCAGCTCAGACCCAGAAGATTTTGGCAATGAGTGTCCTACACTGCACTCCCCTTCATTGCTTTGTTGGTTCAACAACTAGAAGGGATGGCTACAGACACTGCTTCAATGGTTGGTGGGACAGTGAAACCCCCATCTGCACCAGAGGAAAGAGCAATGCCATCTCAAGTACCCCAAAGGCTGTGATCGTGGCTGACTCACGCACTTCACCCAAGAAAAGGGGGAAGAAGCACAAAGGGCAAACTTCCTAGTGCTTCCCTACACAGCAGAGCAACGCACAGGCAGTGCTCTCAGGGTAGGTCCAGTTGATGTTTTGCAGACAGATGTGAGGCCTCTCCCACAGCTCATCCTCCCTGAAAACAACACAACTCTGTTAGCTGAGCACAGAGATCTAATTATTAGAGTTCCTGGGCTAAGCAGCTTTTTGTCAGTTTGCAATATAACAAGCTGCAGAAAAAAAGCCCAACCCAAGATATGGCTCTCTACACTCAGGCTGTGATGTCATGATGGCTCATGCTGGATCTCCACACTGCTGGATCACTGCACTCTCTGGTCCTCCCCAGAATGGGCTTGCTGACCCACACAGAGCTAGTTCAAAGCTTTTCCTGGTTTTATGTTTACTGCTGAAGGATGGACAGTACATGGTCTGGCATGAAGCTGGGCTCTTGATTTGGCACAAAGTCTGCTGCCACAAAATTATTCCATTTACATTTTTCTAAGCAAATATGAACCAATAGAAGAAAGGCCACAGTCTTTGGGAAACAATATTGGGACTTACAGAGTCAGATTTATTTTCTGACCAAACCTCAATTGGTTTCAGGGCTCAGAGCACCAACCATCTTTTTACTGGTTGAGCATGAGAAATACCTGCAAATGTCCTCAATAAAGCAACACTGGAGGCTGAGTGGGGAAGCTGGCACAGGGCTAGAGTATATTTGGTCCACTGAAGGTATCTCAATTATCTCATATTTGTACACTTTAAAAAAACCCACAAACATACTCATCAGCCTTTGGCTACTAGTTTACTTGGGTGCTAGTACAGATTGCTAACAAGGAGCTATTAATCACAAAATCTTTTGCCATTCTAAAAATACTAAAAATAATAAAATTCTTGCTCATGATATTCCATGTTAGAATATAACTATGATTTGTCATACTGTTTTTCTCCCAAGGGAACACTTGAACTGGAAAGGCCAAGCCAACTGTAGGGTAATCTAGTCCATCTGAAGTCCCAGTCAGCAGTTTTACGCCCTCACTGGAGCTTGGCAGAGCATCCTGTTACATGACTTTTACCAAGCCACTTCAGTTCTTTTTCATCATCTTCTCCATTTCTGTCTTGTCTGTTTTGACAGTAAGCACTCAGGAAAGATTTGTCCAGCTATGTATTTATAACACTAGAATCTTGATCTCTGGAGCTTGTAATTTAAAATAAATATGCCTTCATACTAAAAAACCAGACATAACTTAATCAATATGAAAACAGAGGATGTTAGAGTTGATGCCTACATTTTAAGAAGTTAATACCAATTTCATGTTAAGAAAATGTTTTCCTGCAGTTGATTTTTCCAGCCCTAAAAAAGACAGGGTCCTTTGGAAAATTTTTTAGGAATATACATTAGGATTACAATATTTTATATCTAGGATCTTTCTACTAAATTAAATCTTGCAATCAAGAGAATATTTCTGATTTTCTTATGACAACATAATATTTCACCATATATTTTACCATACAGTGTACAAAAAAGAGATGTTTGTGCGTACTTTCCAAACACAGGCCCTGAGCAGCAGATCTTTGTATTTCTGCACAAACTTATTTTTTAGGAAACCCCTCCTGAATATGCAGAACAAATAATATTTAGCTTTTCATTTGAGAAAACAGACTGTACAATTTCTCCCAGCTAGCACCAGCCACCCAAGTGCCACACATCCCACCTATGCCAGACCCTAGCAGGGACACCCACCCTCAGGAGGCAGCAGAATGAATAAAAATTTCCCTATCTCCCCACTGACTTGCAGGAAGACTGGATTAATCGCTTGGATCAGGCACCTCCTTCTCAGACAGCTAAAGGTGGTGAGATGAATCATATCCCTAGCTTTCAAATTCATCTGGCTTGACATCAAAAGAAAATATAAAAAATAAAATATATTTGTGTATATGAGATACATGACTCCTGCCAATACAGTGATTCCATAGCCTTTCAGTTACCAGTGGGAACCAGTGTTACTCATTGCTTAGATGGGAAAGCACGTGTACCTGTCCCTGTGCCCAGGCATGCACGACCTGCCACAGCTTCTGCCTGAGGAAATACTCCATAAATGAGGCTTTAATGTTTCCATTTCTAGCTATCACAATCCATAATGAAATAGGAAACAGCCTGGATGCAGATATCATAATCGGAAGTTTTGCACAATAGGAGCTGTGTGTTTCAGGCCTGTACCAAAATCTGTAAGGGTCCTCAACAGGTAGAGCAGTTTATTTGCACAGGAGCCACAGCTGGAGTGAGGTTAGTCTCTTGTACTAGAAGGATTTGTTGCTTACTGCAAGAATATTTATATCACTGCACGTGTGATCTCACAAAAGACAGCAAGATGAGAGGAAGAGATAAGTTGAGAGACAGAGAGAGAAAGAGAAGGAGAGGAGGAGAGACAGAGCAGGAAAGAGGAAAAAAATATTATCTTAATTTTCTTCTCTGAAGATGCTGCCACTTTCTTCAGTGCCAATCCAAGCAAGAAGCAGAGCTAGGCAAGGAGCATAGCTGCAATAGGAACCCTGGGCTCTGCTGGAGATGATGCGAGCATGGCAAGCCACTGAATCTAAAATTCTGCTTATTTCTGCTGAGACACGTCTGACTGAGGAAGGAGCAAACTGCCTTGGTCAGTTGATCTCCATGTGCAGAGCAACTCTGTTGCTCTCAGATGTGAGCAGTTCTTCCACTAAGAGTACTGAAAATGAAGAGCAGGATTGGAGTGGGAAGAAGAGACAGGTTCAAATATTTGTGAAAGCAGTATTTACAGCTGAATTTCTGCATCATGAGACTTCACAAATAGCTTGCTTCGTGGTAAACAAAAGTCTGAACTCATGGTCCTGTATGGGACAGGAATAGGGAACCATGATGGTAACCAAGGTGTCTGGGACAGTTTTGTAATAAACCAGCACCCGATCAGCTGCAGCAAAACTCAGACCAAGGAAACTTTTGGAGGGTTCTGAGATGGGATGTGCATATATTTATATATCTTCTTGGGCAGTGTAACGAAGGTGAATGAGAGGTCAAAAGTAGCTGTTGTTGCTCCATTAGAAAACACTATAATCCAAGATACAGTGGTGTTGCTCAGCTGGAAAGGCTCAGTCGCAGCCCTGCGATGGTAACGGCTACTGGAGTTTCCCAGAAATGCCAGGGTTTGGGTTTATATAAGCCGGAATAGAAAGTAATACAATTCAGTGTGCTGGCTGCAGACAGAGATCAGCTTTGATGCAGGAAGTTCCCTCTCTCATTGGCCTAGCAACATGTTGCTGCTTGAACTGGCTAAGGAAGTAAGCAACAGCTCTGGACTTACGACCTGGGTTTCAGCCTTCACTGAGATGAACACAGATACCACACTCTGCTGATGTTCAGAGTCATCCAATGTGATGATCAGCATCCCAGCAAAGCTTTCAAAGTAGCTTAACAGCTGACTCTCCTTTTCAAGGAAGCGCAAAGCCCAGACAAATACTTCTGCAGAGAAGTACCCTGGGTCTGTCTGCATGTGAAACTATCTGCAGGCTGTGGAGCCAGAATGAGACACGGGTAGTTAAGAGCACCACTGGGGAGCTCAGGAACTCTTCCCCAAGTACGACCAATCTTCTAATAAAGAAATGGGTTGGCTAACCTGGGCTGCCCAGGCAGCAGTCTTGGGGTCTTCCATAGCTTCATGCTGACAATGTGCTTGAACAGGGTAGGGGCCATGGTCTCATCATGCTACGCAGTGGGACACTGATACTGGTGTCCTCTGGCTTCTGGTGGGATGGCAGACTATCGTCAGCTGGTGTAGCTAGAGTTCATTTGTTGTGCTCATTAACACTTATTTAGGGGAGAGCACATTTTTGGAAATAGGCCTGACTGTCAATCTTGAAAAAATGTCAAAAAGCAAGAACTAGAATTCAGCACTTTCCAGCCCCCCAGGCTGTTCCCTTCCCCAGATGAGACCTGTCATAAGGGAAACGAATCACCCTCTTGCCTTAGATACTGTGATGGATTTCCTCAGGCTGTTGGTTTTATATTTGCCCATCATTTTTGAAAAAACTGTTGCAATAACTCTTTATTCCCAGCTTAACTTATAATTATGACCATCTTAAACACTTAAGTTTATATTTTTATCAATAGATATTGCAGCTTAATGGAGAGAATGTCCTATGTGGTTCATAGTCATTGTATCTACATCAGTTAGACACATGGAAAAGTCATGCCAAGGAGACCCCAACACCTGAAATAAAACATTGCCTGTCTTTCAACCTAATCACAAGTGATGTTCCCTAGGGCTCAGTATCGGGGCCAGTTCTGTTTAACATCTTTATTAATGGTCTGAAGGTGGGAACTGAATGCACTTTCAGTAAGTTTAGAGATGACACTAAGTTGGGTGGAAGTGTTGATCTGCATGAGGGTAGAAAGGCACTGCAGAGAGATCTGGACAGGCTGGATCAGTGGGCCAAGGCCAATTTCATGAGGTTCAACAAGGCAAAGTGCCGCGTCCCACACCTGGGTCACAACAACCCCATGCAATGCTACAGACTGGGGGCAGAGTGGCTGGAAAGCTGGTCATCAGAAAAGGTCCTGGATCAACAGCTGGCTGAACATGAGCCAGTGTGTGCCCAGGTGGCCAAGAAGGTCAATGGCATCCTGCCTGTATCAGCAATAGCATGGCCAGCAGGACCAGGGCAGTGACTGTCTCCTTTTACTTGGCACTGGTGAAGACACACCTTGAATCCTGTGTTCAGTTCTAGGCCCCTCACTACAAGAAGGACTTTGAGGCTCAGGAGCGTGTCTAGAGAAGGGCAACAGAGCCAGTGAAGGGTCTGGAGCACAAGATTGATGGGAGGCAGCTGAGGGAGCTGGGGTTGTTTAGCCTGGATGAAAGGAGGCTTAAGGGAGACCTCACTCCTCTCTACAACTGCCTGGAAAGAGTTTGTAGCCAGGTGGGGATTGGTCTCTTCTCCCAAGTAACATGCACCAGGATAAGAGGAAATGGCCTTGAGTTGCAACTCAAGGAGAAGTTTAGATTGGGAGTTAGGAAATAATTCTTCTCTTAAAGTGTGGTCAGGCATTGGAATGGGCTGCCCAGGGAAATGAGGGCATTATTGTCCTTGGAAATGTTCAAAGAATGTGTGGATGTGGCACTTGGGGACACAGGTTAGTGACGAACCTGGCAGTACTGGGTTAACAATTAGTTAACAATTCTGATCTTAAAGGTCTTTTCCAACCTAAGGAATTCTATGATTCCATGATTCAATGGTTTCAAAAGAGAAATAGCACTTCTGACCAGGTGGCTCTCCAATGAACACCAGCTGATGGAAATCTTGAGAACTAACGTAAGAAGAGATTCTCTTTCACCTGTAACTCCCATCTCCTTGGGGATAATGTTTGGGAATGTCAGTCAGCACCTACTCTGGCACTTGCTTGTGTCTCTAATGCTTCTCTCCTCCGGAAAACATATTTTCATCTGCATCATTATTCTTCTCTTTGTCTGAAGGAACACTTGAAACTGCTATCTCTAATTCTTGATTTATCCTCTCATTTCCTAGCACTCTGGCAGACCTCTTAGTTGCTATACAGCAGTGCGAAGCATCTTATTTTGGGAAAATGCTACATTTTATCTCCTCTTTGGGGTCATATTATTTTCCAGAATTGGAAGACTTCTTTTTAAACTTGGTATTTTTTTCCCCCTGATACTCTGTTATAATTAGCACTAAATCAGACACTGAAGGCACTAGAGCAGAAGGCTGAGAAAGGGTTTCCTGGTAGTAAAAATATGAAAGACTGAGATAAAGATACTTCTGCTCCCAATATTCCCTCCTGGAAACTACAAATCCAGCAGATGAGAAGCCATCTGTGTGGATACCTTGTGATGCATTTTAACGCTAAAATAGTAATTGAGCTGCACTTCTAGGGCTTCCCTTGCCAGCAGCCATCCCTGGAAATCCCCTGTAGGAGTGAAAGGATAGATAAGGACAGTGCCATGGAAACAGCTGATCCTTCCCTTACCTTTCCTAAGTACACTAGCAACTGGAGACTAACTTGTAAAAGTCAAAAAAACTAACCAAATCTGCACAAATCTAAATATTTTGTGTTCATTTAAGGGTAATAATTAAGAACTATGAGAAAATACAGGAAGAAAATGTGGGGTCTTAGTGCTTTTATTCTTAAAAAAAAGTGTTGTCGACACCTCTTCGGGGTGACATCTCTAGTATTAGATTTGGTGTACACTTTGACACACCTTTACCATTGTGTTTTATAAATATTTAAAAAAATCAAATAGACTATACTAACCTAAAAAATCTGCTACCTTCTTCTAGGGCAACAATTAATACAGAGCAGTGCTGTAACCCTTCAACCTTCCAAAGAAACCAACGGAGAGACCTTTGAACATCATTCAGTAAGGAAGACGGCAGGGAGAAGCCGCAGCTCCAAATTCATGAGTCTCACACTCACAGTTTTAAGTCCAGCAGAAATTAGAAACCTCTGCCTTCTGCCAGAGTGGTATTTCACTGTTTTAGCTGATCAAATGCTCCTTGCAATCAAAGGGCAGTGTCTTCTGATTCAAGCTGTTTCTTCCAAGGGACTTAATCCCTAATCTGAGAAAGAAAAATACAACCTGTTTCACCCCTGCTGAAAAGTGCCAACTCTTGCTCTAGGTGATTGCACTGTATTTGTTTTTCCTGAAGAATACTGTGACAATTCGTAGGTGGGAGAAGGAAACACCCCTGCTGTATTCCAATTAACTATTTAGTTCTATTTAAAAATTACTTATAAGGTTGCTTATTTACCATGTTTTCTGCCTGCACTCATAACTGAGGATGGTGGTTTTACTATGATTAATTTAATTCCATGTTTTGGTGAAGTGAACAGCCTAACCGTGCCCTACACGTACTCTGGGCAATTTCTCCCACTTCTGCAACTGCATTGCCCACATCTATAGGTGATACTTTGAGTCACTGAGCCACAAACTCTCCGGAGCTAAGCTTCAGAAAAACTGCAGAGAATTCCCAACGAACACTGAAACCCATAAAGCATTTGGGGATTCTAACCACACCTGACTCTCTCGAGGATCTCTTCCCAAATTTTCCAGCAAAGTGCTGTAGGCTTTTAGCCCTCTGTAGGTATTAGCAGAATCATTAGCCAGTGAAGCCCAAATGGCTGGTAGACAAGTGTCGTGACTGCTTCAGGACATGCACATTCAGGGCCCAGCTCTCAGGAACGTTAGGTAGAAGGCTCTGTCGACGGCACCACATGGATTGTTGACTGCAGGGGTGTGCACACACAATCACATGCAGGACAGGTTTTCTATAATCATGTTTTATAGTTCCTTCACCTGTGCTGCTATAGACAAAGTTTTCAGATTGACTCCTACAGGCATTGTTACACTGATTTAAGATGGATGTGTATCAGCCTAGCCTGTGAAATAAATCAAAAGAAAGAGACCATTGATTAAATGAGATTAAAAAGAACAGATGCATATCTGTTTGTAGACAAACAAGGAGGTAAAACTGTACCATACATGGTTCAAAATGGATTAGGAGTGTCCACACAAATTAGCAGTCCTTATGTTAAATGAGCTCAGGGCACTTTTTTAATTAAGCAGGTGCAACTATGGGAAACAGGCCTTACCTTTGTAGCAAAAGGTATTGATTCAAGACTAGAAGTAGCAAATGTATGAACACATACTTGACAATACACCTTCTTTAGTGGCTTCGGAGGTTTTAACACATTAAAACACTAACTGCTTTCACTTTCTTTAAGAAAACAAATGCGGAAGTAGAATACACAGCTACTCCAGCTTGAGTAATGAGCTTCCTCAACTAAACACAGTTTTAGGCAGAAGGACAGGTTAGATGTTTTCAATTAACAGAATTTAAATCACAATTTACACACAATGTGAGTGCTAGTTAGGTTGTTTATACTAAGCTAACCAGTCTAAGACATGGTAACACACTTTTTTCCCCATTACCTAGCTCTGTTGAGTTATTCAGGCTTCTTGTTCTATAAATGTTAATTGATTTGCATGTAAACTGTAATTTTGTAAAGGACAGAGAGAGTGGTCCATGTAGATGCAATGACAATATCAGGTTCTTAGTTTACTTGCATCATATTGTTGGGTATTGTCTTAAATGACTTCTCTTTGGGAAAATGGAACAAAAATTAGCTTTTGAAAAAGAAACTCAGACCATTAGAGTGTGAAACATAATGAAGCAAAATGTTTATAAATGGGTATAAAAGAATCAGACTATCCAAACACTTATATAATAACACTAATAACATTGATCATATTTTTCAGTCTTAAAGTACTGCTTTTATATTTGATTTGTGGTAAGAAGAAATGTTTGATTTTTCAGATTCAACAACAAAAGTAGTCCAGAAGTTCATACTCTAAACAGCATGCCACTTTTGGTGCTTTTTAATGGTTTGATTTTAGCAAATGCATGAATATTTGAGTCACAAATGAAAGGTTTATTATTAGAATAATAAAACGCAGTGCTTTCCTGGATGGTGTATGTAGACATTCATTTCAGTGACATGGCAGCCATGCTCATCACACAACTATACTGTACAAAAGGTGGTAGCATTAAGAAACTGGTCTCCTGGCTTAGATGAAAGACTGTTCTTTTATCTTCAAAACATATTTATGTTGACAGACGTTACTGTAGTACCAGTGCTTCTATAAAATATCAGTATTGTGTAACCTACTGAATTCTTCAGTAATTCTAAATTCAGTTTGGAGGTTCAAAGTCAAACCTGAGGAAAAAGCACACATGAAACTATTGAAAGAAACCTGCTATTTCTGACAAAGTATTATACGCTCATATTTTTGCTTGAAATTTTAAACTTTACTATGATTTTACAACAAAACTAAGGTGTCAGTGACATTGTTTTTCTTGATGGAGCAGAGCAGCCAAGTCACAAAAATGTGGGCCTTCATCCTGTAAACGCTTGTGCACAGGCTTAGGTCTTACACCATTGACAGTCTCATTGAACTCAAGGGGATTATTTGCATGAGTGTTTTGTACATCAGCACTTGCTGTATTCCAGCCACTGCTGCAACATACATTTTGAGGGTCGATAAATTAAAAGTCCGGATCTTGGAAATACTTTTCCACTTTATTAACATACAAAGCGGATAGTGTGATCTGTCTCTCCACTGCTACCACACTGCAGAGAAAATAGTAACTTTCACACAATTTACCACATCGCCGAGTCGTTCCTGACCTAAATCGCCCGCAGGGTAACACAAAACCTGCGGCGAGGCCAGGCCGTTCCTTCTGCACTCTGCAACCTAAAGCGAGTTGACAGACCGGCGCCACGGGGGATGGGACACCCCCTCTGGAAGCTGGGGCGCTTCCCTGGGGAGCGCGTCCACCTGGGGTAGGTCTCCAACAGGCCCCCGGCAGCCCTGGGGGTGCAGGGGTGAGGGGAGGATCGGGGAGCCCTGCTGCGCCCTGACCCTGCTCACCCCCGCGCCCCGGTCTGGCCCGGCGCTCCAGGCCTGCGCGCCGCCCTCTCCCCTCACAGAACGGGATCTGAGCCGGGCGCGTCCCAGGCCAGCAGCGTCTCAGTGGAGCCGCCGGAGCGCGGTGAGATCCGGCAGCCCCGCGGCCTGCGGGCCCTGCCCCCAGCACTGGGCCGCGTCTCCCGCGGGAGGCGGAGGGAGCGCAGCCGAGGGAGCCTCGCTGCTCCTTCCTCCTCCCCTTCCTCCCCGTCCCCCTCAGCCCCTCCGCAGGGCTGGGCCGTTGCGGGCGGTGCGGCAGCGCTGCCCCCGCCCCTCGGCGCTGGCGGCCGGGCCGAGCGGCGGCGGGGTCACGGCGGCGGCCGGGTCAGAGGGTAAAGGTTGCTCCCCCAGCATCCTCCGTGCTGGATACTCAGCCATCTTGGATTCGCGGGACAAGAAAATTCATGCGGTGAGTCCGGCCCCGGCCGCCCCTCCCCGGCCCCGCCGCCGACCCGGGCCTCGCCGCCGTCCCGGCCGCGGCCGATGTGGGAGGCCCGGGCGGTGGCGCGGCCCTCGGCGGGGCTCGGCGGGCCTAGGGCCGCCCCGCCGGGTTTCCGTTTGCTTTTGTCTCCGAGGGGGAGCGGGGGGGACGCGCGGCGCCCGAGCCGGGGGCGCAGCCGCAGGCCCGGCCCGGCCCGCCACCCCCCGCCCTGCTCCGCGGCCGCGGGCGGCGGCAGCCCCCGGGCGCCGCGCCCGGGCCAGGCGAGGCCGCGGCCCGGCGGTGCCCGGGCCCCGCATCCCTGCGGCCGCCGTTGGCAGCTCGCCCTGCGGCCCGCTCGGCCCGCCCGGCCCGCCCGAACGGCTCCTTCCCGCCGCCGCCCCGCCGGCTGTTCCCGGGCCTCCCCCGTCCCTCCGAACCCGGCCCCGCGGGGCCGCCCGGCCCCCGCCCGCCGCGTTCCCCGGGCCCGGCGCCGGGGCAGCGGAACCTGCCGCCCACGGCCGGGGCTGCGCCGGCCCCGCGCCTCGCCGAGCAGCCGTGCGGCCTGCGCCGCGGGCCCCGGGCGGAGAAAGGGGGTGAGACGGGGGTGCTGCTGGCTGGCTTTCGGTTGAAATTTTTTTTTTTTTTTGCTCGCGCCTGTTTCACTCTCCTCCTGGCGGCAGTTAAGGCGGTGTGTAAACAGGTTCTGGCTTTCCTTCGGACGTGTGTGTAAAACAAACTTGAAAGGGACCGAGCGCGGTCGCCGGAATAAGGAGCCAGCCTTCCCCGGCCAGTTTGGGCGGCGATGACAAGCTCTGGCGTGAACCTGACCCGTGCTGGGAGAGGAGGTGGCACAGGGTGACAGGTTAGGGATAAGAGGGGGACAGTAGGGCGGTGGGGAAAGATGCAAGGGTCAGTGTTGGCAGTCTGGTTGGTGTATGTGTGCTCCTGGTGAAAACAAGGTACCAACTAATGGGTATTCTCGGTTTTAGGGTGGGTTTTTCTTGGTGAAATTACAAGTAACTTTGTTTTGAAGGCTCTGTAATGTGAGAAAATGAAAATATGTTTGTGTAAGGTGTTAGTTGTATTCTGCTGCTTATTCACATCTAAGACAAGCATATTTTCATTGCTGCTGTCTTTTTTTATCAGGGAAAAAGTTGTTTCCAACTTTGCGCTGTTTTATCCCCAGGCGAGGATAAGAACTTTCTGTGTATCTTTCATGAATGTATATATGTGTGTGTGCGTGTGACTTGAGTGTGTGAAGGAGACACTCCTGTGTGCCTGCACAGCAGCAACATCTTGTGCTGGTGACTGGCTGCTAGTTTTAACTCTTCAGCTGGGGAAAGATTAAGATGATCAAACCTGCTGTCATATCTGTTACTGGAAAACTTTATGTTTTGGGAAGCTTGGATTTGTTTCAGACTGATAAGACTTGTGATGACCTGTAAGAGCAAAATAATTGTTGAAGTTTATATTGCAAAGGCATCTTTCTTTCAACCTAGAAGAATTGTTGTGTATGTGTTGATGTACTTTAAGTTCTCCTATAATAACATATTAATAGAATACAACTCACAGGATCAGGTTTTGTGATCGTAAACACGATGTATCTGTCCCATGCCTTTTTTTCTCTTCTTTTTGCCCCCAACTTCCACTGTTGTTTATGTTGAGTATTCAGCTGGTATGCTAAACCTCAAGGCGTTGACTGCTTCTCATTTTAGAAAGGGATTTGAATACTCACTTATCAAGAGCTGACTGACTTGTCTTGCAAGTGTATTTCCCGTTTCATTTTCAGGAAGCTGTTGATAAAGCTAAGAGTGTAGTAGTAGATAAACCTTGTCTACACATCTCTTCTAGACACTTAATATTGCTGTCAAAGTAGTCATTGTTATTGCAACCCGTTTGTGTGTCAGTTCTATCAACAAATGAAAGAAAAGCCCTTGGCTAAAAAGTGAAAATAAAGAAACCCCAGAAATTTATACTAAAAAAATTGATTTGAATTCTCTGTAACAGGATCTAATTTTAGATAATTGTTATTTAGTGGAGAAAATAGGGTAGTTAGTGTGTCCTGAAGTTTGATGCTAAAAAATTGTCCCATAAATGGCTGTTTTCACCTGAAAATCTTGGTCTTTACCTCAGTCACTTCATATGAAAATTCTGTGTGCCTGCAGCAGACTGGTAGATCTCAGAAACTATTTCTGTTATATTTTTTTATATTTCTAAATGCATTTCTGTCTAGATAGAGATTAGCTTTGAAATCAGGAACATTATTGCTTTTTTAGCCTGTGCTGTAGCTTTCTTAAAAATTACCCTAATATTAGTGTTGGTGCAAAGTCTGTTGTGTAGTAATTGCTAAGTTGTAACCTCATTATGGCTTTAAAGGGGCCTTGTATCATAACTCCGTTTATTCAAAAATATCTTCCACCTCCTTCTTTTTATGGATTCAAGAAGTGAATAGAACTTAAAAATACACCCTAGTTGAATTAAAATAGGGGTTTCTATCACCTGGCTTTCTGACTTTGTCTGGAAACTGAAGAGAAATATTGAATGGCTTGTTTTCCCATGAGGTAGGATAGAAAGTGCCCCAAGTACAGAATTTTGTTCTAATGGAAGTAGACCCCTGTATCTAACTTTTTAAAATTATGTCTTCTTAAAAGCTCTAATGTGCTTGAATACAGATTTAAAAGGCACCTGAAAAAAATGTGTTCTTAAAATAGAAGAAAAATTATTAAATTCTTGGCAGAATATTTGCCACATTTGTTATGTGTGTTTATAAATGTTAGCTTAAATAAAAAGCCCTGTACCAGTTTCTATAGGAATACAGTACCTTAGGAAGTCAAACTAGTATTTTTTACGACATATTTAAATGATTGCTCTGTAAATTATACAATTTTTCTCATTTTAAAAATTACTGTAAGTGCAGTGTGTACGTAAATTTCAAGGACTGACAGAAGCATAGAAGTTGAAGTTAGGTTTACTTTGCTTTATTTGAGCTTTTGAGACATAAATAAGTAAAAAAATGTATGTGAGCATTCTGCTATACAACAGAAATCTGTTAAATTTCAAGCAAATATATTATGTCCCACATGCACTATACTGAACAATTCAATACAATTTGTTTTAGTTATCTTTCCTGAATAGAATTGGCCTTCCTCCCCCCCCGCCCCTTTTTTCCCAGGTCTGCAGTAGCACATTAGATGCAGTGTTTGTGTGCGTTTCGTTGGTCTCCTGACCCAGGTTCCTGGAAAAGCATATGAGCACCTGAAAGTTTGTGTGCAGTCTCATTGGCTTAAAAGCACCTGCTCACGTGTTGATGGTTAACTTTGTGCATGAGAGTTTTCAGCATGGATAGCGTATTTTGACAGTTAACTGTGCTTTTATTGAGCATTACAATAGCGTAGGAAGAATTGTGTCAAATGAAAATACTGCACAGTGGGATATTTTAAATTGTCCTTGTGGAATTATTTTGGTTTTGGAGCAGATGTGTGTATACCAGCCGTGGTCTGTGCTAATCAGCAAGAGATTCTTACATAGGATTGAAAATATTTTTGTTTGTATATGCAAAAAAGAAAAAAAAAACAACCCAAGAGACCAAAAATCCAACCATAAAATGTTCATATTGCTTATAATTTATATTTTATCTTTCATTTTTAATACTCTCATAAAATAGAATTTTTTTTGTTGTGGTGGTGTGCACTAGCTCATCTTCTGGTCTGGTTGTGTTATAGGCCCTAAGTCAAGGTGTGAGTGGCTCTTGCCCAAAGGGGTTACTGAGAACCCCTAATCTGTCTTGCTGTAGCATTGGTTATCAGTAGCATTACAGAAAAGTGTGCATTTATTTTTCCCCCTGATTTGGTTACTCTGCCATCTGATTGCTTTTTGCAGTGCTAGTATGTATAATTTCACAACTCTACATTTCCTAGGAGGATTCCTTTCAGATTATGCTGGTAGGTTAAAATTTGATTGTAATGAAGACTTTTTTCAGACACATCCTTCTCTTGTTAAATTGCAATGCAAGAATTGTTAATCAAAAATTCAGTAGTAAGTAAAACCATTGTTTCTTCCTGTTCTCCTTTTGATTTGGGATAATTTGTGGGAGGATATTTTTAACTATTATTTTTTTACCCCATGTCACTTGGGATTTTTTTCCTGGGTTTTTTTGCTTTATTGAGCTTCAGAAGCATTTTTAAATCCTGCTTCCAGATTTTTTTTATGTGCTTGAGATCGATCAGTGATGTTTGAATGTAGCTCGCTGAGGTCAAGTTGTTTGTCAAAAGGTGTAGTTTATTTAAACTGAAAACTGGTATAAATGCTGCTGTATTTGTGGTACATAAATGGAAACTCTTACTTTGCATTGCTCTCGCTGAGCAGACAGTAATCCAATGGATTGAGTTGGACCATGCTTTCTATCTGAGTTACCTACTGAAGTGATGGGTTACTCTGGGTAAGTCATTTAACCAATTTATAGCCACGTTCTAGTCTGTGGTAAGAGGATAATTGTTTTCTGTGTTTTACTTGCCTGGTTCAAGACTTCTGTGGAACCACATACCAGTAGCAGTTAATACATATAGTTAGCAAAAACAATGTTAACTCCCCCCAAAATGGCCCTGTACCAAGTTTGGTAGGTGGCAGTTGTATTGTTTATCCTTACGTGTTTCAGAATGGCACGTCCACAATATTTTCATTACAATCTAAATATGTGTGCATTTGGAAACAATAGCAGGGAGTTTTCAGGCATCAAAAAGAGGCAGCCGGACTCATTACAGCCAACTATTTTGAATTATAAAATGTTAACATTTAGATTTGTAGGCAATAGCTTGGCAAACAAGTTCTTCTAAGGCTGTCTTTGTAACACAGACAATGATAACGTAATATCATATATTATCTTTTCTGTCAAAGGGTTGTAGGAAGATGCCTGTCTTGGTGTAAAGTGAGCAGCTAATGCTTGTGTCAGTGGACTGTGTGTTTGTCTTGCAGTCTGTATGACTGTGTGAGTTTTTGCTTTGAGCTTCAATGGAATAGTATTTTTCCCCTTCCAACTTACAAAAACCTTGCATTGTTTGGGGCAGAATGACTATTCCTTGTAAGGATTCTTAATGCATTTTTTATTCGAATTATGAAAACTATTCTTGCAAAGGAAATGTTGCCAGAGAATTATGATGATGGAAAAAATGTCTGCCAACCTTGCTTCTGTTGCTCTGCTGTGTAGGGGACTTGTTTGGGTATGTGCTTCAAGTCTTTTACCATTCAGTAGTGATGAGGTTTGTGAGAAAGTACTTGTTGCATATAAATACTTACTTTTTGAAAAAGTTAAAATACAGGAAAATAGCTGTGAAGCAGGTATGTTATGTAATGACCAAGTAGGCTAAAAAAATGTATAGAAGAAGGTCATCTCTTGAATGTTCGTAACATGTGATGTGGAGAAGTGGAAATCTGAAAGGTTTTCAAAGAAATCAGCTGTAAGCTATGTCAGCTTTTGAAGACTGACAAGATAATGAGCAATTCTGAATGTTAAAGTACCTTGCGATACCGTGTCCACCTGTAAAACTGCTGGATGCAAAAAATATTTTCAATGACATGTTTGATTATTTATTGCAATGTTGGTACTGGTCTTGATACTTTGCTGCATGATGTACCTTTTCTAACATGTCAAAAGCACCATTGTAAAGTAGAAAGGTACCTTATGTTGAAATCTTAATTTGTTGGCTTATTTTCTAGATGTGGATGCACATTTCTAGTAAGTTGATCAAGATCATATTGATTAAGTTCAGCATTACACATGAGAGTAAGTCAGTATCACTTTTTATTTTGTGGTGGAAGTTGAAGTAAATTCAGGTCCCTTTGCTACTGTGGTATGGATTTAATTTTTTTTTTAAATTTTTTGGGGTTTTTTTTAGGAAACTTTGACATTTTCAGGATGATATGTTTTGGACAATAAATCCATGTGTTGTTTCCCCCAGTTTCCCAGAAGTTTAGTTAGGCAAGAACATAAATATTGTGAGACATCTGTGTTGGGACAGGGAATATCCAAATTTCTTGCAGGGATAAAATTTAGTTTTCAGGAGTTCGGTGCTCTTCTGAGCTTGCCTTAGGTCAGTGTATGTGTGAATAGCAGCAGTATATGGTTGATGGCAAGTAGTATTTTCAATGGCATTAGCATTTTAATTAGTGTTTTGCGAACTCTTAATATTAGCTGTGATCCTAATCTTTTATTGTCTCTGAAAGATACGTAACTAGTTTAAATGATTTTTTTTTTTTAATGCAGCTGGCAGTTCTTTCAAGGTCCACAGGGTAGATTCAGTTTCACACTAGTCTGAATTAGGTTTTATAGCAAGAGTTCAGCAAGTCTTGAAAACTGGGATGGCCAAGTGTAGGTCTGGTTGGTAACCAGGGGTGACTCACTAAGAGCAGGCATCTTTAACTCCCACTTAACAAAGTATTCCAGTGTACAGCTGCTGGCCTTTTCTATACTAATGAATACCTGCATCTGCCAAGTCCAATCATTAAAACAAAACCATTTTGAGCAGTGTATTTTAAAACTTAGTAGACTAAAGGTGCTTCACAGGTCCTGGTGTTGATGTACTTAAGAGAGAGCCTGGAGAGGAGTAACAGAGGCTGCAAATGAATAAATGGTGGTAGTAAAATCTGTTGATAGTAGAATGTACTTCATGGATTATTTTATGTTTATAACTGCAAGAAACATGAGCATTTAAAATATATCAAGTATATATAGGTAACCCAATTTGTGAGTTAACTCAAAAGTTAAGTATTTAACTGAATTTATATTTTATATAAATATGCTTCTACATGGAAACCTAAATCAGAAGGAGAAGTTAAGTTTGGAATTATGGTCCTACAGACCTCATAAAATTGCATCAGGTGAAAGAAGGAATTTCAAATTAGTGCACCCTCTTGGAAAAGAAATAGTCAGATGTGATCTGGTATGTATTCGGTAGGATGGCAGCTGGTCAGGCATCCTGTAAGCACATGCAGACTTTCAGAGTGTGTGCACCACAACACTTTTCCCTGAAGTGGGGGGGAAAGTCACAAAGAGATGTGGAAAAGGAGGTTGAGGGTTATCATGGTTTAAGTGTTAAGAAACATAACAAATCTAAGAAACTAATTTTTTATTAATTCTGCTGCTCATGACAAAGGTCTTTATGATTAGTAGGTTTTTTGTGGTTTGGTTTGTTTTTTCTTTATCTGCTGAATGTAAATTAAATTTTATAGTCTCAGATGGTTCAGTATTTTTTGGGACTGTCAGGAGAGAACTTCAGTCTGAATCGAATCTAATATTCTGCTCCAACTGAGCAATTGTTCTTTGTGCATATTGATGTAACTGTCCATGGCTCTGCAACAGATTCCAGTGCAGTACTTAATTTTGTAATGTGCTTCTAAAAATAAGTGCATAGTCTTATGTAACACATCTTGTATTGTTAACACCTAGAGGCTTCATCTCCACTGGTATGAAGTGGAACACATCCTACATAATTTTTGATTGTGGGTATTTACATCTGAAATATTTTCTCTGTCAGTGTCTATGGGCAAAGAGTAGCTGTGTTTTAGGAATGAGTAGTAGTTTTAGGAATATCAGGTGTCTCATTTGCATGGTGAAGTATGTTAATCCTCTGCATATCTGAGCAAAACAGCAGTTGGAAAGGTACTATATAGTTCAGTAGACATTTGTTTCCCTGAAGAAGCTTCGTGGATTCCTGCTCACAGGTATGTGCACTTTCTAAGAGAGCTCTCCCTTAATTTGGCTCTGCACTGCAACTGTAAGATTTCTAAAAGTCTGTGGATGCTTCAGACATGAAAACAAGATGTTAATCATATTAATGCAGCTTTGAGGGCAAACTCAAAATCTTCTTGAAAAGAAGGGTGACATTTATGATCAAATTACACTTTTCTGTTAGTTCTTGTACACTTCTTGCTTTAGTCTTAGCAATGTTTTGATCTCTTTAATGTGGCTTTTCTTGTGCTTGTTGAATTCAGGCTGCAAATAACATGTCAAATTAGATGATAAAATGCATCATGTCTTGCTGATAGGATGACACCTGTACAGAACAAACTTGTCATATGTAAATAATTTAAGGGACAGAAATCAAATTTATCAAGAATTACAGCTTTATCTGAGTAACTTGGTTCTCATTTTTCACCACTTCTTGAAGTAGGTGCTATACTTTTATGTTAGGGGCACAGCTGGAATTTCAGAGTAGAGGATTGGAAGTTCATCTCGAAGTCTGAGGCCAAAACAGAGGCAAGCATTCTTTATTCTATTGGTGGCATTCTAAAAGTGGATTTTCTATAGTGTTGTTTACTGACACCCCAAATGCTTCACTTTACAAGGTCCTTCTCTTTCCCTGACAGTTCTGGTGCTTCAGTGAAGAATTTATTCAAAGGGATCTGAAGAAATAGATACTTGTAAAACTAAACAAACAGGTTGTCTCTTGATTAGGTTGCATCTTTAACAATAAGTGAGATTTTTGTAGATGCTTTTAATGATTGTTTTATTTGAACAATTCAAATTATTTAATTTTCTAGCAATGTCTAGGTCAGGTATCCATAACTTTGTGGCAGGGGAAGCACTGTCAGCCCTCAGACTTTCTTGTCAGCTGTGGAGGTAATCTGGAAAGATTGAAAATGTAAAGCTTGGTATTATGGCACCAGAAGCCCAAGCTTCAGTGTTAGGGTTACCCTTGGCAAAGTATGGGTTACCTTTGTCCTTCCTGGGGCCAAACAGCACATATACATGTTTGGGTAGTTAGATACGTGCCATTTCTACATGTATAGGTTTTGTTCTTTGCATAGAGAGTCTCGAGACTGTGCCCTAGCCCTGGTGGCGCAGGCATGCATCTCTGATAGGCAAGGCACGGAGAAGGTGGGCAAGGGGGGAGAAGCATCCCAGAGGGCAAGAGCCTGTGCAGACTATGCCACGTTGTTCTGATCCTCGTGTGTCAGTCCAGACCTAGCCTGTCACTTAATACTGTGCTCGTAGAGAAGAAATGCAATATTCTTATAGCAAATATGTTCTTCTGTTCTGTCTGCTATTATTTCCTCTTTTTCTAGAGTAAGAGTCCAGGGAGTGAAATGCAAGAATAATGCATTGCTTGTGTATTTCAGCATTTTTGTGCCCAGTCCTTTTTTTTTAAGAGCGTATCCCAGAGTTTGCTCACTTTAGCTGTCTGTCATGTGTTCGTTCACTGGTAAGAGAAGACTGCTAATGTGAAGTAGGTCCTGCAGTTGGTATTTTATCACCTTCTTGGCCTGGTTTGAGCAGGGCTGTGTCAGGAAAATGTTGGTATCACCAGGTTCATGGGGGGTTGTTAGATGAGGGGAATTTAGTGAAAATAATGTACCTTTTATTTTTGTGTGGAGAATCGGTAGACACTTCTTACTTTAAACACTTAATTGTCCTGTTAATACAATTCATCTTTATGAAGTTAGTGTGTTTATCCCGCACTCGTCATATAACTTGCTATTTATGAAAAGCTTTAGAGTTTTGTGGAAGATGGCACAACCTCCTTTTCCTGTCTAATTAAGCAAAACTTTGAAGTTTTATGTGAGGTTTATTCAATGTCTACCTTTTTGACTTGCAGCTTATAGAATGAATGGGTAGTAGTCTATGTTATTGATTAACACAGGGTCAGAATGAGATCACATCCCTCTAATGTTGCCCTTGCCATGGCATGCTATAAAATTGTGTGGATATGTTTTAATCCTTCTGAGATATGGACATTTTGGAGGCAAACATGTTTTCTGTGAAAACTTCTAGTCACTAATAATTGTAGTGACACTCTAAAGTATCTGTTACTGTTTTTACTGGAAAAGCAAAAAGTGCGTAAGACTACAAGAGAATGACAGATTTTGCTTAGAAGGTAAGTTTCTGAAATAGTTATGCATGATGTTACTCAAAATAATCCAGTTGTCAGTGTTAAACTAACACTGAAACAGGAAAAAAAGTGGAAATGGTCTTGCTTAATCAGTTGCCCTCATGCTTTGTAGTGTCAAACCCGGAAGACATACCAAATTTTGCTTCATTTGCAAAAGAAAGTTCCCTTTGGTGGTGTGTTTCTTCCGTATGACTGCAACTGCCATGGTTCTGCCCACATTATACTTCTTTCTTTTCTTTTTTTTTCCCTCTCTCCTCTTTATTTTCCTCTCAGAGGTGAGAGTCCGGTGGTGGTGAGGGTAAGGGTGCTATCTTGGAACAAGACAGACAGCTGCTAATAGAATGGGTTCCACAGCAAGGCCTTGTTATTTGTGGGAAATGTCACCGGGTCCTGCTCCTGTCAGCTGTCTGACTTCTGTGGAAACTGCCAAACTGGCAAAGTAAAATCGGCAAAAAATCAGAATTATGAATTGCAAGATTAGTAATGAAAACGTGTCCCTTGAGTAAGAATGGGACTCCTGGTGGTAACTTGTAATTACACATCTGTTATGAGTATCTAATCTAAATTTGAGGTTGATGTTTGAAGTGATAGAAATCTGTGCCACACTGCTGAAATGGTCATATTCTTCACGTATTTGTACTTTAATATCAAATATGCTTTAAAATCTTAGCTATTAGAAGTTAAATTTTTTTTTCCACTTAGTGTGAGAAGCTTTGAGTTGGGTTAGTACATAAACCTGGGGAGGAGCAGCTGTGTTCCATCAAGTGATGAAGGCTTTTCAGTGTTAATATAGGCACATGATGCTGAGAACGAAAGCTTTGTCTGAAGACAGAGGTCTTCATTCAGAGCCAGAAGCCTGTCTTTTTCTACCTTTCATATTCTTATGATTTGTTGGTTTGTTTTGGGGTTTTTTTGTGCTTTTCTAACTCTTTCATCACTTCTTTTCACTGAGGTTCATTTCTTCCCCAACAATTTAAGAATGAAAAGTGAAGTTTTGGATCACCTCATTGTTCTTCCTGATGCTTTATATTGCAGTGTCAGACTTCTCTCATTTTCAGTTCATAAACCAAGAGGCATTTAGGTCACTGTTTAAATGAGTGTTTGAAGTTTTCTTGCAAACAAACCCCTCCATCAGTACATAAAACCCTGCTTCAGTGGCTATTAAAATTGCAAACTCAGGGGAATCTGAACTCAAGGAATGCTGGAATGAAGGTTTTCTTTCCCATCTTAAGTCAGGTTCCATCTGCATGTCGCTGTTACACAGGGTTTTTTTTTGATCAAATAGTGTTTTCCCCAGAGCACTCTGGTCTCATTGGTTAGAGAGGACTCATGGTGTTCTCATACTGAGGTTTTTCTTTTTTAATCCCGTTGTTCAGATCATGCTATCCAAAAGTATAGGTAAATACAGGGTTAATGTTTTCTCTCCAATTTCTTCATTACAGATTCATGGAAATGCTTTATAATATGTTTTTGAAAAGTTATATTTTTATATTGCCTCACTGAAGTGACAGCCATGCATTACAAATACAGAAACTGAGACACTGGCTTAGTATTTCATAACAGAAATACCTTCATTTAATTTGCAGCTGTGAATAGTTAATGCTTCTCCATAAACTAATGAAATATTTCAAGCAGAAGGCACTTGTGAAAATCTTTGTGTGGCTCCCTCAGCATTACTAAAAAAAAAAAAAACAAAAAACCACACCTTAATAGACAGGCCTAAAATCAGTTTAGGTATGTAGCATTTAAATATCTTAGCTAGACACATTTTCTTTCTATAGTCTCTGTGTCGTTAATTAGAAGAGGATAGAAGTACATCTTGACAGTGGTCCCTAGTCCATTGGCCAAAAGAATGAGAAAATCCAGAAAGGGTGGGATCCAGGATCTGAAGCTCTGCATTCTGTAGTGTTGGGGTATTTGGGACTCTGCTTTCCCATCAGTATCTTACTCATCTGTCTCTTTCTTTCTGCAATTTCTTTTTCTGTTCCTGTTCTGAACTCTTAATTCCTCTTCTGGTTTCCTCCTCCCTTGTGTTCTAGCTATTCTCCTGATAGTACCCAACTGGTATTTAAGACAAAGACAAGTATTTCTCAGTCCTAGGATGATGGGTCCTTAGCTATCTCATGGCTAAGCTTACATCCATGGCATTGCACAGTGCTCGTGTACAAGAAGATGAAACATGTTGTAGATCAGCAGAGAGCTTGCACGATGCCAGCATAGCATGTGAGCAGGGTGGTGCAGAGCCTTTCAGCTGAAGCAGATTTGAGCGGGTCTTCATTGTGATGGTACACAGTGGCTTCCTAAGACAAGAACATACTGTACTTGTCACTGTTGCACAGCATTCAAGTACTAGAGCATCCCAACAGACTAGATTTTAAAATGTGTTCAGCTGGGGGAGGGTATTTTTCTGTTGAAAAACATCAAACTGTCTTAGCTGGTCTAAAAAAGAATAAATTTGATCAGTTTGGCCTGAAAGATGGTTAAGGGTTGTGTTTGGTCCTAATAGGCTTGTGCATTCTGTAATTTGGCCAAGTGAATGAATATGGGGTCTTAATGACTAAAATGATACAACACAGTATTACTTGCCTGTGCTTTCTGTAACAATTTAAGTTGGTCTTAATTTAGTAAAACTGAATCAGTATGTTTTCATAGCTTTTTCTTCTTCCAAAGTAGTGCATTTGAAGGCAGTTTTAAGCAAGGCCCAGATTAAAGTGCACTGCATGTGCATGCAATTTATTGTGCTGTTCTGAACATAAAGTATAAGAAGAGCTGTAGAAAATTTCTTGAAAATCCTTAGTTTAGAAGTGTTGGATAAAATTCAAATTACAGGATTTTATTCAGAATTCCCAACTTTAAAATACAATACAGTTTTCAAAGGGAGCTATCTGCCCAAGATTTCTTTTGAAAATGGCTCTGGAATTACATGCTTAGAAAAAGTATTTTTGTGCTCTTGTTTTTAATTTTATTTCTGAATGGGAGTGTCACTTAAAGAGATAAGTTGTATCCATAGGAAGATTATTGATGTTTTTAGAAATGGATTGGAAAGTGGCTAGCTGTAACTTCATTGTTAAAGAATGACTACCATTGTTTGTGTTTTTAATGAAGATACTTTACAAGTAAGGGTATAGGAGGATTGTCATGAGAAAAAGGGTGAACCAATTAAAAGTGAAAGTGTTACAAGAGGAGTGAATGTTCTCAGGTGAGATGAAGGTTTTAGTTTTATTTGCTGTGTTCACCTGCATTAAAACTACTGTGAAAATAGTAAAGATGTTTATTTAAAGAATAAATGACTCATTTTCTCCACTTCTTTGTGTTTTACAAGTGAGGCTTAATACCCAGGCTCAGCTGTAAGTCTTTGGGTGTCAGCTGTAAGATCCAGATTTATCCCACATATCTTTCTCAACTTAGTTTTATTGCTTGAGATGAAATGGCTGTTTTCTGACTTCAGCTGGCTAAGAGGTAGGCATGTAGGCCTCTGGAAGTCCAGGTAAAGAAAGGTAAGAACTTAGGTGTCCCTGAAAACGCATGCATACAGCAGAAATGAGCGTTAGCTCTCTGAATGAACAAGCGTAACTGAGAGAGTACGTGTGTTATGGCAATGTGTATAACAGGTCACAGAGACATTGTAAATGTTGCTGTACCCATGTCCTCCTTTTCAGACTGGGCTTATGGCAAAACACGTATAGCCAGTCTTTATGTTGTGCAGATATACTGCAAGTAATAATCAGGGGTTTTCACTAGGATGGACTTAAATGTGGGAATTGCTGACATTGTCAGTTGCTGAACTAAAACTTCCCCTCTTTATGCTTTGATTTTCAGATAGGGATATTTTTTCTTATTATGCAGGTCTTTTTTTCTGTGTGTAACCTGAGGTTTTGGTAAAAATTTTCCAATGTAAGTAGGCAGTAGAGCTGCTAGACCTGTGTTAAAACATAAGAACCTTAATAAACCTGTTATCATTATGGCAATTACAGTATAATAATGATTGAGAAACCTTTGAATAATCTTAAAAATCCCCCACAAAAACCCAAAACCAAACCCCGTGCGATCTATAGTCAGTAGGATCCCTGTGGGATTGTGCATTTTTTTGAAGACTGCCTCTATGTGCCTGTGTGAGTAGTGATTATCGAGATCTCAAATGGGAATATGGTTAGCATATTTTCCTGTTAGGGATCAGTTCTGGACTCGTATTTTCTTCTCCCTCACTCTGTCCTCCCTGTGTTATGGTGCTTGCCCTTCTTGGTGAAGGGCCTGTATCGAATTATGGTTTGTTTACTGGCTCTTCACGGGCTGCTTACTGCCTGCTTTTTAGGCACAGTGCCTCTGGGATCTTTCCTCTTCAACCTTCTTTGTCTGGCAAAGCCAGAATTTGTAGTTCATAAAACTTACTTTGATTCTTTCGATTGAGAGATGTGATAATTTTTTAATGTATAATTTTACAAGGATGTGTAGTGTTGCTTTTGCAGTCTCAATGCGTGCTTCCCCTTTCAGATGCATAGTTACCAGTTCTGACTAAAAAATGTGTTTAAGTTAGTTTCATGCCTTGGTTTTTTTTTTTTTCCTTTTTTTTTTTTCAGTGAATCAGAACAGTATAAATTGGATTAGGAGTAGAACATTCAGAATAAAAAGTTTGCAAACTGTAATTTTTACTCAGTCAATGACTCAGTGTCCTCTCTAGTTGTGCATGTCTCTTGAGATCTATTGTGAGAAAGTTCCTACTGGGCCAGTAAGCTGACAGTATGAAGTTAACCCAAGGTACAGACTTGGCTTGCAAAAACCTCCTTAAAATATGAGCCGTAGTTCTTGTCACCAGTTTGTGTCCTAACAAAGTTCAAAATCAGGCTACATTTCTTTCCAGTTTTTTCAATTTTTTTAATCGAATTTTTTTTTTCTCAAGTATGTAACATACTCAAGAATCTCTGAGTTTTACCAGTGTTAAAATTTGTCTTTCTGGTGTTTTTGTTGTTTAAAATGTCTATTAGGCTTTGTAACTGTAGAAATGTGCTTGATGCTGATGGGCTTATGTAAACTGGTGGACTTGCTTATAAACAGTTACTTGAATTTTTCTTTAAAAAAAGAAAGAGTTCTGGATAATTAAGAAATGTAATGGAAAGAAATCAGATTTTCTGAAAAGAGGGCAGCAGACATACATTACTCCCATATACATCACGTAACTGACACGTTAATCATGGTGTGCTTCAAAAGAGTAAACTACTGAAACAATTTCTTTCATTTAGGCCTTTATCTAACTAAGCCAATTAGAAAAGATCGTGACACTCTTTCATACTTTATTTAAAACTTTTAACTTATGTTTCAAGTGTTTTGAAGATTCTTGAAGGATCAATTCTTTTAAAAGGTGAAATTTCTGTTGTATTACTTGTCAGCTTTGCTGGACTTAGTTTATTTTTTCAGAAACCAATAGTTTCTCAATATTGCAATTAATAAATTTAATGGTGAAGGTTCCTTGTGTGTGTGTGTGTATGTGTCTTCATCCTCTTACAGAGAAGTGTTGAGATTTCTGGATTTATTTTTTTTTATTTTTGCTAATTCTTTAGTGAAGAGTATGTGTTTACTCTTAATTTGCAAACATGAGTTGCAATCTTCAAACTGATATGCCATCAGGTATATATTCTAGAATTGGACAGTTGGATTTTTTTACCTATAGATTTGTTTTGAGGGATGATATAACTTGAGATTGTGGATATGGCACATTTTTCTTTTTTCCAGAATTAAGTAAGCAATTCTCAAGTGAATGTCTTCCTTATAGAGCCTTCCTATGGGAAATACACCAAAATGAAAAGCATGATATCCATTTAAAAATATTGTTAGCTTGTGTCCAGATAGGAGACAGAGAGTACTGTCTTCTATTTGTTTCAGAGAACACCTTTGTTAAGCGAACACTTTGGATTATTGGGATGCTTAAAATAACCTGATGGACTTTCTAAGTAAGGTCTTGTCTTTGATGTCTCTATTAACCCTTTAAGTAAATAAGGTCTCTGTTAAGGGGTTAACACACACATTACTTAGGCATAAAGTCTAGCTTTCCTCAGTTAACTCCAAGGAACTTGCCATAGGGTTGTTGTGAAAAGTAAATGTCCAGATCCAGGGATTCCACTGCTGCAGCTAAATTAGGAGTGGGAGAACAGATTCTGCATCTCCTGTTTTGGCTTTCAGTGTCCTGGAAGGTACTAGTAGTTGATAAACAGATTAAAGACTGGAAGGAGGGTGTCCCCTGAAAGCTGTTTAAGGGTTTATAAAGTGGAAGTTATTATTATTAAGCTGTTCTTCATTTATGTGATTTCTCTGATTCCTTGCAGCTGGTCTTGTAGCTCACCATTCCAAGGGCAGAAAGGAATAAGCTCTGTCTCTTAGAATTATTTTTACTTACCTGTCATTTCTTGAGAATGCTGGTGTTACCGTTTACAGCCTGCAAAGGTGTTTTCTATAGGACGTTGCAGTGGGTTTGGCTGAGATGAATTCATTTTCCCACAGCAGCCCTCGCAGTGCTGTGCTTTGCATCAGTGGCCAGAAAAGGATTGATAACACAACAGTGTTTTGGCTATAGCTGAGCAGCACTGGCACAGCATCAGCGCTGTATCTCCTGACATTTCCCCCACGTCAGTAGGCTGGGGGTGGGCCAAATCCTGGAAGGGGACACAACTAGGCCAGCTGACCCAAAATAACCAAAGGGATATTCTTCATATGAAGTCAGCTCAGATGTAAAAGCTAAGACAAAGAGGAGGAAGGGGGGGGTCATTTGTTATTTTACAGAGTTTGCCTTCTGCAGCAATTGTTACACATGCTGAAGCCTGCTTCCTGGGAAGTGGCTTGCTGATGGGAAGTGGAGAATAAACTTTTTTTTCCCTGTTTACTTCTGCACATGCTGACTTTTGGTTTTGCTTTAATAAACTGACCTAACTCTAGAGTCATTTTCCCTTTTATTTTCTCTCCCCTGTGCACGTGGGAAGGGAGAGTGATAGAGCAGCTTGGTGGGCACCTGGTGTGCAGCCAAGGTCAAACCATCACAGAAGTGAAAAGCATTAGATGAAGATATTTTAGAAAAATTGTGGGAATTAAGGTTTTGAACAGTGTGGACTGTTCAGAACAGTGTCATGTTTTTGTCTTTTGGAAGCAAGACACAGAAACCATCTATGCAAGGTGCCATGTCTGAGCAAGCTATTTATGATTATTACCACCACAAAAAGATTTGTGCTTCCTTTTTTCCCTGCCTTCATAAATGCTTCCTGGCAAACAATGGTCTGCCAGCACAGGTACCTGTGTAACAGGGAAGTGAGCAACTAAACAAACCCAGGAGATCCTGCCAGACAAAAAACTGGCTGGAAAGTTGCTGTGAGAACCAATGGAGAAGTTGGTTGGCAGAGTCTGCTCTGATAAATGAGGAAAGTAATTTTTAAAACTGTTCCTTGCTAGACAGGCTTGCAAGCCCTGCCTAAGGCTCTAACAATTATCTCTGATTTCCGGCAAGGCAGCTGAATTAAAGAGAACTGCTACATCAGGAAAAGAGGAACAAGTTTCTAAAGAGATATTTCAGGTAGTTTGCTGTGTTTTTCTCCAGTTTAAGCATGATCTAGGAGGCTATTGCTGTTCTTGGTTTTGGATTAGGTTTTGGAGATCATAGGTGGGAGTATTTCATAGATGGAGCAAGATCTTGGCTTGGCAATTAATTTAAACGTGTCATTGAACTGAGATGTTTTTGGTCTGTTCGTGGTGTCACTGATGTGATATTTCAGAGTATCCAATGGAAATTGGCTGAGTCGAGGTGAAGTCCAAGATTCTATATAGGATGCCTTTTTCTGTAACTGTCTGTAGCAGGTATACTTCTTTTATACAACATTTCCAGAATAAGTTCAGCTTTTTACAAACATCACTTAGTAAGCTACTAACCCAAAATAGAACAGTTCAGTTGGGATGAATTTGCAAAATGAGTTATGGTAAAATTAGGCTTTATGGCGGAAAATCTTCAAATCTGCCATCTTACATGCCTCTCAGTGGTTTTTTCGGTTTGGTTTGTTCAGTTCATGTATGCATGTCTTATCCAAAGGTGATTTTCTGATAGTTATCCTAACAGTCAGATTCATTTTTAAGTGTGTCTGTTTCCAGGAGCCAGACCCACCCTTGTCTGTAGTGGCAAATCCTAAGTCTAGCACTTGGCTGCTGTAGGCTGAGTATCCATCATAATAGACTTACAGAATTTATTTTGCTAAGAGTAGCAGATTTTATAGTAAGTTCTGTTTGTCTCACTTCTCAAACTTTAAATGGAGACAGAAGCTGCATTCTTTGCATGCTATCCATAGTGAGGAAATGAAGGAGGGAACTCATGCCTTTCAGTAAAGGGTATAAACCTGGGGTTTGCTCTTCTGCATAGTTGCAAAATATGCAACTATGTAACTTTTGTTTGTGTTACGACTCTCAGCTGTTTAAGATCTGTCCAGTACTAAAAAAAAAATCAGTGCAAGATTTCAGGTTTAGAAACTTTGATAACATACAAAGGAAGAAAAAATAACTCCTATCATGTTAATTCTCATTGCCAGTGTTAGGGACATTGGGGCTCTCAGTATTACCAATCTGCTGCTTTTGGTGTTTAAATGGTACCATCTGAGGCCTTCGGGGTTTTTTCCCTGGTCTCAGTTGCTTTTTATGCTCTTGCCAGAAATAAGCAAAGATGAATATAGGCATGTTCAATTCAGCTAAAAGCAAACTCTAAAAGAGACCTATTATTTAATCATATTCTTAACTAAACATGAACTGTTATGTTAAACGTTTTTCAAATCTTTTGATTTGTTCTGTTATGCTTTTTTGTTTTAAGAGTGTGTTGAACTTTCAAAAAACGTTTTGCGTATTGATATTGTAATTTAAAACATACTCAGAGTCCAGATATGTATAAGAACAGAGATTATAACAGCATTATGTTTTAACTGATTTGCCATGGAAGGTTTTTGAGTACTTGTTTTGTTATTGTATTGTTACAGGAGCTATTTTTAAGGGACAAAAGGCTGACAGGTAGCAAGAAGTATTGGAATACAAGGTAGCCGGGGATGAAACTGTTGGGAAAACTTAATAAAAATACTATATATTTTATGTTTAAATCTACATAAATATCATGATCTGTAGCCTTGTCTTTGGAGCATTTTTTGAATGCTTTTGGATGATAAATATCTTTTAATCTTAATTACATATAGTCAGTCAGGATAATCTCTGGGTGCTCATTTCTAGTGCTTAATTAAATATTGCAGGAGAAGGATTTAGCATACATAGTAACACTTGTAATAAAGAAATTTGACTTAGTCTTAAGTGTTCTAGTGTATCTTCCGTTAAAAGAATGGTTCTTAATATATTGTAAAATAATCAAAGCAGTGCTCAGTAGAGTGCCTGTGTAATGACACAGTTTTAATTACAAGGTCATTGTGCTTTCAGATGTGCTTACATTAGAAAGTTTTTTTCTCTTTAGCTGCCATCTGATTACTAGTACCTTATGAACTGGTGAGTGGAATTACTGTTCTGGTCCATCAAGAATTTGAGTGTGGGATAGCATAGACAATACTGAAGCAATAATTTGACCCAAAGAGTTCTTGTATTGTCACCTGCAATACATCAAAAGAAAAGTTTGCCATTTAGCTATTCCAATTTAAAGAGCAAAAGGCTGAATGGTTCACTGACTTGAGAAGGTTTGAGAGATGAAGTGAATAAACTTCATGTTGTTTCTAGGTACTTTGGATTTGCCAGTCAGGAATAAAAAGGTGTTTCCTAATCAAAGGCAAAATAACCTGGACACTGATCAGCTGGAACAGAAGTGCAGTTTGATTAATTGTCAGTACTACCTTGCTCCTTCTTATTAAATGAGTTGTTTGTTGCTCTTGTACACTGGTTGGTCTGGGCAGGTGGGAGTGCCACGAAGGGCCTGTAAGAGTGAAACCGGTGATCTGCAAAGTGCTCTCGAACCAAACAAGCAAAGAGAGTAATGATATTTTGAATTAAGTTTCCTCAATGATTTGGCATTTGTTTGCTAGCAGAGCTGACGAGAGCATAAACCACTGTTTCATGGTTTAATTAAGTCCACAAGAGGTGTTTAGTGAAGTCAGTGTGCTTTTGATTCTCTACAGAGTATGTGTATATTAAGGGTGAAGGCATATCTCTTTACCTTTGTATTACAGAGTCCTAGTTATGTAGCTGTTTATAATGAATTGCACTTTTATTTTGCTCTGTTATTGTTGCTGCATTACTGTAAAATTGCTCTGCTGACAAATAAAGGCATTTTGGAGTTATCTAATATACACTTAAACATCAGTAAATAAAATTCCTGAAACATGCATGGGATAACGTACTGTGGTGTTGAGTTAAATGGAGTGATTGGAGGAAAAAAAAAAAAATACGTCCATGTCTGGGCTGTGTTGTTTGAATAACTTAAACAAAACAGATCTGCATCAGTGCCTGATTGTGCTAGACTAGCACAGGTGTGTGCTTATAGCTCTACATAAATATATGAAATATAAATAATGCTTGAAGAATTAAGCTGAAGAAAACTTGGAGAAGTCAGAGTCTATTAGATGTAATGGAACAAAATTCAGTGTGTGTATTCATTTAGCTGCAATGGTGTATACTGATCAACTTTAAACAAAAAAGCAGGAATATTGCAGATGTGCTCAGATGAGTGGCGTTGATGCGTGCTGAACTGCCATTGTCCAGAGGCTGGGTTGTTGCTATTGGGACTGTCTGCATGTGCTCTACAGCTGGACCTTGAATCCTGCATAGAACAGTTGGACAAATACTTAGTTAACCTGTTCACTTATTTGCTCAATCTAATTGAATGTAATACTCCTTTAACTATACTAAACAAACAAACAAAGCCATTATTTTTTCAGGTTTTTAACAGATGTGAAGGTTGCTTTACCTTTGAGGCATGAGTTACATAGGTGTTCACACAGAGATCCGTGTATGCTCACAGCTGTTTCAATTAGAGACCTCTTCTATTTGTAAGTGGTATTTAGCTGGAGTATTCTTGGTGCCCTCCCCTGTTTGCTGACAACACTTGGCTATTTTTGGTTTTTCCCGAGCTGTGCAGTTTTTGACTTGGAGTTTCTGGCCTTTAAATCTACTTGCCCTACTTGTCATTGGCATCTGCGATAGTGGCTTTGTGGTCTCTTCAAGGTGTGTGTATCGTAGGGCAGGGCCAAAAGATGGTGGCTAGGTGCAAAATAGCATATGAGATTGATGTTTGTTTATTTAACCTGTGCAGGCATGTGCTTCAGGCTACGGATTTGTGGGGTACGTTAATGAGTCTCTGTCTTCTTCACATCATTTGGGAATGAAATAACTTCATAAACAATACAGGTCTGGAGCCATCTTTGTCCATCAGAGAGAGCACTATCCCCAGGTGTTAGTAAGGCCCTTAGGTTTGTTTTCATAATGGCTTTCTCCTTACAATGTAAAGTTTAATTAGGATTAGTTTTACTTAATCCAGGATGGGATGCACAGGTCATACACTTTAGAGTTGTTCATCCCAGAGAAAATGAAATGTCACATCGTCTTTGTGTAGCTGGTCAGTGAAGTGAAGGGACTGAGAGGTCGCTGTCTTTGCGTGACAATGATTGTGTATATCACTACAGTATAGCAATATTGAAGAAAATGCTGTAAAGTCACATGATGTTCACCAAGACAAAATAATTTAAGATATTAGGGATTGAGTTTGCCTTTTAGTTGTTCTCTGGGTGTTGTGAGCACCTTAGCAAAAGTCTCAGTCACTTCATGCCTTGGATCCTGAGTGGGAGATTTGGACCTGTGAGGTAGACATCTACAGATAGATATGTCATCTCTATTATGCATTCAGAGAATAATTCTTGAAGTAGCAGTTTGGTTTATGATTGTGTTGAAGTGGTGTATGTTGTGATTTGAACACCTTAGCACACCAGGTTCAAAATTTCCCTCAGACCAATGAGAAAGTTTGTTGCTCTTGTAATATCCATGCTCCTTGTTTAGACTTGCTTCTGCTTATTGTTGGAAGCCTGAAGATACTTTCCATTTTCCTTTTTCCGGCAGTAATGTCTTCCAGTTTTTAGGATAATATTAATCCAATATTTCTTGAATTAAAATAGTGATCACCTACAATAGATATTTTGGAATATCCTTATTGAGAAGAAAAACATTGTAAAACAGCTTAATGGTTTGGGTAGCTGTAATTTCCAAGTAACAGAAGAGATATGAGACGATAAAAGCAGGTAGTATCAACATGAAATTGTGTAGTTTCACTGACATTGTAAACAGTTACTTACACTGGCCCAAATCAGATTACTGCTACCAAACCAGTTACTACTTTTTTTTGGACCATATACACATGTGAAGTTGCTTTCATCTGCATGTCTATTCTCATTTTGGGTTATTTCAGCACTGGAAATGACTCAATATTACAGTGATGTCAATTTAGCCACTTTTCACACTTTTCCCTGTTTAGCATGTTAAGATTTTTTTGCTAGCTTCTTGTCTAAAAAGACTACTGGTATTCATTCTTACCATCCCTCCTTGTAGGGAACCTCTGTTACATCTGTGCAATGTGGACCAAGTCAGTGTCTTTGGAATTCTGTATTTTTATGTGTTTTTGTGGTGACATTTACTTGCCCCTTTTTATCCATTTAGCAATCTGACATCTAATTAAATGAACGTTTTGTAATTTTTAGTTATCTTTATTAAAAATAAGTAGTCTTTCCATTGGAAATTCAGTCCCCAGATGAAGTCTTCGGTGTATATGCTCTCCCAGATACTGAGAAAGACATGAGTTTGTGCACAGATAACTGAAATCAACATCTCTTATCTTGTCAGAGGTGCAATATGTGGAGGAATTAAAAGTGAAAGATGAGAAAGAGTTGTCAAGTTATACAGGCTAATGAAGAATTTTGAAAGAAGCAGTTGAGAAATGCAGTTGAATGTGAATATGGTTAGCCAGAAACTGAATATTGTCTTAGGTTTTAGGGGTTTGAATACTCTTCCATTGCTCTTTGTGATCCTTTCAGGGCAGGAGGGATAAAAGAAAGCTTGCATTATAAGGGTTTCGTATTAACAAATTAAAAAAAAAAAAATCCTACCAGTTGGTAAAGCTTTTGAAATCTGTAGTCTGTAGGGAGACCTTTTTATTGAGATCTGCATGAACACACATTCATGTGTTTGTGTGTATGGTTTATATCTTTATATCTTGATCTGTGGATTGTTATACCCCTGTCCCCTAAGTTTGGTGAAATGAGAATCTTTGTTCTGCTGGGATTGTTTAGGTTGTCTGTGTGAACAAGAATGTGGTTGTAAGGCTGGTGCCTGGCGTAGATAGGTTTATTTTTGTTTACAAGTATACTTGACAGAAAAGTATACAGAAATGTGAGTTTTAGGATTATCTCTCTGTTAATTTATTAAAGCTAGTAGTTCATAATCCTGCATTATTTTTCTTCATAATTATCAGATGGTGACTCTTTCTGAATGGAAACTGTTATTTTAATTTGGATTTATGTATGCAAAAAAAGACGATGGTGATTTTATTTCATGAAGTGGTTAAAGGGGAAACTTACACTAAAACAAGCTCCAAGTATTCCTTTTTCCCTACTTAATTTTACCTGGATAGTTAGAAGATTAACTTTGATATTTCTGTGCATCTGTACTCACTAAATGTGACACTCAAGTCTTGAAGGTGAGCTTGTCTGCAAAGCAGTGGTGATTCTGCTTTGAGAGCTGTCTCCCGCTCAAGTTAATAGTGGTAGTATCTGTAGTAAAAGATGATTCAAGATTACTGGTCTTTTGTGCATAATGTTTGTTTTCTGTTAACTGTCTTTTGTGTAGTTGTTCTGTGCTCTTGCCAAAGCTCTGCATGTTTGGGCAGTTTATAAATAATTTTGATTCTCCTAAGTGCGGTTCATTGGTGCCTGTTCTACTTTAGGCTTTAAGTGCTGTGTCCTGAGATACTAATGTCAATGTAGAGCTGTCTTAGGCTAGTGTAAGATGCAGTTGAAATAGAATATGTGAGAGAATGAGTAAATGAGCTGCAGATAAATACAGTAAGTGGTAAACTTTGTTTTAGTTTGTGGTTGTTTAGTTATTAATTTTAGATGCTGGTTGCATATCTGTGTGACAAATAAAATGATCATATTCTCTTTAGCATGAGCCATTAGAATTCTGGTGTGACAAATTTAGGATTATTGGCTTTGTTCCAAGATCAGAGGAAATGTGAAGTATGCTCAGTTAGATGCAGTGACTTGGTCTGCCTCACTTATATTTAAGTACTACTAACAGTTTGAAATCTGATTCACCTGCCTCTTCAGACATCTCTTTTATAGGCAGTGGCTTGAGATCACTCCAGAAGCGATTCCTTCCCTGACACTTCTCTTGCCTGTTGGTAAGGCAAGCCTAAGTGTTGCTTTTGAAAACAGGATTCTTAATGCAGCTGTTTCTGAATTCTTCAATTACTGGCAAAAAACCTGTACTGCAGAATTGGTTGGTTTGGTGGAGCATACAAAAGGGCCTTATTACCTAGAGAAACTTTTTTTTTTTTTTTCCAATTTATGCATTAGTGCGCACAGGAGAACAGTGCTATTTCTCTGTAAGGGGAAAAAAAAGTTGTCTGGACAGTTTGTTCCTGAAAATGACCTGAGGTGATTTGGATTAGGATCACTGATCAGATGGAAGTTTTTCAGGTGTGTGAAATCAAAGCAGTATTAGAATATTTGAATTTAAAGAACAATGCTGGAATAAAATTAATACTCAACTATGACAAATGCAAATCAAAATTAAAAATAATGAAATTGTCCATCAGTCAAGACTATAGAGTCTGAGGCTACAGAAAAAAGGTCTTTCAAAGTAATTCTTCTACAGGGAAAAATGCAGGCAGTATTCAAAATGCAAATATTAAACTAATATATCACAAATAGAAGCAGACTATAAAAAGCTGTATCTGAGTTTAGCGTCAAGGAAATTTTGCAAAATTACATGCATATTTTAATGTGCTTCAGTATAAACAGTTTTGACCGTAACTTTTACTGGAATTTGAAAATTAAATAATGAAATCTTTCCAATAGTAAAATACTTCCTGTTGTGTTTGCTCTATGTGGCCTGAGGTTTCAATGTCAGAAGCATCTTTGTTTTAGCCTTGCATTAATCTGTATTAAAGATTGGAATTCTTGAAGAAATATTTTTCAGTTTTTCTGGCCCTTATAATGTATCTTTTGGGGTTTTTTTAACTAGGATTTCTTTGTATGGAGACAGTTGTCCAAGCTGTATGGTCTGAAATTCAAAGTGGGACTTGTCAGTGTGAATACTGCATAGTTTTTCTGAAAATCAGAGGGAGGAGGGAGGAAAAGAAGCTGTTGTTTGAGAAAATATAGATATTTTTATTCTGTCAAAACTAATATTAATAGCCCTTTTTTTTAAAAAAAAATTATTTTTCTGTGACCTCTGCTCTTACTTTCTTCTAAAATAAGATAGTTCTTAGTGTATGTTGTGCTTTTTTTGTTGGTTTTTTTTTTTTGTTTCTTTGTTTCTTCTTATAATGTTATTGTTAAGATTTTTAAACACCTAGCAATGTGTTTTCTCAGTTCCTTAGAACGGAGGGTGAGTCTCTTGGTTAGGGCTTGTAAAGCTGAAGCCTAAACTTAGGTTGCAGATGGAGTCTGATTGGGTGTTATTCTTCAAGCTTATTTTGAAAGGTTTTATGCAAAACCAAACTGTGCTGAAACAATTGTGTTCTCCAGTGGTGAAGCAGAATGTTTGAGTAGAGAAGGAGGAGTAGATCCTGTATATTTCAACAAGAGCTTTTGGCACACACTGGTGTGGTCTATATAACTTAGTTAAGGAGGTGTGTCGTAGGCTAAAGTTTCTCTAAGTTGTCTGGAAAACTAGTATGTGTATTTCACTGTGAAGTTGTAGGGGAAATTACAGGTTTCATATGCATTTTCTTGAGCCTAGTACTTGTCAATACTTTCCTGAATTATTGGCTGAGAGAACAGAAAGTAAATATATGCACTTTGCATAAAAAAGCAAGTACAGAAATGCCAAACAGTACAAATCTGTGATGAGGAGTACTGCTCAATTAGCAGGGAAGGAGGTAGTCCTTGTAGTGAACAGTAAGATGTTCAAACCTGCAGTATGTTGTTGAGGGAAAGAGGGAAGCTGACACTGTTCTGGGATGTATTCATAGGACTGCATGTGTCCAAACACTAGGGAAATACAGTGGCTGCGTTCAACGATGTTAGGACCTCACCTGGAACACTGTACTTACAGAAGTCTGTTAACTGTTATGAGGACTGAAAAGGAATGGTTCTAGCAATTTGGACCAGAAAAGCAGAGGGGAAGAACTGGAGCTGTTCTCTGCTGGGAACAAGTACAATACTTAGCCTCACAAGTGCAAAAGGAAAGTGAGAGGAAAAGGGAAGGGACAAGATTGTTATGATGCTTTGTATGAAAGGGTTTTCAGGAGGTTGGAGAGAATTTGGGTTAAGTGTGATCAGATGCTGGGGATAGGTTCCTCAGGGAGATTGTATAAGGGCTCTCATGGGTTCATGAGCCCTTTAACGGTGTTGCCCAGTAGATACTGGCTTCTGGAGAACTGAAAGCTCAGGAGCCAGAAACTACCATGCAGAATATGATAGCAACTGCTCCTCTTGAGTATGAGGTATCTGTTTGCTAGGGAGAATCTGATGTTTCCTGCAAAATTTTTAATAAGTTAACATCTGATTGGGAAAAAAAGAACACAGTTTGGTGCACAGCCTTTTGGCTGAAGAATTCTAATTTCCCATAAAACATGGAAAATGAGCCCTGTAATAATAAAGTGATTTTTATGAGAATAGCGTTTGTGTTTGTATGGGTGAACTAGACTAATATTTGGATTAGCATGTTATCTTAATATAACGTTATATACATATGTAACAAAATAATGAAGATTGGCGTTTTCTCATTCAAAATGTATTTATTTACTATTTGGTTTGGCTATAGTCTTCTCAAGTCTTAAATATTTTGTACTTGAGTAGGGTCCCACTCATGTTTTATCAATTGCTGCCCTAGGGATTATGGGACTGGAGTGTTGTGGAATTTCAGCAATAGTGTTTTAATTGGTCTGGTGAAGTTCGCATTGTAATGGTGTGAGATGCCTTTCTTCCATTGGAACTGAACAAAAGGCTGCTTTGGTGTAGTTGGTTGATGCTGTAAAGAGAGGAGAGGGAGGAGCTGAGTGAAACCCAGCTCTTTCTGCAACACTGCCTAGAGAGGCTTTGCAACCCAAGCCTTTTCCCTTCCTGCAAGGCAAAGGAGCAGTCTGTGCTCTGTGTTGAAATTGTGAAACTTTAGTCATTATACCCTAATACCAGTTGCTTATGCTGTGATTAAGTTTGTTCAGGTAAAGCATATAACCCTTTCTCTCCAATTTCTCTTATGACTTTATTATTATTTGCATGCCAGCTATGATGCATGCTTCCATCAATAGGTATATGACTCGTTGACAAGAGCCATTCCGTGTGTAGCAAGTTTGAACTTACATAATAAAATAAATCTAATACAGTTTTAATGATTACAGTGTTAGAAGAAATACTTAATATTGTCAAGTATAGGGATGCTAGAATTGAAATCGTAACATTTTAAGGCAAGTAAAGAAAGCAGCATTAGTGAGTGTGAGGTGAATTCAGAATCTATCCAGAAGGGAGTTGTGGAAGCTGAAAAGTTTTATGTCCTACATGTTGTAGCTCCTGAAGGATCCAGTCCCTTTCCAGACAGAAGGATTGTTCCTGTAAGACTTAGGTGGTATGATTCGTATTTTTCTACAGGTTATGAAGTCATTATAGAAATCTCTTCCTCAAAAAAAGAAACCTATGGGTTTGCCGCAGTATTTGATACCACCTTCCTTTTGTCAGATGGAGAGCCAGCTGTCAGACACATCCTTGTATCCAACAGTGCCAAGTCCTGCTTGCTTTGGGCAGCAGTACTGCTCTGTGCTGGTGAAGGAAGAGTGTCTGGATTATCTGGTTACCTAACTTGAGAGGCCAGGTTTGTTGACAGAACCAGGGACATCTGAAACTTCCTGTTGGCTTTTTGGTGGTGTATGTTGACTTTGTAAGTGGAAGGAGGAAGACATTTGCCTGCTGTCCTACTGTTTCTTTGCTGGATGTGATGGGGCTGGGTGTGCTGTACAGTTGTGTAGCAGCATTGGAGACAGCAGCCTGTCCTGCTTTTCTTCCTCCCATTGCCTCACCATTGCCAGACTGGGTTGTGTTGCATGGTACACTGAACCTGAGGCTGCACTTGAATTGCTCAGGGACCATGGGACTAACTGCTGTGGACTTGGGCAACTTGGTTGCTTTCTTCAGGCTTTCTTTTAGGCTGTGTTTGGTGGTAGCCTCCTTGAATAGGTCCTCTAAAGTGTCAGTGCTTCAGGAATAATTTCACTAAAGTGTTTCGGTTGAATGGCTTAAAATTTTTTTACGGAATAAGCATATCCAAATTAGTTAGCAAATCTACTTTGAAATGTTGCCACTTTTCTGAGGTAAGGAACCCTAGGAAAGCATTGTGAGAAGGGCTGATGCAAAACGCTTGGTGTAGTTCAACCATGCAACTGCAGGACCCCACAGCTGGTTGTATGATGCCTCTTCTGGGCATCACTCTTACAATGTGGATGTGCTCTTTGGCTTTTTGGTGAAAAAAAAATTACAACTTTGTGATTGTGTGCAACAGCAGGTTCCTTTTCGAGACTCTGAAAGGTCACCATCTGCTTTCCCAATTGCTTTTTGGTGTTCTTTTTGTTTTGGGGTTTTTTTGTTTGTTTTTAATTATTTTTTTATTTTTTGTTCCATTATTTTCTCAGTAAACTAAGTTTTCTGTTGGGGGTGGTTTATCTTTTCCCTCTTCTCCTTTGTATTTGGAAATAGGGATTCTGTGCTTTCAGCTTCTGGTTTTGTCCTTCCAGTCATCTCTGAAAACTGTTGGTTCATGAATTTGAAGTTATTCTTTTGTTGTCCCAAGCACTGGGTTTGGAAGCATTTCTGTCTTCTTTGTAAGGTGGAAAAGTTCCCTATAAGGTGGGTAACAGAAAGAGTTGTCAGTATTCAAGTTCTGTTGGGGTTAGCAGAGAATAAATTATACACAGTTAAAAATAACTTTGGGGGCATTTGTGATTTCTTATGTGGTTTTCTTATGAGGCAAATCTGTATTACTAGAATAACTTGTCTTTACAGGATCAAGGCATCTATGGCTTTCTGTTTGGAGAAAGGATCTCTAGATGCTGTAGATCTAGATCTCTACAGCCTTTAATTTTTTTTTCTGGAAAAAAAGACCCCAGCACTTAACTTGCTGATCCATCTTTTTCCTAAATCTTCAAGCAAGTAATAATTTTGTTTTTAAAATGAAATTTCTCTAGTAAATGACTCCTGCTTTAGTTTGAGTGTGATAATTGTTTTTTACTGCATTTAGGTTTTGCTTTAAAACTACTCAGAACCTTTTTATTATAAGTTTGTTTTCATTTTATTTTCAGTATGGATTTTTTCCTGTTTATGGAACAGTAGGAATTGTAAGAAGGTTGGAAGATAACAATATATTTTACTAATAATGGTTTATCGATCCACTTCATTTACGGGAAGTGGTCATCAGTCAAAATTTGCTTACCTGAGCAGAGACAAAAAATTAATGAACAAAAGTACAGTGTGTAGGTAGGTTGTGATTTTCAGTGAGCTTAAGGTTCTTTGAGGACAACCTTATTCTAAGGGAGGGGGATTAGCTCTCAGAATGTTAAGATTTTGTTCTTTAAAATATTTAGGTAGTATATTCCACAATGAGGTGTTGAAGGAACTGGCTTTGAAGTATATTAATGTGCCCCCTACCTTTTTGACTTTTTATTAAAAAGTGGCGTGGAATGATGCATACGTGCATTTGAGTGGTCGAGAGAAATTAAAACAAGTCTGTTTATTTTTACATGTGCTTTAAATTTCTTTGCAAATACTTTTCTTTAAGATTTGTAAACACAGCGTTCCCAAAAGTGGTAGTCTTCCCAAATTTGAGCATAACTATATAAAGTGGTTTGGCACAGGCATCTTTATCTGTGTTTTACTGCATTCAGTGCATTGAAACATGGTGCAATAATTGTTACACTTCAGTATCATTTACTGCAGTCTGTAATCATAACGAAAGTTAGTCAAGGTTCTGTGATTGTAAATTTGCAGCAGCTGTATCATACAGTGAGTGGATGAGTTCTGCATTTTGGAATATGGATAAGAAACATGTTTTGTTTATCCCCTTAAAAAAAGAAATAAATACTTCGTATTAACAGTCTGCTTTATACATAAACATTCTTTGGAATCCCTAGTGTTCCTTCGGCTGAAATGACAAAGGCTAAAAAGATCCACACAAAAAACCCTTGGTTTTTCTCGTACAGATATGTGTGTTGTTAATAATTATATGAAATACTTTGGGATAGCATTGCATTTAATTCAATAAAATCATCTTTGAAGATGAAAGTTTCAATTTCAGGACTGTTTTGGTTTTTATTTTAACATCAATAAGTAGAAATTCCGTGGCTTTGTTTTTTATTGCAAGTCTCAAACTGCGGTGCTATGCAGTGTAGCCAGTTTTCGTATTTATGGCCTGAACATAGAGTAGAAAGGAGGTGACACTTCTAAATGGGTATTATGGCACTTCAAATGTAAAATTTGTTACGTACTTGTGAATTAGGGAGGAATTTGAGTGGACTGCAGTTTGTGGGTTAGGAAAAGCCAACAAATTATTGGGAAAAAAAGTGAATATGATAAAGCATGAAGTTAAAAACAGATGAATTAGCTTTGGGGTTTTGCCAAACCCCAAAATACTGGATTTGAAAGTAGCATGGTCACGTTCCCAGGAGCATGTCTTGACATGCTTAGGATTCATTAAGTTAAGATGAGCAGAAGAGTCAGTAAACCTCAAGAATAGCTTGCTTTTGTGATTACTCTGTTTTACGTTTTGGCAATATGTGTTTGAATTTAATGATACACTGTGGAAAGTCCCAGAAGTAATTTTGAAGAGTTTTTCCTTTCTGTTGTCATGTATTGTTTGTTATGCTCAGTTAGAATTCAGTTTGAGGATTTAAATGCGAATGTGAACTTTCTCCTATGGGCTCCTAGCTCATGTCCCAGAATCCCAAATGACTGGGTAAAAGTTACGCTTGGCACAGTTTGGTTTCTTGTTCCTCAGGGTAATTTATCAGTGTTGCTTTTGCATCCCAGATAGTCTCCAGATTGTTTTGGCTTTCCTAGAGCAAGGCTGGGTAGGTAGTTTGCCACTAGAGACTGTGGCTTTCACCAGTAGTTTCTGAAAATTACTTTTGTGGCAAAGTGTGTTTCTCTTCAATCTCCCATGTAGTGCTTAAAAGAAGCTGAGACTGGAGAAGCCTGTGGTATGGAATTGCAGTTTCCTGTGCAGGTGAGAGCCAGTGTTTAAAGTACAGCAGTGGAGCACGCAGACTGGTAACCAGGATTTTGAGAAGTTGTAGTTCCAGATACCCTTGGTATCAGGACAACAAAAGTTGTCCTGATTTAATTGCAGTGATCAGGAAGGCAGATGAGTGTTCTCATTCATGAATTTATGTATTCTAAACCAGGCAATAGGATCCCTTTTTAAAACCAGTAATGCTTGAGACATGTGCAGGTACCAGGGTAGGAGGAATAAGGACTGGTAGAGCTTGAGAACCCCATGGGATGTGATTCAGCTAATTTAAATTTGGACTAGATCTGATACTTCATAAAGCAGTACCAGACAGACCTGTTTTGAAAAACGGGATCCACACATGAAAAGTCATTCATTTATTGAGAGTAATCTTCAGCTTTGTTCTTTTTGAAGTATTAAAATAGGTTTGCCTTGTAAAAGAAACCTTCTTTGGTTGTGCACTTCTATATCTATGTTGTCTCTCATTTCCAGTTTAGCACTTTTTGTAGCAAGAAATTTTACAGGAGCCTTTCATGCAAGACTGTATGTTTTGCTTCCTTTAAAAGTAGGTATTTTAGAACAGGACTTAGAACTGAGGGAGGCTTTTGTAAGAATGTCTTCAGATGCAGATTTTTGTTTGTATTAAATCCTTGCAAACAGATTTGTTGATTTGAACAGGAATGAGAAAGTTGTATTTCAGAGCCCCTGATTCAGAAGATACATCTGTCCCTACGAACATATATGGGAAGAGGAAGCAAATGATAAAGTTCCACTTTATATTAAAGTGCAAGGCCAATTACAGAATTTAGTGATCTTTACGGAAGGGGACTGGAAAATTGCTATAGAGAACTGCATGCATACTTTGCTCTTGATGAGAAGACATTCAGAAACATCAATCCGGAGTAGAAGATCAGGTAAGTATTGGAAGTCACAAAGTTCCCAGAGGGGTTCCTGTCCTTCTCCTAACTAAGCTAAGTCACAGCTTTCTTCCTTGTTTGTTGGATCACTGTATATAATTGATATTTGAAATAATTTTTCCTCTGAAATTTATCAGCATTTTGAGAAAGAAGGCTGTTAAATTGGAGCCATGGTATACTGAAAGTCTTCATAGAATTAATTCTTCTGTAAATAACCTGAAATGTAGAAACTTGTAAGTCCTTTTTAAAAGAAAATTTACAGCCCCTTAATTTTATCTGCTTAATTAGGGCTATGCATTCCCAAACTAGCTATCTAAGCATTTAATCTAAAGTTTAGCAAATTTATTAACAAAAAAGGTGCTTCTTTTCTCTGTATGTTCTTCATGGCTTGCTGACAGATTATTTTTCTGTAGTGTTTTTGAATCATTAATTAACAGGCATCGGTCAATATTTTGTTCTTTTCAATTGAAATTTTAGACGGGGGGGTTAATATTTGACATTACATGAGAAGCATGAAGCTAACAATGATTAAGATCTTTTAGTCCCTGTGGGTTTATTAGGGTTTTGTTGTCAATCTTCGCCAGTGAAAAGACAGTTGAGCAAATTAAGAAAACCGTACGACTGGCATCTGCGCAAGGGAAGTGGGGTGGTGCATGTGGTTGCTCTCCTTGGCTGTGCTCTTGCTCCTGTCCCAGAGGTGTCTGTACTTGCTGTAGGGATGGTTGGACAAGGTACTGTAGCAAATCCTGTATGAACTTCAATATAACCTATCAGAAGTAAATTGGTGGTACCTCAGTTGCTGCTTGTGTTTGCAGCTTGTCAGCAGCCCCTGTGAACAGGCATGATGGAAAAACCTGGGATGGCAACTTCACTGGTCACCCCAGTTCAATTTTACCACCACAGGTGATCAGTTACTTACTATACTTGCTTAACAGTGTTTTCCATCATACAAGAATCCATCCTTTTGATAAAGTGAATATGGACAGTAGGGTGCTTGCCTTGATCTTCAGGTACAGTTTCTTGGCTGTTAAGATACTGTAAAATGGGGCTGTGGCTATTACATTGTCCCACCTGCTATGGCACAGTGTAACCACAGCTGTAACCACGCAGCACAGCTGGACCAAGAACCCAGCTGGCTGAAAACTTAAGGAGCCAGCCAGGAGCAGGACTATGACAGTAGACTTCACTGCTGTGAAACATTATGCCTTGTGAAAATCCTGCTCAGTGGTGATGCACACTGTAGTGACTCTTCCATGATAAAAAAAAATTTAAAAAAATCTTCCTATTCAAACCCTTAGTACATGAATTATATTCTTAATGTAAGAATTGTCTACTGAACGTGTACAAGGTTTCTCTCTGTCACTTCAAAATCCAGAAAGCTTGCTTACCATTAAAATTTTCTAGCTGCAGCCTGTAGTGGATCATGGTTATGTGTTTGTATTCCACCTTCCCTGTAACTGATTTACTGTCATTTTAAAAATAATTTTAAAGTATCCTAAACAACCTTATTGTCAAAGAATGCTTTGAGACTTAAGTAAACTGCATTCTACCAGCTATCTGTTGTATATATGGTTTTCCTTGTTCTGCTTTCAAAGCTTTTGTTAGGTGTTTAATTTATTGAATCATCTGGGCCTTTCTTTAAAAGTTGTTTAAAAAAAATTCAGGTCAATACTTCAGAAGTAGTGGATCCTCCTTTCCAGGAATCTCCAGTATTAGAGGCAAATGGTTTGTGTGCAATAGAATTTGTTTGATAACTATTTAAGTTCAAATTATTTTTAAAAAATCATGTGATTGTGACTTTTTTTTCCCCTGCATTTCACTTAAATGTGGGTGATATAGTCTTGTCAAGGTTTTTTTTCTGTTAATAAGCAAAAAGCTTTTGATGTGTAGTATATATCCAGTCACTATATGAAATATATATTTTTGGCTCTTTTATACTTACCTGTATACATTAATAGTATTACTGTTTCTGAACTAGTGTGAAGATAAATGCTGGTCAGAGCTAGGAAAACATCTTTTTTTTTGTGGGTGGCTAGGTTTTGGGAGTTAGAAATTGTGCACCATGCTTGCTCTGTAGGCTGTTCATGTATGCTGCCTCCGGGAACATTATTCTTCACAGCAATAAGCATTTGGGTAAGTTCCCTTCTAAAAAGGGGGAAAGGGTTAAAAAAAGCTGCAAGGGAAATATTTGTTTACCAGAAAAAGCTTATGGCACCACAGAGATACATAAACGATATTTTAAAAAATGACAGTAGTGAAGATCAAACACAAAGAATACTTCAATATTTGTAAACGCTTTTGACATTTGCAGTTTTTGAGAGCTAGTTACTGTACACTTCAGTCACTTAAAGAGAGCTGCAGTATCTGAGCAGTATTTTGTTTAAGAATAACTATAAATTTATGCAACATGTAGCTGCCTCCAGTTATCCAGTATATAGGTCCATGATTAAATGTATCACCCTCCATATTCTTGCCAGCCTGATGCTAAGAGAAAGACATATTCGTGACTTCAGAATATTCATTTAGATTTTGAAAATATGGTAAAGAAATTAGTCTTTATCTTTCTTGAACAAGATTTAATTCTGGAACGATGTTTCTTTTTAAAAGCAAAACTTTTAAGATTCTGCTTCAAAATTGTGCAGGCCAGGGGTGGGCAGGAAAAGGATTTTATCACTCAAGAAGCAAGAACTTCTTTCTGGACTTGGCTGACCCTGAGAATACTTCAAAGAATACTGGTAAAATGAATTGAAACTAAAATTCATTTTAGTGTTTTGCTATTGCAAGTTTAGATGAAAGCGAAGTAATGCTGCTGGTCAGGATGATCTCTGAATCTTGTGAAATCAGAAGCAGGAACTGTGAGCAAAGTGTGTACATTAGCTAAAGATTAAGTAGTCCCAATTTCAGTAAAAGTACTCTTTTTTTTTTTTTTTTTTTTTTAATATGAGACCAGAATAACAGGAAGCAATGCTCTGTTGCTTGTTTTACCAGGCTGTTGAGACATTAAACATTGCTGTGCTGTTTTGGAACTCTAAATGCAACTGTTTTCTGAGAAACTGTGAGGAAGGTATGAGATGGAGAGGACCAGCCCATGTTTGGGGCTTGGGCCAGGTCTCGGCAACATTTGCAGTCTGAGCTTAGACTGCCAGTTTGAGGTAGCTCTGTTTTAAAATGTTGTGGCGTAAAGTCTGTCCCTTCCAAGAAGAGTTGCTTTTAATTTAAAACTGCTGTATTATTTCAGTTTCTGATATTTGGGCAAAGTTTACAGTGTAAAGCCGAAGTTTTTACAATATGGGAGTCTGAGTAAAGTCCATGTGCATAAATGAGAGGGTGCATAGCTAGTCTAATTCATTTTTTGACAACTTTAATGGACAACAGAGTGATTGGAGAGGTTTAAAATAAACGTGTGGAAGATTAGTACAGTAGAAGGGCATGATAGGTGCATTTACCACTTCCTTAATTTTACTTGTTGATTGCATTTGTGATAGTGTAGTAGAGAGCTCAGTCTATAATTTATCATTTTCCAGTGTGGAGTAGTATCATTTAACACTTAAATAATGAAAAATAATGAGGAATTGGGGTTCAGAAATTTAAAGTCTTAAATAATTCTGGTACTTTTCCATTATCTTTTTTAAAAAAAATCAGCAAAATTTTTTTTTGAGACTGGTTTGGCCTTGTACTTCAGATACGATGTAAAAACATTCAAAGTTGTTTTGTCAAACTTTATTTTATGTCTGAGCCTGGTACAGCTGTAATCATAATGTAGCCTGGCTGTGTAATCAGAAGGTTACAAGAAACAGGCCCTGCAATATTTAAGAAACATCTTAAGAGTTTCATTTTAAAAAAAACCCAGTAAATAAATAACTAAAGGGTAAAAGTCTATAATTTTGACTTGGAGCTTTGTATTTGCCCCAAAGAGTCACAGACTCATATGTATATTTTAGGAGGACACTCTAAAAAGCCGTAAGTGAATTTAACCTGTCTGTGCTCCTGGGAAATGTTTCTGCTTTTGCACACTTAGTCTGGAGAAGGAGAGTCACTGAGAGGCAGGTATGCTGCCAGGAGGTTGTGGCTGCTTGTAACTATTTCTTTTCCTTAAAGGATTCAATATATTAAACATACTTAATGTTTTGAATTTTCCTGTTGTATTTTAAGGTAAGACAAGATGTTTGATGTGCTGTGTGTGCAGAATAAATTTTTTGGCCAGAATAGTCTCAGCTGTTTCTATTTTTAGAATACCTCTGGGAGAAAAAAAAAAAAGCCCAAACCAAAGGGAAGCCTGTATTTCTTAAAATTCAACTTAAATTAAAAATACTGTTACTACCTCTTTCGTGAGGTGCTTCAAACAAATGGTTAGCAGCTTACATTAAATACTGTATGTGTGAATGTACTGATAGAAGATAAAAAGTAGCTGCTGTCTTACTCAGGTAAAAGATTTATCTACCTTGTGCTTCTGTACAAAAAGCCCCCGCCCCCCCAAAAAACACCAACAACATACCTTCCCCCACCCCCCGCCCTGGCAGAAGCTGGAGTAGAAATGGGTCTAGTACTGATTTATTTAATATCAACTCCATCACAGTAATGAAAGAAAAAAATATTCTGTTGTTACACTATCAGTCATGCTGTGTATCTGACCATACAGTGCTTAGCTGCAGGAAATGCTCGGGAAACCAGAGCTTATTTAAAATACAGTATTTTAGATTAACCAAACATGAAAGTTTTGACTCTATCCAGTAAGAAATAGGTAGGCAATGCAGCTATCTTAAAAAGTCAGTGGAATTGGTGCTGTGCTTACAAAAAACCAAACCAAAACAAAAAAAACCAACCAACCAAAAAACCAAACAAACCCAAACAAACAAACAAACAAAAACCAACCTGCAGTATTCCTGGAAAGAAGAACCTGTTCAAAATCATCATGGAAATGTCCCTGCTGGAGCAATGGTTGCTGTTTTAGCTGAAGCACAGATGCAGAAATCTAGCTTCCTGGCTGAGAGTCTCAGCTGTAGGCAAATAAAAAGTCAAAGGAGCCCTATTCTTTAATTTTTAATCTTTTATTCTTCTCATACAATAAGAGATTTGACATGATGGAAACACCTAAATCGTGTGATTATGAACCAAAATTGAATTCACGCTTCAGAATTGGTTTTTTCCATTTGGTTTGCAAGCTTTTATCTGCCTGTCTGATATATAGTGCGAAAGACTTTAAACGGTAAATGAACCAACCAGGACTGTGTCCAGTGAACAGATGCAGACTACCTAATAGATATGGTGACATACATCATCTAATAAGACTTAATATTTTACAGAAATACAGATCTTAAAAGCTTATCAATCGGCATTTTTGGTTTCAACTGATTTGGGTGTGTTGGAAGTATTAAATATTGCTTGAACAGTATGTAAGGTAATGACTCTACAGAGATAGCTGGAGGCACTTAACAGATGAAACTGTGTCAGCTTGGCTTAGGTGTGATGTAAGGGACCACAATAAGATTAAGCGAAATGGGGAAAAAACCACTCCCAGCAATAGAGCAGGCCTGTGGTCATCTTATTTGCTTACTGACAAGCATATCAACACTGTCCTTGCAACCATCTTTCCTTGCCTGTGAGGCCCAGCTGACCTTCATGTTTCCAAGTCATCTGCTTCCATCCCTGTGCTACTAGCTTCTGCCCTGACAGTGTCCTTGGTGCAGGCCATTTTCACTTTCGCACCCCCTGGAGGGATACAGCCTCCCTAAAATCTGAGAGCGTTGTTTCCTCTTTCCTCACCACCAGCTTATTCTTGTGAAAATTTCTGATTTGGCAGATTCTGATTTCAGTGTAAATGTTTGCATGTTACTCCAGGGGTTTTCTTCTGTTTGATAGCTTCTTAGAGGACTCATCAACATAAAGGTTTTTGAGATGCTCCTTATAATGAAACCTTTGTATCATTTCTTTGATACTGGGAGCAGTTATCTCTGCTTCAGAAGTCAGACTGTAGTGCTGACTTGGACTAGACGAGGCCCAGGTTTGTTTTTCAGTTTAAGCTGTGTTGGTCCATTTGTACATCATCTGAGTTGTCTGTTGTTTGTGGAAAAAATTGTTGAGCAGCTGGGAGCGATACCAAACATCAGAGGTGGCAAAGTATGTCATGCTGATATCGAAACTGATAGAGAAGAAATAATTTAGCACTGCAGCGCTCTTAATTGTGAAGCTGGAGTCCAAATTACTTAATCTTACTTAGTTAACTTCTGTTATAATTGCTATTAAAAATGTCTTTTTTTGAATATGTGATGATTGTTAAATACCAGTGATGAGTGAAAAGTCTTAGAAGCGTTTTTCTTCTCCCAGAACTGTTCTAAGCTTTTTAGCAAAAGTCATGCTGTATTTATTTATATTTTTTAACATATTTAACCTGTCTGGGGTTTCAAAGAGTTAAGATGCTAGAATTCCAAACCTGGCTTATGGCCTGTCTGATTATCGCTTAACCTGCTTAGCTCTCTTCATAGGAGTACATTTATGTCCCTTAAGAATCTTTTCTCCGCTGCATGCTCATACACGTGTTGCGAAACATATATTAAACAGCTGCCCTGTTCTGGTGCATTCTGGCAGAGGGGCAGTACTACCTGAAGAAGGGACCAGTACTCTGAGGTCAGAATGGTATGTCCCTGTTAAAATCCCATTTTCTGTTGCCAGTACAAATGACAACAAATTTTTTCAGACTCAAGCTTCTTATTCCCTGTATCTGCTTTGCCTTGTCTTGGCACCCTTCTTTTGAGTTTTCAGCTGATTTTACTTATAACCAGTTCTATGACTTATTTCGTGCAGAAATTAGTTTTTAGTGTAGGAAGTGCAAACTTCTTTGAACTGTTGGCTTTTTTTGGTCACCATTTCCTTTTTTGCTTCCATGAGAAATTTATAGAATCTGTCACATTTCTGAGAACTTCAGAACAATGTGCACGTGCTTAATGTGATTTTACTTTATGGGTTCATTTCTCCAGTTACCTGATCCAGCTTTCAGACTGCACATCATGTGAATTTGGCCATATGCACAGTTTGCTACACCAGAATTTTGCTGAACATGGAAGTTCCATTTTTATCAATTTGCTCTGAGGATTGCAATGTTTAAGAAAATGTCAAGTTCCGACTTCTTTCTCTGGGGCTTGGAGGGAATGGTAGGATTTTGTTATTTCTGAAGAACTTAGTGTAACAGGGATTTTCTGATCTTTTAAAGCTGGGCTTTACAATTGTATATGCTCTATTAAGGAATTCTCCAGAGGGCATCTGATTAGATCTAGAATTTCCAATTGGTTAAAGTGTATTTTTATTTATTTTATTAAAAGAACGTGCCACAAACCAACAGAAGAGGCATGAAACTGGAAATAAAATTCAAGTAGATGAAGTTGCTGAATAAGAGGTTATCTTATTCTAATTTGTTATAGAAGGGTAATTTCTGAAAAACAGTGAAACTTGTTGTGTCAACAGTGAAATACTCAAAAGTAGTAATGCAGTTCATATGGCAAACTGCAATGTTTTTCAATTACAAAATCAATTTTTAGTTTAAACTGCAAGTAGTTTTCAACCAGTATGGTCTGAATTACATAATGGGATGAGTCAAAGGTTATTAAGCAAAAGAAGGTAGGAAGTTGCCATTCTGATACGTTCCAATGGCAGTTTTTTATTATGGCTGAGGTGTAAAATACTGGTTGAGAGAAACTCGCAAAATAAATTTTTGAGGAGCCAGGAGAAGTGACACTGTACTAATAAGTTTATTATGAGAGTATTTGAAGACATTTCATTATCTTTCTGGAATGGAATTTTGAGTGTTTTTGTTTATTTATTTACAAACTTTACAGCTGAATTTCTCTTCTCTGAGACTGACTCATTCCTACATTAACCAAGTACCAGTTTTTATAGGGAAAGTTTATTTTTATAATAACATCAGACAAGTAGTCTTTGTTCCCAGTGGACAAAATTCCTAAACCACGTCCTTGACAGAAAATACAGCTGTGTGTTTTACACTGTGTGTGGGTGTGCAGATGTGTGCAGTAGTCAGGACTCGTGACTTCTTTGCCACATCTACAAAGGAGACACACTTCTCTTTGTCAGGTCATTCAGTGACTAAGGTGGAGTGCATGTCTCATCATCTTGATTTCTCCCCAAGCTGCTCTAGATAGAGCACAAGTTAGTTTGCCCTTGTCACTTCTGCAAATCTCTTGCTGTCTTTCTTGTATTTGAAAAGTCTTCCTCACAGGTGTTCAGATTTCGTTGAATGGTCTGTCAGAAGATTATTTTCCTAATGAGTATAACTCATTGATCAGACCCATAAAAGGCATCCAGCTTAACGAAAAGTCAAGTCCGCAACTACTGTTGGTTTCTAATATATTCCAAGTGTTCTGCCTGTGATTAATAGGAGGAGAACCTGCAGGACTCTGCCCCAGGATGGGCATAGTGTCAACCATGTTATGAGACCAAATGGAGTGTCTTGTAATCACAATTTCAAGTTCAGCTTTAGCAATTTCAATGTTGGTTTTATTATTTTAATGTAGGATAGTTTTTCCTGCTCCTGCTATGGTGCTCTGTTTCAGGAGTGCTTTATAATGTTTATTTTGTAAGAGTTAAAGATGGTTAAAAACAGCATGTCGATCTTGTTCAGGAGAATTCCTGTGGCTTCTTTGATGTTAGGGACTGCATTGCTTGGATATAGTTTGCATATGGCATACATTCATGGTTTTAGTGTAGCTTTTGAAGGCATTATTATACTTCATAGAATACTTGTAAAACTTTACCCTGTAGATGATTGTTCTTGAGAATAGGAGTGGAGGGTAGTCTAAAATCATAACTATATGTCCTTTATTTCCTTGATGCTCAAAATTTTTGTGTGGCATTCCTGCATGTAGGTTGCAGTACATCTTGTTTGTCATAGTTACTTTTTGAAAGGAAAGACTATGCAGTGTTTCAAGGAGATCAGCTGCATCTTCAACTACTCGGAGATTTGATTTTTTTTTTTGTAATTGCTGTTATTTTCTACAATGCTGTGTGAATTTGGAAAATAATCAATTTATGTATCATAAAACACAAGTACTGGAGTTTATTCTAAAGGCTATCCAACTTAAAAATTTTTTGACAGATTTGTCTCTCATGGTTTGGTGGTGTTTTAGTCTTCCATGTTTCTGAGATTGAAACTTAAAGACTTATGTAACTTAACAGAATATGAAGCCAGTTGTTAAAGATCACAGAATCATTAGGGTTGGAAGGAACTTCTGGAAATCATCTAGTCCAACCCCCTGCCAAGGCAGGGTCACCTAGAGCAGGTCACACAGAAACAAAAGATGAACAAAATACCTATTATACTATTGTATTCTTACAATGGGTGCAAAACTGTGCCAGTATTAAGCTAATCAAGGACAAAAACCTTTTAACAAAAAGAGAAATATAGTGAAAGATTCCATTTGCTGTGATGATGTTCTTTTGGTACTACAAAGTTGTTGTTTGAGGGACTATTGTAGCATAATCATACAGTGCTAGTGGAGGTTATCATTCACCTTGGAGAAGTGGACAGACTGTGATTGTGAAGTGAAATGGGAGAACAAAGGATCTCAACTTCTAGTTTTGTTTTGTCTTTCGTGTAGAAAATTAAATGTATCTATTCGTACCAGTGTACTTTTTTTTTTTTTAATAGCTTTAATTTATCAGTGAGGGTTTGGGATTTGAAATATTTTTTGCATTTAGCAACTTGGTAATATATGTATTCTATTGTATATCAGTTTCACTTTGGGCTAAATAGGAATTATCTTTGATGCTGAGAAATAGGACCATAAACAGTAGTACTTTTTACTATTAATTGAATTTATGCTAGCTAACCAACTGATGGAATTCCAAATTCTGTATTTTGACTTAAATTGCAGGCTGATTTGGTGGTTCACATGATTTTTGACAGGCATTTTGAGAGACACTTATTTCTCACTGAAAGGCTCTTTAAGGGTCACTTTTGCTGATACTTCAGATGTGCAAGTATATTATCTTACGTGAAAACAGTGATTTGTGACAGAAAAGAAATAGAGTAAATTATTGCCTTTGCTTATTAAGACCTAGGCAGCAAGATCAGAAGCAATAGTATATAAATGGGTAGAAGCTCTGTAACATCAGACTGAGATTACAACTTTTAATTGCTTCCATGTAATGAAAGCATGCATGTTGACAAACACCCTAGTCACTGGAGAGGCCGGAAAGGGAAGATATTGCTGGAATTCCTGAAATGGTTTGGTTTTTTTTTTTAACTTGTATTACTATATATAGTTTTCAGCTCTCATGAAGATGAGTTCAGTTGTAGTTCAACGTTGCTTTTTCTTTTTTTTTTCTCTATGGAAATTTGAAAGTGTTCATTCTCCTGTGAGATTTATCATCTTAGTTTAGATTTGGCTGTGTTAGTGGTGTGAGTGAGCTCTCTTTGGGCACTGCCTATAGTAATATGGCAAAACAAAAAATATAATTAGTTTTCATTTTTTAATAGTATAATTTGCTTCAGGCTGTTAAACTAACATATTAATATACAATCATAGTACCACTTTATAAGTAAATTTTGAAGATTTTCTTGCAGCTTAAGACAAAATTTTTAATAGTTTTTCCATACAAATTCAGTTTCACAAAGATATTTTCAGTTATTGGTGACAGACTTTTTTGTGCTGAAATACAGTATACTGCAGTGTTCCTCACAAATAAAAATATTTCTCTTTAAATCTTTTTAAAATAAGTGTTGTTTATTGTTTTGTGTTATGTTCTCAGCTGAAGGATAAAGGTCAATGACCACAGCAAACTGGTTATTAGATCCTTAAAGTTCGTAACATTTGTACAGCTCTTCTAGTTCTCCTGTAGTGGTTGTTAGGAAATGTTCCACAGAAGAATTTAAAGGTCTTATCAGGTTTCTGACTGCATTTTGCTTAATTAATGTTAGCTTGAAATTGTGAGTTTTAAACATAGAATCATAGAGTGGTCTGGACTGGAAGGGACCTTAAAGATTATCTAGTTCCAAACCCCTGCCATGGCAGAGATACCTTCCACTAGACCAGGTTGCTCACAGCCCCATCCAACCTGAAAACTCTGGGGATGGGGCATCCACAACTTCTCTGGGCAGCCTATGCCAGTGCCTCATCACCCTCACAATAAGGAATTTCTTCCTAACATTAATTTAAACCTACTCGCTGTCAGTGTAAAGCTGTTCCCTCTTGTCCTGTCACTATATGATCCATATTTTGTCTATATATGATCCATATTTTGTCTAGGTTCCCTTCAGGTACTGGAAGGCCACAATTAAATCACCCCCAAACCTTTTCCAGGCTGAATAATCCCATTTCTCTCAGCCTTTCCTCATAGGAGAGGTGTTCCATCCCTGTAATCATCTTGGTGGCCTCCTGTGGATTCATTCCATTAAGGCAATGTCCTTCCCATGCTGGGGACCCCAGAGCTGGGTGCAGCTCTCCAGGTGGGGTCTCACCAGAGCAGAGCAGAGGGGCAGAATCCCCTCCCTCCTGGCCACGCTGCTTTGGATGCCCAAGATCCAGTTGGCTCTCTGGTCTATGAGTGCACATTGCTGGCAGGTGTCCAGCCTCTCATTCATCAACACACCCAAGTCCTTCTCAGCAGGGCTGCTCTCGAGCTGTTCACCTCCCAGCTTGTGTTGATACCAAGGCTTGCCCTGACCCAGGTGCAGCTCATGCTTTGAAAGAAGCACACTTGATCAGAAGTGGATGTGGTTTGTGGCCACGTGGCTGGTTAGTTCTCTTAACATCTAGTTCCTTCCCTTTTTTTCCTGTGTCACCATGAATATTTTCTAATAATATTTTGCATGGGTCTACCAGTGGGAGTTGCAAGTACTTACGCAATATTATGCTAAAGGATGAACTGACCTAAATGCACCGTTTTTACATTTTTAATGAATGGTTACACTGCCAGTGTGTCTTGTGCAACAGAGAGCTGAGTTCCCACAGTAGAATAGGAAGAGTAGTTAGAGGATTAGGAGAGAGATCTGTGTGACATTAGTCTGAGAGGCAAGAATTCTTCGCTTAATAAAATTGCCACGCAGTTACCATACCATTTCTGTCAGATTGTGTTGGCCTCTGTGTGTGTGTGTGTGTATATGTATGAATGAGGAACTTATATAAGAGCTGATTTCTACCTTTCTTCACCTCACCAGTATAGACCCTGTACCTGAAGGTCCAAAACGTCAGGTCACTGTTACTTTCCAAAGGGTTTAAAATTTATTTGTAAGTGCTTCATGAACTTTGCTGTATTTACTTTCATAGCTGATTGGGCAGTGATCTATCAGTCTGTGAAAAGGGAACCGTGTGAGGTTTCCTGGTGCATTCTTGTCCTAGGAAATAAGCAGCTAAGTTCCATCTGCAGATCTGCCTGCATTTGGTGCTGACCCAGTTATTCTCACACCTTCTTACAGAGAGTACCACAGCAGTGTTTTTCCAATATCTGTGCATATGCTTGTAGCATGAATGACTAATGAGTAAGTTCATGAATACCGGAACAAGTTGACATGGATTGGAAGGTGCCTGCTGCTAACCTGGCATCAATATGACACTGTCATTGCATAAACCTGCTGTAATATAAAAGTCTGCATGGGGATAAGTGCTCTGATTCAGAAGTCTGCCAGCCATTTACTGTCACCAGTGACTATTGGGAAGTAGATAAATTGTCTGCTGGTTTCAGCTTCAGAATGAGCACAAAGTAAGCAACCTGGCTACAGCAGCTGCAGCTGAAGTCTCTAATCCCAGTTCCTCCTCTTCCTGTTACTGGTTTTTAGCAGCTCACCTCATGTTATTCTGCTGTTAGTTTTGTGACAGGGCTGGATAGCAGTGTGAATTGTGCCACCGCATTTCTCTGTTGTGATCTGTGCTGTGGTTCACCCTAAGAACAGGTGACAACTCTTTCTAGTGGAGTGGAATCCTGTTAGGGGTGTAGGCAGTTGCCAGAATGCCTTCCAGTGCCTGTACCACTTCCCTCAGTGGGAGTTTGGATAGCTTGAACATTGCATGCGACTGCTTCACTTGGCAGAGTTGAACAACACAAAATCACTTATAATAATGCTGCTGTGAGGAAGTGTCAGTCTTGGCAAAAAGTTTTTGGCAGTCTTCAGGGTAGTTGGGTGCAGTGATGCAGCTGGGTAGTAGACAAGAGCACTGCAGGCTCCTCAGCCTTCCTCTCTTCCCCTACAGCTGCAGCCTGCTCTGTTCTCTGGAGTTCATCAGCACAGTTCTGTTAGGTGTCTTGTAGAAATATGGATTTCCAATAAAAATATCAATATTTATCTAATTATTAAGTTTTCTTCATTTCTTTCTTAATAACCATGCTCTTGTCAGACTCCATATTAATACCATTGTACTTCACCTGTCTTCAGGGTATAGCCTTGATTAGTTTTTTAGGCCACTGTCATATATGATTATCAGTATAGAAAATAATCTTTTGGAAAGTTTGAATTTAGTAGAGAATTTAAAATACCTGTCAGCTTTTCAGTAGAAAGACTTTATATTTGGACATATGAACTTTCTTGCAGCAGCTATCGACATATATTTTGAGAGCTCTGACCTGCTGACTCAGAAGTCTTTACAGTACATATGTAGCCAGCCACGTGTAGACCTTTGCAGAAATAAGATCAAAATCTGCAGGGTCAAAGACAGAATAGTTTTTTCCCCTTATATAGCTCCTGTATTGTAGCTCAGGGTTAGGTATTACATTAGTACAGTACCGTGTGTGTCAGTGTCACTGACTTGCTTTCTATCACGAATCAGTTGTTACTCTGATGACGTATCACAAGAAAAGGTTATGTGGCAAAAGAATAATCCTTTTCTTATCCCAGGTATTGTTAAAGGAGCACCAAAGAATTCTTTGGGACTTGTGAGAAGCTGCTTTTCTGCTTCTCAGGAGCAGTAGTTGGATGAGACTCCACCTTCTCTTCATTGCTGAAGATAGCTTTGCCAAGGCATTTCACTATCCTTTTTACTGCAGTTAAAGGCAACTGCTCATCTCTCTGCGCTTTACTCAGGCAGAGCAAAGGACAAGATAATCCCTTAGCCTGTTAAATGCTCCATCCCATCTGGTAGGTGATAATTGCATTGTAAGGGGATTGACACAGTGGGATATGCTTACAGTGTAATGAAAGCTTCACTGTAAGTGTGAAAGTCAGCTGATCACATTCTAGCACTGTGGGACCTTATATTTGCACATCTTTTGTAAAAAACATAAAATACAAGTTCCATCTGGGGAGGGTATACAGTACCTTTACATGCCATCCTTCACCTATTTGTAACAGATTTTACATTTGTTCTGGAATATCAGTAGACTGAATATCTGAAATCCTCTTGTAGGAGTAGTGCAATAGACTTGTGTTTAGCCAAATGTTTTGAGACTATTCAGTGAGTATAGCTGTATTAAACGCATCCCAGGTGTTGACTGCTTTTACTAAAAAGTACTATGACTTTGAAATCATGGGGTTTAGTTCTTACCAGTATAGGAACAACCGTGTTATTTAAACACTGCCTAGAAATCTTCATCAGTAAAGGTGAAATTTGAATAAGCCACATGGTGAGGAATATCACAGTACTTTTGTGTCAGCAGGGATTTCTGTCAAGAGGATTTCTGGCTGAAAGTAACTCTTCTTGCAGCCAACCAAAAGAAATATCTTGAAATTTCAGTTTCAAGCATGAGCCTAAGGTAGTGCAAACTGACTTAAAAAAAAAATGTTTAAAATCATGTTTTTTTAAATTTATCTAATGCTGTAGTGAAGATAGTAAATCTTAAGGTTCAGAACATTTCATAAGTTAACTGTACCTTAGCTTCCTAACTTTGAAGATGATAAGGATCCTTGTGAAGATAAATTACGTAGGGCAATAGCTCAGGGTTGATTGTCATCCTGTTGGTTGCACTCTCTCCAGTCTCCCCATATGGTACAAGAAACTGGGCAGGTTGCTCTGTGCTGACCTGCATGTGCTGCTTCACTGGTTTGAATGTTAACCTGTTTGGTTAAAACAGTGCTTGGTTAGTGCACACTGTGCTGGGCTGTAGCTTCATAGTCAGATGATTAAATGAGAGTCAGGTATATAAGTATGCACTGTGTGCAGTAGATGCTTTAGTGACATTGTATGACCTTGCTGCAGGATTAAATTTGCTAATGAATTAAGGTTCTGTGACCAGCTGTGTGGCTGCTGTTTCTTTAGTTTCCATTTCCTGACTTAGCAGCTCTGTGTGCGTGTGTGCTCCTGGGAGTAAGGATAAAATAAAATCTAGTGGGCTTTTATGGGCTGTCTGCCGTAACTTTGCCAGTCTGTGATGAGGTTGTTGAGTGTGGTTAAGCTCAACCTTCCCTTACTTAATCATGGATCTGAGTGGGGTTAAGTAGAAAGCTGGTGTTCCAAGTTCAGGTGATGAGACATGGAAGATTTCACGGATTTTTTTTTTTTTCCCCCTCTCTTTTATTTTTGTTATTTCTTTTAAGGTGGCTGAGCTCTAAAGAATATTCCTTAATTATTTCCTTTTAGGTTGAAAATGTGTACCTGAGGAGAGGAAAACTAGGGAAGTTTGCTCTTTTGTTTTCTGACACATTGTAGTTTTAAATAAGCTTGGGTGTAAGGTCATGGAACTCAAAAAACAATAAACGTAACATCACTCTTCCAGAAAATGAAACGTGTCCCCTCTCCCCACCCCAGTTGTTTCTGGAATATGAGTTTATGTCAGATGAAAATCCCTCTTGAAAGAACCATTACATTGGCAATATATGGGAAAGTATTTTTAAGCGGAATTTCCAGATATTTAGGGACAGGGGTTTTTAACAATCCTTACATATATATATTTAAAATATATACCAAGGATGTAGCAAACCAAATCATGTATGGTATATAATAAGTTTTCTTCTTATTTAGGTGACAAACAGCATGTTTGGTGCTTCAAGGAAGAAGTTTGTAGAGGGAGTTGATGGTGACTACCATGATGAGAACATGTACTACAGCCAATCATCGATGTTCCCACATCGGTCAGAAAAAGATGTAAGTTGAATAAACTTATTTTTTCTTCTTTCAGTACTGGGGTGGTATCAAGTACGTGAAATGTACGTGAGGAGAGGCTTCATTTAGCTTTAAGCTGTACATGGCTGTTTCCAGTGGCAAGTGCTTTAATTTTAGTGAATTTATTCATGTGAACTTCAGCCGTATGCTTGCCAGTGGCTGGTTTTTTTTTCATCTTGAAGAATTGTATTTGTAATTTAAATTGAGTTATTGATTATATCTTGTGCTTACATGCTGTGTCTACAAAGTTTTTTTTGTTGTGGTTTTGCGTTTTACATCTTCAGCCATTTTTAGTTTCTGAAAACGCCTTATGCAATTTGTTTGCTAGTCTAAGTTAGGTATTTCTCCTATTTGTAGAGCCACAAAGTTACGAAACTAGTAATTCCTAAACATTTTTTCCTCTTTGTAATGACAAATTGTGTGTTTGAACTGCATTGGCATTACTGAAGCTCTGCTGCTTCTTACCAAAGCTAAATAAATTAGGCAGTAAAGTATTTCACTTTTATATGGAGTGGCGTGTAGAACTACATGGAGGACTTGAAAGTGTGGCTTGAAGTTCATGTCACTTGCAGCTCAGTAATACCATCTCATGGCAGGCTTGCATTTAATATGTGTAGGCAACATATTCTTTTTAATTAAAAAAAAAAATATATCTGTTCAAATTTTTGCAAAGGTGCAAATTCTTCAGGTATGCCTCCAAGACTGTCTAGAAATAAAGTTAATAGCAGTTGTGAACACAGTCTTGATAGACCTTGACCTGTATCAACATAAGCACTTCCTACAGACTCTTAGCTGAATTTTAATTTAGATTTTCAAAGAGAAGAAAATAGGTTTAGAGAGTAGAAGGCCTTTTCAGACAAAATGGAACAAAAAAGCATGAATGCGGCTTTCCAATTCAGTTCCATAAATTGATAAGAAATTTCAGGTGAACTAGCAAAGGATTAAAGTGTAGTATAGTGTAAAGAAAACTAAATGGGCTGTTCTTTTCTCTTTATATTGATTACATGTGTGCATGTACCACAGATGCACATAGGCACAATGGAGTATTTATGATGTCGAATATACATCCTTTCACCATGAGGTGCAGCTAGCACTCTTAAAACCAATAGACAGTATTTCTCCAAAGTGATTTTTGTACATTAAATCCCCACTTTTAGACTTCATGCACTGAAGGAAAAATCACTATGGTGTAGTAAGAAAGGTAAAGTGAGATAAATGTTATGCTGCACAGTGTACACAGTGAAAGCTGATGGCTTGGCACATTGTTGACACAGTGAATGTTTTAGTTGCCTACTTTTTCTGTAGGCACAGTTGCAGAAGTGGATCTTAGAATGGAACTTCAAGACAAGGAAGGTGGGTGTTCCAGACACCAGGAATGACAAATGAGAAATCATGAAAGCTTGTGGGAGAAGTGGCCAAAATGGGGCATAGAAGCCTACTGTAGTTGGCAGAAGAGTGATGTCATTCCAACAAGAAATAGAAGAGTGGATTTGCAAAAGCTTTTAAAAATTTTATTTCCAAATCATTTTTAAGGTTCCCTGAGCTCCTGTAGGTTCACTATTGACCATTACAACTTTCTGAGTTTATGCTTATGAAATTTTAAACTGTTACATGCTATTCTTATTATTATCTTAATAAGTTTTTATCAAAATAAATTTACAGTGATAATACTGACTGTACACCTTTGATCACTCGTGTAGCTAAACGTATATAGTGTATTACATGTTCCATTTGCTGTTTCATTTGGCTCACCATAGATAAGAAGGTAGACATTCTCTTAGTTTCCAACTTCTTTTGTGGCTTTGAAAACCTTTTCCTGTTGAAAATAACCATGTTTTCAAATAGTCTTTAATCTAGAATTCTGCTAAAAATGTTGTATATGAAAATAAATATATTGACTCTGTTGTTTCGATAACAGTATTGACAGGCTAAAGTAAAATTGCTCAGTTTTCTCCTAGTAAGCTAATAAAGACTAATCTTTGAAAGCTAGATCGAATTTTATGAACACCTGGGGGAAAAATTCCAGCACTCTAGATCTTGAAGCACTTTGAATCCTTCTGTCTTCACATCTACTGTGTGAATAAAATAAAAGTAGAAGAAATATTGGGGAAAGAAGTAAATCACTCTTATATTATCTAAACAAGGTGCAGTTTTACTGCAATTTAAATTACTCCTCTTTTTTCATTTTCAGCTTCATTTATGTCTTTACTGAAAGCAGATAAAATTAATGTTGCAGGGTTTTGCAACTGACCTGTAAAAAAATTACTTAAATGTTAATTTTTTTCTCTCCAGTGTATGATATGTACATGTGAATGCAGAGTCCTTCATTTATGCTTCATTTATCTTCTAGAGTTCTTCAAACTGAAATAAAATGGTTTTGGTGGAGGCCTCTGTGAATGGCCTCCTTAAATTTTGTTCTTCAGGAAAGATTAAAGCTTGTTTAGTATTTACCCTTATACTGGATATAACTAGATGTTTCTGGTTTTCACTTTGTTGAAGTTGTACTTAGTCTGATCTTGAATGTTACTACTTTCCAAGGAACTGTTGCTGCTCGTGTGTGTATGTATACTCCAAATGGAGGAACATAGGGAATGGTGAAATCCTCCTGAGATTTGGAGTAAGGACATATTTGTATAAACTTCAGAACTTACTTTTACAAAACTTATTTTTACAGTAAAGTCAAGCCAAGTCCTGTCTTAAACTTCAAAGGCTTTTGACGTGGGGAGAGAACTAGCAGCAAATAATTTTGGACATGTTACTTTTGTTTCAGCCTCAAGTGTAGCTAAGAGCTAGAAGTTTTCTTTTAAATTACCTGTTTTTTCGTTAGAGAAAGGAGTTCTAGATAAACAGGACTAATATGGTAATAGAAATGGAAAAGTTGCATGTTACTCACATGCACAAGTGCTTCCAAGATCATACGGATACTGATTGGATAAGTTATTTTAGGCCCGCAATTATGGTTCCTTAAATGAGATTACATTTTGCTCAAGCCATTTTATGCTTCTTTTTTACTAAGTAAGTTGCTTTGCCTTGAGTCATTACACGCTTGCTGAGCTAAGTAGGGAAGTGGAACAGAGTATATACATGAATGCTCTGTTTGTGAATTTTTCTGCCCTTGGTCAGTGCATGATAACCAGGTCATAGTAATCCTTTAACAAAGAAATTAGGTGTTTTATAGTACTTTCAGAACACAGAACAGGTTAAGAAAATAGTTTACCTTTTGGCTGGAAACAAGTGGGGTCCTTGTAACATAAATTGACAAGATGATGCACTGTGTGCCCACAAAATAATTGCAGGGCTTACTTGTGGCTAATTTCACCAACTTAATTAAGCTGTCTGTGCACTCAGCAAAATAATTTTCAGGACATGAATACATGTATTTTTATTTGGATAGAGTGACAGTGGTAGAAATTAGTAACTCAAGGCCCTTCCTGTACTTTTGAAACTACAGTTTTTAAATGAACAAAACAAAAATGCAGATGAGCTTTGAGAAAAGATTGGAGCTATTCAGTCTGAACTTCTCTGATTTCTGATGTATGAGAATGTAAGAAGGGCTCCACAAGGTTTGACCAATCTAGCCCAATCTACTGAAAATGTGTACATGAGAGTGTAAGACCAGAGCATCTTCTGTTGCTCTGAACTGTCGTCATAAATCTGACAGTAGACAGACATGCATTTTAATGAAGGTCTGCCCAATCAGGAAAGTTAGGAGATTTTTTCAGTTAATGTTTTTTTCAAATCTTGGCCCAATGCTTTGCTGTTCATTTTCTTTCCCAGTTGCTCAACAGTTAGTAAAATGCTTGCTGTAAGGTAGTAGTAATACTTCTGATTTTTACCTTTAATTGTGGCAGGTGAGATCTAGCTTGAAGATTAGATTTGTCTCATTGCAATTGTTTATCTAGCTCCCTGGCACTAGGAAGTTCTCAGATTTGGATACTGAGTACAGAAAAATGGGTTGTTGATTCTGGGAGCCTGCTTTCCCGAAGTTTCTTCCATCCTGAGCTGAAGCATGTCTGTGGTGGATGAAATTCAGGAGTTCCTCTGTCATGAGACAGTTGCACGAAGGCAGATGTCAGTGGTGCTGGTACAATGAAAGGTGGTCAAAGGCCTTTTACTGTGATTCTATTAAACTGATTTATAGAACCTTTACTTTTACTGTGTTTTGAAATGCTTGGCCTTATAAGGAGTTGGTACTTCTACAAGAGAGAAAAACCTGAAGGCTTAGCTTGCCATTGTGATTGAGATCCAGAATCTTGCTAAGTTTTGGAAACTAAATGTTTAAGAGTTTAGTCAGTCTTCTGGAGACAACTTTGGCTTTAAGGTTGCTGAATCTCATTGTTTCAGATGAATTGCTGACTTTCTAATGCTATTATTTTAGGATTCTGAGGAAGTCTGATATCTTGTTTCCTAAGGTATCTTTCTTGCCTTAGTCATAATTTTACTTCAGATGCTTCATATGGAGTTGTATGTATTTAAGAATTCCCATGAAACCGCCTTGTGTCAGGAGCAGTTGTAGCATTCGCACCAGTGCTGGTTGGCTGAATGGAGATACTGTACATTAACCTAACTTGTAATTGTCTGAATAGTTTTGATCCATTTGTGGAGGGAGAAAAACCCCTGAAGTTTATTTTGAGAAATAAATAGATTAATGTCTTTAATTGTAAATGGCAAATTAATATTTTCACATGCATTACTTTGCACGTAAACATTCTTGTAGATTTGACTGAGTAGTGAGTTGGTTTGCCCTGCTTTCTTTGTGAAACACATGGTTTAGGCTTCACTCTTTGAAGTGTGAGTTACAAAGCAGCAGTTACTTTTCACCTTCCAGAAGAGTGATTAAACATTCCTTGCATGTATTTCTGAGTACACAAAAGGGTTTTTTTTTTTTAAGAAACTCAACCAACAAAAGAAAAAAAAAACCCAAAAAACCACAAAGCAAAAACCCTGATGGAAACAAACAAACTTTAGGAGTATGAAAATTGCAATGCCATTGATGAAAATAGTTGAAAGGACTTGCAGGAAATGAGATTGGTAAAAATTCAAGGAACTTTGTGTTTCATTGCAGTTCCCTTTCAGAGCCTATCGTCTTTCTGCCTATAGTGTGGATTTTCGTAAGAAAGTTATACAGTATGCTGAAAGAACAAAAAAGTTTCAAATATAAAATGTGCCCTTTACTGTGTCACCTGTAAGTTTACCTAAATGGATTTATCGAATGAAACAATACATCATAAAGTCATTTTTCTTAGGGTCAAAAGTGGTTTTTTATACCATTTCACACAGTATGCAGGTATGTATCTGACAAATAGATATTTGAATGTAAGTTAGTTCACATCCCTTTACAATTTGGAATTATGTCACAAGGACATTAATTTTACTATTGATGACTGTAGTATAACTTTCACTATGACTGAGTTTGTATTTAGGCTTTTAATAGAATAATTAAATTACTATGGTAGGTGTTCTATACTTTTCTGTGCTCCATCTTCATCTAGAAGCTTTATTTTGCTGCATCTCCACTTCACAATGTATAGTAATTTTTATATGTCAGCTTTAGCTTTTGAAGTGGTGCCTTGACCTAGCTTAATTCCATGCATAAAATCATGTGCATTTTCTAAGAATGGGAAGGTTATGGTTTCTTACCCAATAACTCAGTTCATTGAACATGCTGGTTTGTAATATTGATGGTTTATGAGCTCAGTGGTGGGCATTTTGTTTGGGTTTTTTTGTATGCAGCTAGTTATTTAGTTGGTATAAAATACTTGCTTTGTTGTCCTAGTTCTTAATTGCTTTGGCAGTTTTTATAGCATTTGTCAATGAGCTTTCAGTAGTCATTTGGCTCATTGATAAACTGTACTATCAAACAATGTCTCTACACAGGGAGAACTTGTTTTTAGAGCTTTACTTCGGTAGCCATCTTAACCTCACATAAATAATGTCACTGTCATTCAAAAGCAGCATCTTGTCTCTAAGATCTTGAGATATTGCTGGCATCAACAGTGTGGTCCTACCTCCTTGTACTTCCCAAGTGCTGCTAGAGGCAGAAGATCACAACCAACCAGAAGTGATGAAATATGAAAGATAGAATAAAATTTCATTTATTTTCCAGTATTGTACTTGGATTTATATTTCACAAATCATTTACATCAGTAGTAATTTTCACTGGCAGATAATAACCTGTATTTATATATGTATACAAGGTTTTCATTGATTTATGATACTGAGATTTGGAAATACTTTAATGTAAAATGGGAATTTTGTGAGTGCTGTATTAAAAGATGGTTTAAAGAGGAAGACTAATAACACTACTAAAAACTGTCAGTCTAGAAAAATACGTATTTTTATCTGTTATTTGTTGACTAGTTTTACTACTGTTTTTTACGTCAGTATAACGCTTTCTTCTTTTGAGGCTGTGGGTCAGACGTTGTTATTAAGTAGTGCAGCACAGATGGTAGATACCAGAAATAAAGTAGTGTAAATACAAAATTATGCTGATGTTTGCATCTGTGAGAAACCCATCATTTATCAGGCCTGATATTACTCACAAACTTGCTTATTCTAACATATTTTGCTTTTAGGGGTTGACTTTGTAGTGCTAGATCAATGTATTTTAGCTACAGCTTGTCTCATGTTTAAGAAAGTAGCTTTGGGCTATAACTACATAATGTAGCGGCCTTCACAGAATTGCTTTACTGAGTTTTCTTGGTGCCACCCTGCCAGTGTGTGCTACCACGGCAGTGATGGTGACAGGCAGCTGTCCCCACACTGAGTTGGGGCTTTGCTTGGAAGAGGCAGGATGCTGCAGTGCACGGGGAGGCAGGAGCCTGTTCAGCCAGCTCTGCCACTGGACCTCCCTCCTACCACCTCCCTCTGCTTTCAGGAGGGCTGCAGCCTATGTTCTCCACTCTGCTGAGAGGGTTGCAAAGTGCAGCAGTTTTTTCGCAGTTCTGGCAAATGTAAGCATTTCCTGGTGCTGGTTTTTCGAGATCTGTTGACACTCTCAAATGAACTTATTGCAGTAAACTGATCAAGAGTAATGAAAGCAGTTAAAGTAAAATCTTGTTCAGCACTAGGGATAGGAAATTGTCTGATAGCCCCTTACAGCTTATTGATTCTTGGTGTGGACCAGTCCAGAAAAATTGGGCCATCTACTTGGATCATCAGTTGGTTTGAGTTTAGATGCATAATCTTCCATGATCAAAATTGCCCTGTCACTGTTTGAGGCTCGTGAGTAAAATGATATCCATGTCTTAAGTTGACCGTCATCAACTTAGTCTTTCAGCCTGCCAGTACTGAGTGTTGGTCTTTCCAGTATGCTGGCAGAGTGCACCCTTCATGTTACACAACGTCGTTTTTGCTCACTTGTCACCTTGTCCCATGGGAGAGGCAAGTCTTAGGCCTCCTCTGTCTCCTAATAACAACATAGGGAAAGCTAATTGAAAAAAAATCTGCCTAGTTTGGTGATACAAGGTTGGAAAAGAAGAAATCCCATGCTGGGTTTTGTGGTTGTTAACCACTAGCAAATTGATTTAGGTTGTTGCAACTATAATTCTGAGCATTTTTTCCCTAAGATTCTGACATAATTGTGTAAAACTTAGTAGGTCTTAACAACTGGAAGATGCTTTAGTCACCTTAAGTCTTAGCCTGCTTTGGTTTTTATTAAGGTTATGACCTTTGGCTGTTACAGACTAAAAAAAATTCAAGTGACTTCCAGTCACAGTTGCAAGCATGCTCATGGAGAGCTGTTTTATTTTCTGTGTCATGTAGCAAGTAGCCCAGTCAGATGAAATAATGATTGCAAAATGCCAGAAGGAATGTTTTTAGTAATACTAATGCCATTCATCTTGAATCTTCATTATCTTTGGTAGACCAAGTTTGAGTAGACTATCATAGTGGTGCGGAGGGTTTGAATGCAAATCAAGAAATTTTGGTAGAATAGGTTAAGGTTTTGCTGAATTTAATTTTTTTTTCTTGGTCTAAATTGTATGGAAATAATAGAAAAACAAGACAATTTTAAATTGTTCCTTACTTAGATATGACAGAAAAAGGTGTTTAATAAAGTAGAGATGGAATAAGTGAGATACCCATAAGACTGTATTTGTTCTCTATGAGATTTGAGAAACGCTGCATTTAATCTTCCTGTAACAGATCCACAGGATTTTTTATTGATTCCTTCTTGAGGCTTGTTGTCTTTGGTGTTCTAAGCATGTTATGACATGAAGTTATCAGACTTACTGAATTCAACGCTTGGCCTTTATTATGGTTTTCTATAAAGGTTTCTCTGCAAGTCATTTTGCAATTAACTTTCCATGTAAAATTAAGTGGCACAATAGATGTGACCTACTTTGCAATGTTTCAAAATAAGCAGTGTTCAATAAATATTATTTGCTACTGCTTTTAAATGAATTTTAAAAATCAAGTAGTATTCATTGTACAAGAGGTGGGATTCTTTTTTTTCCTCTCTTTAAAGTAATCTAGTGCCTCTTGGGGGTTTAATTATGGAGCTTTTTACTCCAAATTAACATTATAAATAAAAGATTTTTATGCTGAGGTCTGTACCATCTTCTGCTTATTACATCACATGCCATCACAGCAATTTTTGAATTCCCCGAGCAGCTGTGCTTCTGGGATGTTCTTTTTTGGCTTAACTGCTTTGCTTATCTGTCCCAAAGCTGGTAGTACTTTTGACTGATGTTTCTATCTCAGTGTCTGGTTTGTTGGTTTTTTATTTTTGAACTTGTGTGCCTTTATCATTGTCTGTGCCTTTATCATTGTCTTATAACTTTCTGCCTCTCATTTTTTCCCCATAGAATTACAATTTTTCACACCTTGCAACATGTTCTAGGATTTTCCAATATATCAAATTTGAATGCCGTTTTTTTAACTTCACCATTTTACTTTGTCTTTCCTTTCTTAAAAACTACTGTGTCAGCTTGTTTTATTAGTGTTTAATGAACATCAGTTGATTGGTTTGGGGGGGAAGTATGCTTTTGAAGTCTTGTCTCCCAAGTGTCCCCACTTCATCATGCATTGGTTCGTATTGCAGAGCAACATTAGTGTGAGTGAATTTTATTCCTTCTGAATAAAAACAGGTTGGAAGTGATGTTTCAGCAGTGCACCAGACATGTACTACTCACTAATTGGCTAGTCCACTCGTCCATGGCATCAAGTGTTTTAGTTAGGAAACCATACAGTAGCTGTTAGGCCCCCAGAGCCAACTTTTTTTTTTTACAAATATTCTTCCCTCTGGCTGCATCACTTGCTGATGCAGCTATGGCCTGTGAACTTGGTTATACGAATGCTGAGCTGAAGCCATTGGTTGTTACTTGAAGTGGGTTTTTGTTCACAGTGAGTTCTTCACTAAGAAAGAAGATCTTGTCTTGCTGTTTCAAATTGCCTATGTACACTAGTATGGATGTTTGTTCCTGTAGTTGCTTACTATCAAATATGTGCACTTTGTTCTTAATATGTGTGAGTATAATGTATGTTGAGGTAATATTACTGATTTATTTTCTGATGGTCTGCAGTAATTGCCTGCTGTAATTTTTTTCGTGCCTTCTGTATATATTCAAAAAATCATAAATACTTTGTGACTTACAGATGTGAATGCTACTTTTGGTACTTAGTGACTTACCCTGCATGTCTTCTTTCTCATTTCTACCATCTGGATTTGGCCCCAGTATAGACAACTAGCAGATTCAGTTTATAAGGTTTGTTTGAATTTTTCATCTGTCTAGATGATATCAACAAAGCAATTTGCCATTTATCACAGTAAAGTTATTTTGATTTGAATTCTTTACTCTCAAGTCAAAAAAGGTTGAAATTGCCTTATGTCTAAGAATCCAGACATTCCTTTCCATGAAACCATCCTAAAATTCAGTCCAAGTCCAGACTAATTCACTAAACAAGCAGCTATTTGCCCATGTGTTACTAAGCAGAAGTAGCATGTGCTGTTGTGGATGGAGGGATTAGGTCAGCTAATAACTCTTCTTGCTCCAGGGGGACAATCAGCTATACCTAGTGTTGGTGAACAGCTAATCAAGAAAAAAAGCATATGGGGATGGATGTTCCAATATTTAACTTCCCTCAAGATTGCAAAGGGGTTTTTTCCAAGTATTTAGACTGTTGTCTAAAAAGTTATTAATGCTGTTTCTCAAATTAATTCATACTCTACATTTCTTCAGAAGCATGGAGAACAGTTTTTTCTTTTCCCCTTACAACAGAGGTTGGAAATCTGGTGTCATGTGCCTACATTAGTTGCCTTCTTTCTGGGGTATGCAAACCCAAATCTCCATCTTTCTTCATAGATGGTGCTGGTGATTTTTAGTTAGATCTTACTCTTCCCAAGAGTCTCTAGAGTTTGTCACATTTCTGGTGTGGTGTCTGAAAGTTGATAAAGGGTTTAATGGAAATATTTAGTAATACATGATTTCTCTAAAGTGGGCATGGTAGAGCAAGAAATACTGCTTCTGACATTTGTGGGTCCTGTTCATATCTGTGTACAAGCATGAAGCTAGCTCTTAGGGCAGTGTATTATAATTTTAACAATGGAATCTTATCTGAAGTTCATATCTGTTCATATAGACCTGCTGCTACCTATCCACTTATATTGTAAAGGATAATACAAAATTTTCACTTGTTGAGCAGGAAGTGATCTGGTTGTATGAGACATGGTTTGCAGAGGAAGATGATCTCTGATTTAAGTAAAGCAGTATTTCTTTTTCTGTAATGATGGGTCTTCTAGCTGTAAGGAAACCTGAAAGCTTGTAGATCTTCGTGCTCTTTGTTGCAAGTAAAAGTCTGTGTTTATACAGGTGAAGTCATAAATTTTTATTGATGTGTAATACACTGCTACATGTGTTACTGTACAGATATTTTGGGGAGTTTCTGAAATTTTTCATGACTTTGAATGAGTTTTCAGTTGGTTTGGTTTTCTTGGCATAACATAGTATTGTAAACTTCCAGATCAAGATAGCACAATATCTTTATGTCTTTAGTAACCTCTTAATCTTCTTACATTTTAGATGCTGGCATCACCATCAACATCAGGTCAGCTGTCTCAGTTTGGGGCAAGTTTATACGGGCAACAAAGTAAGAATTCTTTTTATCAATAATATTTTTATTTTATGCTAAATATATTACAGTTTGACACTCTGGAACATGCAGATGGCTTTGTTTTCTGGTGATTGTAAAAATGAGAGTGTGTCTCTATATACAGTTATTTTAAGATACATTTTTGCTTTGCTTAATACGCATTTTTGCAGTGTTTAGTGTGCAAAATGTCATATATGTCGCTTTATAACTGCTAAATGTCCAAATATAACCGTACTATTATCTGTGATTTAATTACCTGTGATTTAACAGACTCTCTGAAGGAAAAACCTAAAGAAAGAAAGCTGGGCCAAAATGAGCCTAGTTCAGAAAACTGTGTAAGGAATAGAAGGAACATATACCTTAAATATAACTGGTATTTCATGCTCTACAGGAGCACAATAAATCTTGTGTACATGCTTGGCAACTTGGATTTGACAAAGAGATATGCCTTTAGGATTAGGATTATTGCTTTCTGCATCGCTGTTTTTTTTTCTTTCCGGTACCTTGAAGATTTCATGTATCTGCCAGTCATATGGACACTGTTGCAATAGAAGACCTATAGAGCAACAGTCTCAGTGTAATGCTGACTTAAGGACCACCTAACTTAGGGCCAGCACCGTGAACTAAACCTTCTGGTAACCGAGAGGTGCACTCAGGCAGTGGCTCAGAATATCTGAGTTAGATACAGTTCCACAAGTAAAACTGGTTGTGAATATCATCTCTCCTTTGTCACTGTATGCTTTTAAATGTTTTCTGCTGTCTCGCTAAGTGCATTTGACTCAGATTCCAAGAAGAAGTGTCTTCAGAGAACTTTAGAGAGTCTGGACTTTTTTATCTGGACAAACTAAAAGCTTTATTTGCTAGATGCATGGCCTTCCCGACTTCTTTCAGCTTTCTTGAAATAGTTTTAAAAATACAGTGGGGTTTTGGGTTTTTTTTTTTGTTTGTTTTTTGGTGGCAGTGGTTTTTTGGAAGTTTTTTTCCTATCTCAGTGGCTGTTGATGAGTGACCCTGTAATATAAACTGCCATTTTAATGCTACTGAGATTTATATGAGCAGCTTCTCGCCAGTGTGAGAGTCACGTTTGGCTCTTGTCTTCAAGGTGCTCATTCTGGCACTGTTGAACCTTTCAGACTTAACTGTATACAGATACTGAAATAGTTTATTCATTCTGTTTATCACAGTTATTTGTTGTTTATTTTTTAAGGTAAACTTTTTTTATCAACTTGGTTGTTCATTCAGTTCGTTCCTGTGCCTAGGATGTAATCGCTGTAACATGGAGAAATGTATGCCTAAAACCTTGAAAATAAATATTATCAGGTTTCAGTTTCTACCTGATCTTGAGAAAAAGGGGCAAGAAACTTTTGTGTTAAAGTCATGGTTATGATTAAAATATACTTTAGGAAAAACAAAGCTGATAGCACCTATGCACTTTTAATGATTGGTAGCTGTCAGTCATTAAGCAAGGTGTCATGTTACAGCATTAATGTAACTTAAACTCGACAAGTAGGGAGGAAATCAGCCATTTCATTGGTCTGCCTCCAACACAGTCTATGTAGATCTCTTGTGTCCATTAGAAAAGTGGAAAGTGTAAGAAAAAAGGGTTTGGGATTTTTTTTTCTTCATATGGTGAATATTTCAACTGCCCCTCCTTGCCAGGAATATGGTTCTACTTCACTGTGACAACTTTAATAGTTAAAACTTCAAGTTTAAAGAAAGCCAACAAGAAGAAATAACCATCTAAAACTGGCTTTGCTAAAACAAATGCTTGCGCAAAATTAAGTTGAATATCCTAATCGGGTTTTTTGGTGTGCTGTATCTAGTTCAAAAGTGTATGTAATTTTTTTTTGTACCATTTTATTTTTAAAATCCCATGTAATTGTTAATCAAGGGGAAATACTATTTATAATATATATTTATGCTCATTGAAATTATTCTGATGCAGCAAATTGCCAAAATATTTACAGTGAACACTTTAATGTAATCAACTTTTAATGAAATGTTAGGATGCTTGTTATAGCAAGTCACACTACCTCTTAATCTGAACGTATAGAGATAAATCTGAATGTTTTAAACACTTGAGTTTTATTGCAAACTCCCTGGATTGCAAATTTTAGGGTATGACACAGACTGCAGTTCTTAAAGTGTAAAAGCTGGATGACTGGGAGATTTCTTCAGGCTTTGTCCATGATAATAATTTGAGCATATGCCATGTCTGTTCTTTGCATTCTTAGTATTTAACCATGTTATACACTGGCATATTCAGCTCTTCTGCAGGGGTGTTCTACCATGGGAGAGTGCTGATCCATCAGAATTTTCTTTTGTTTGGTCTGCAAGATAAGGTTTTGAGTTCTGTCAGTCTGCCTCAGTAGCCTTATGCCAAAGCAATAGGAGCTGTCACAGCCATTGTTTTTTATATGCTAAATTTGTTATTATTGCCGTGTTGCACTAAATAACTTTTTCTTGTCTTTGAACATAATTCTGGAACTTCTTAAACACAGAAAAGTGATGTGAGAATGGTGAAAAACTTCATAAAGTTTTTGGACATTTTGAAACACAGAGCAGTAACTGGCTATTTTCTGCTGTTCTCAATGAAAGTAATTGAATTTTTTACCTCTCTGAAGTGCTTGCTTTATTCTGTCACACACAATTGTTTGTGTAGAAAATACTTTTGATCACATTGTTAAAACTCTTCTGTATGCTTTTAAATGCTAATAGAGGGCCATTAAAATTTTGCTTGCTTTCTGTTCTTAAAAGGCCAAACTTGATCACAGACACTGAAGTACTGTTGCCATAAAGAAGCTACTTAAACTGTAAAGAGAGAATTGGCCTCAAATGTTGTTTTCGCTGTCCTAAAAACAACGTTATTGTTAATTAAATATCTATCACTTGCTTTTTTTTATCAAAGATTTGCTTAATTTTTAGCAAGACAAATCAGTGTTCTAAGTACTCGTCAAATACATACTTATTTATTCAAAAGTAATTAGCATTTTTCTGAGTGAAGTTACCGATTTTCCTAAAATGCTGTCTTCTTTTGAAATAATTTGTAGATTTCCATGTCCTGATCAAAAACCTCAAAATTCAGCCCTTTACAGTATACGTCTCAGAGGAAACAAAATTTTGTTAGCGGCTTCAAATAGAAATTCCTTAAAGAGCCTTTCCAAAGTTAAACAGAATGGGGATAGATTTGATAATTGGGTTTCTACTATCCAAACGAGGACTTAGTTTTTACTGTACTTTCCTTCAGTCTTTACACTTTTTTTTGTACGTTGTCACCATAAATTGTTTCCATCTACACCTGATGGAAGAAGACCTTGTTCCTGATTGCTCTGTATCTCCACCCCTCTGAATTTTTTTTCAATAGGTGCACTAGGCCTTCCAATGAGGGGAATGAGCAACAATACCCCTCAGTTAAATCGCAGCTTATCACAAGGCACTCAGTTACCGAGCCACGTAACGCCAACAACAGGGGTACCAACAATGTCACTTCACACGCCTCCATCTCCGAGCAGGTATTTATTGATAGCTGATATTTCTGCGTGTCTTTCTGCAGAGCTCTTGTTAAATGTTCTGCATATTTTGTCTCATACTTTGCAGTTTGATAAATTAACAAAGAAGAGAAGTAGTTTCTAAGTTTCTATGGACCTCTGCCTGTGTTAGGGAAATAATACCATAAAAAAGTAAGGATTTACTGTAAGACAGTATTTTATTTTTGTATGTAAAGGACAAATTGCTGGCAAATTCTGCTTCAGAATGTAAGAGGTTGTTATTTGATTGTACAGTTAAAATTTTGGTGTGGTGTCATACACCGTGTAAGAATACAAAGATAGTAGGTCTGAAGTGCTCATTAGAAAAGAGCTGTAATGCCTTTTCATATGCATAATACTTAAGTATTTATCTAAACCTGATGAAGGACTTGATTACTATGTACTGGGTCATTTGGTATTTCTGAAGAAATACAGAACTGCATTAATTATAGAGTAATCCAAACAGAGTGTTTGGTCGCTAAGCACAAATTAAGTTGCAACAGCTCGGAGTCTATCCTGCATTAGTAATCTAAATGAGTAGCCAAATACTGTTGTACAGATTCATCTCTGTGGATGGTTTTTCTCTTTCAGGGGGATATTGCCTATGAATCCTAGGAATATGATGAACCACTCCCAGGTTGGTCAGGGCATTGGAATTCCCAGCAGGACAAACAGCATGAGCAGTTCAGGGTTAGGCAGCCCCAACAGAAGCTCTCCAAGCATAATATGTATGCCAAAGCAGCAACCCTCTCGACAACCTTTTACTGTGAACAGGTAAGGCTCTTTAATTGGACCATCCCTGTACAGCCATAGACATGCTGCTCTGGAAATGTAATTTTTATCCATTAGAATAAATCTTTAAACCTGCTTCCTGTATTCATGTCTGGGCAATAAACTTTGAAGCTCCTTGTAGTATTCTCGTAAGGTCTTTGAGGCCTTTAAGCTAAGTTCTTTTTCTGACTACTGAATTTCTACTGCATCTGTTCTAAAGTATGTGATGTTTCTCAGATATTCCCAAGTTTATTTTTGAAACATACCTTGAATTTTCAGCATGTGCATCTGTTTTAAAACTGTTCATCTATGACTTTGGGAAGAAGGAAGGCAAAATTTAAAAACACAGTAGTTATTCTGCAAGAGTAGTAAACTGATTCAGACACAGTAAGGATCTAGTATTTTACTTCTTTAAATTCTGGAATGATACAGAGAAGAGTGGCTTGCCATTCATTTAGGGATTTAGTGCTCATTTGGATGCCAAAGGTTTCTCAGTTTCTTCTTTTCCTTTTCTAATTCTGGGCAGGATACTAACATCATAAATCATTATGCTTTAACTGTTACAGTGCTGTGTTTATACTTCATTCATACTGATAAACTTGTAGTACGTAGTCTCTTAGTTCTAATAATTAAATGTGTGTAGTCACAGCTTAGCATGGCTGACTGCTTTTGAGGCTTGGTTCCATTACTTCATGATCCCTGTGCTCCCAGTTAAGTTCTTTTTCTCCCTTCAGGCTGTTCCTTAGAGGAGTGCCTCTTATACAGAGCACAAACAAGCTCATCGCAGTCAGGTGCCACCTCTAATCCAGTCTAGTATTTTACAAAATAGATAAAGGAATGTAAAAACTAATGTCACAGTTAATCTGAATTTTAATCAGGTTGTTTAGTTTTGTAGTTTCACAATGAAACAGGCATACAGATGCTGTTCTCAATCACAGCAAATAGTGATCCGGTACTAGCAGTTTGTGGTCTTGGAGCGTGAAAAGACTTTGTCTCTTCCCTCTGTTTAAGCAGAGTTTGTCTTTTCCGTCCTGTATAGTGGCAAGTAGAGGTATCATTTTAAAAGATAGTATATTTTAAAGTATTTTTGAAATGTGAGATCACAAAAGGATGAAATAGTAATATACTTAAAAACTCTGTGTGTAAAGGACAATGATACTGGATATTGATACATGTGTACAAAGTTCTTGTTTAAATATCATTCAGCTGTAGGGTGGATAATGAAATCCCTGTGTGTAGGAATATTTGAATTAAAATGCTTATCCTTCGCTGTTAGTATTTCTCATGTTCAATAAGCTACAAGTCTTAAAAATGGAGAAGGAAATATCTCTGAAACAATGACTGGCTCTTATTCCACAGCTTATTAGCCTATGGAAGTATAGTAGTACATATCCAATGGATAATTGATAGTTTCAAAATTTTGTTAAACATATTTTGGGAAAAAGAATTTATGTCATTGGCTTGTAAGGTGCATGCATTATGTGACTTTCAAGAAGCATTTTCTGAATAGTTGCTTCCTTGGAGCAATGAAAGTTTTTAGGTTAAATTTTTGAACATGAAGCATTTGAAGGTATTTCAAATTAGAGTTAAATGCTTCGGATTTGTAACTGTGTAAAAAGTTTGAATTGGTAAAATTTCCACTAGGGAAGCATTTCATATTTTTATTTATGGAAATTTCCAAAGTATCAGCTTCTATCCTCTTACAGGGGAAAACTGGATGTTGTGATTTCCACAGGGCAGACATTCAAAATTTCACTCAGCTGGGGCCCTACCTTTGGGCTTCTCGAAATCTCCAGCTCTTGCGGGATGAAACGGATTGTTTGTGAAGGTGTCTGTGCAACCACAGTAGTCCAATGTGATATTTAGATGTTTTTAAATGTTTTTGCCTGACTGTATGGAACTTGTAGCTCATCTCTTGACAGAGACCATCCCTCTGCTCACAGTAATGCCATGTGTACATGGTCGTGATTGCACATCATAACTGTTTAGCTTATAAATGAGTCATGACAAGCTTGGTCATTTTCATGATCGAGCTTCCCACCTGCCAAATGATGGATTACAGCCTGATTTTTAACTACTGCATTTACTGCTGCTTCATTTTTGTATATGAAATATTGAGTAACGATCATGTTTGTCATAACTTGTTTGTTGACAGATGTCTTAATACACAATGGCTATTAAAAAACTAAGATATTTTGAAGTCATTCCAGTTGACCTGATTGAGCAGTGCCTGTTGCTGCTGCTCAGTGTTTTCAGAAAATAATTGAAAACTGAGTTTAGGTTAATATGGGTTGCTTAGGCTTGAAATAATTTCAGGGTTTTTTCCCCCCATAATATCTACCACTGGAAATACAGAGTATGTATGTCCTTTTATCTGACTTCCTGGATTTTTTTCACAGTATGTCTGGATTTGGGATGAACAGAAATCAGGCATTTGGAATGAATAACTCCTTATCAAGTAACATTTTTAATGGAACGGGTGAGTTTACTCTATGTAATACTGATCTTAAACTACAGTAGAGATTTTTTTTAAGTCTAATTAAAAATACTTGGTTCTGTTGGAATGCAACTTTCTGATCATTTTCAGTTGTTCCATAAAAATGGTGCTCCAAGAGCAATGCTAGATAACTGGGTAGTACTTCATTAGCAGTGGATTTTACTAGTTCTGAAGACAAAGTGAAAGTAGTTCTGTAGTATATTTGCTGTACGTCACATGGCTGTAGATTATACCTGTTCGGTTAGAAATACGAAATAGCTCTTGAACCTGAAAAGGATATTGGAGAAGAAAAGATTTATCCATTTCCTATGAAAGCATTAGGTATGTGAAAGCAGTCAGAAAGCATTTTATTTTTTTTTTTTTTAAATCTCAAACTCCTTTTGAACAGCTGCTTTATCATATGATCCTTTCAGTCAGTTATTTAAGTTGTGATTTTTCTCTGGGAATTACTTCTTCACCTGAATTTAGTGAACTAGAGAGGGGAAAATATCTTTTTCCATAAATGATTTAGGTTCATTTGTGCTGATGCGTCTCTATGTGGCTGCATATATGAAGCAACCTGAGGTGCTGGTGACATCACAAGAGTAGAAGGGCTTGGGCATTCCCTAGGACATTGTGACATTTTTATGAGCTGCAGCTCTGGCCTCACCTATGTAGCATTTTCTGCTGCAAATCAAAAAGTGTTGCCATGTAACTTGCACTGCATTGGCTTTTCAGCTGCTTAAGCTTTATCTTACCTTATCTAAGGACAATAGAGCTGTTTGATGCTGCTGCTAATATGGGTTATTCTCTCAAATTTCTTCTTGATAGCTCTTCAAATTTAAAGCATATTTAAAAGAAATTTAAATACCTTTTCTAGAACTTAAATTTTGATAGTTTGCTTGTATTTTATGTGTACAGTCTTTAATTC